>NW_024412394.1:22980518-22998797 GCF_014898765.1 Herpailurus yagouaroundi | reverse complement strand
AGTTGGCCATACGTTTGTGGGTCTAGTTCTGGGGTTTCTATTCTATTCCATTGGTCTATGTGTCTGTTTTTGTGCCATAAAAAAATTTTTTTTTTAAATCAATCAATCCTATTTTACCCTTCTTTTTCAGAGATTCCTGGTTTTTAACATTTAGGTTTTATTAGTACTGAGGTCAGGAGATACTTGCCATTGAAAAAATCTTTTGTTATTCACCATTCCCGGAAGGAAGCATGCCAACCCACAAAGAGCCCCAGGGGAAGCCCCAGGGTTGGTTCAATAACAGGGAGTGAGGGAGAAACAGGCTTTACTGCAATTTCCTGAGAGGACTGGGAGAGGCAGGGTAAGCAGGCCAAGGACTGGCTAGTTTAAATAATCTCAGCAGGCTCTGGGACACAGGGGTTGTCCTTAGGTATTGACTCCCAGCCTAGGATGATTAGGGCAGCAGAATATTAGCCCAGAATGGAAGAACCTCATAGGAGAGGTGGGGAGAGAAGCCCTGGGAGGTTCAGTCTCCCCACCATCAGAGGTCAAAACATCAGAATAAAAAGGTGTATTTAACACACTTAGTCCTGCCAATTTGAGCCTCTGGGAGGACTGTGGTGCAAGATGGCTCACTTCTGGGGCTCCTCCACTGCTGTTTATGGTTCTGCTTTCCTGGATATAATATGATTATGACAAGTAAGGACTTCTCCCCAATCCATCCACTCTCCAGCTTTCAAAATTGTATGCTGTTGCTCTCCCTTGTTGTCTTTGAATATGAGATATTTATAGCTTTTTAAACATATTTAAGGTCATTTTAATGGGATTTGGAGAGGTGGCAAAGATGAATGCTCGTGTTCAGTCTACCATCTTTAACAGGTGGTGACAAATAAGTACAAATACTTTTTCCTCTTACTTTGAAAGAAGGGAATATTTAACCATTGTACTCCACCCTACCCTACTCCTGCTCCAAATAAGGCCATATAACCATCTTAAAATATTTGAAGGGCTACTATATAGAAGAAAGAATAAACTTACCCTGAGCTCCTCCAGAATCCATAACTAAGAACAATAAGTAGAACTTTTAGAGAGAGAGTTGGTTAAGCATCTGACTCTTGATCTCAGCTCAAGTCATGATCTTACAGTTCTGAGTTTGAGTCCCACAACAGGTTCTCAGGTTCTGCACTGATGAGCCTGCTTGGGATTCTGTCTCTCCTTCTCTCTCTGACCCTCCCCAGCTTGTTCTCTCTCTCTCTCTCTCTCTCAAAAGAAATAAACTTAATTATATACATGTACTACATCTTTATTCATTGATCAGTCAATGGACATTTGGGCTCTTTTCATACTTCGGCTATTGTTGATAGTGCTCCTATAAGCATTTGGGTGCATGTGCCCCTTCGAAACAGCACTCCTATATCCTTTGAATAAATACCTAGTAATTCAATTGCTGAGTCGTAGGGTAGTTCTATTTTTAATTTTTTGAGGAAGCTCCATATTGTTTTCCAGAGCAGCTGCGCCAGTTTGCATTCTTACCAATAGTGCAAAAGGGTTCCCCTTTCTCTGCATCTTCACCAACATCTGTTGTTGCCTCAGTTGTTCATTTTAGCCATTCTGACAGTGCAAGGTGGTATTTCATTGTGGTTTTGATTTGTATTTCCCTGATGATGAGTGACGTGGAGCATTTTTTCATATGTCTATTAGCCATTTGGATGTCTTCTTTGGAAAAGGGTCTACTCCTGTCTTTTGCCCATTCCTTCACTGGATTTTTTGGGGGGTGTTGAGTTTGATACATTCTTTATAGATTTTGGATACTAACCCCTTATCTGATACTTCATTTGCAAATATCTTCTCCCATTCTGTCTGTTGCCTTTCAGTTTTGCTGATTGTTTCCCTTGTGGTGCAGAAGATTTTTATCTTGATGAGGTCCCAATAGTTCATTTTTGCTTTTGTTGCCCTTGCTTCTGGAGACATGTCAAGTAAGAAGTTTCCCTTGCCTAGGTCAAAGAGGTTGTTGTCTGTTTTCTCCTTTAGGATTTTGATGGCTTCCTGTCTTACATTTAGGTCTTTGATCCATTTTGAGTTTATTTTTGTGTATGTTGTAAGAAAGTGGTCCAGGTCAAAACGAATGAAATCTTGTCATTTGCACCTATGTGGATGGAACTGGAAGGTACTATGCTAAGCGAAATAAGTCAGAGAAAGACAAATATCATATGACTTCACTCATATGAGGAATTTATGATACAAAACAGATGAACATAAAGGAAGGGGAGCAAAAATAATATAAAAACAGGGAGAGGGATAAACTAGAAGAGACTCTTAAACAGAGAACAAACTGAGGGTTACTGGAGGGGTTTTGGGTGGGGGGGGTGGACTAAATGGGCAAAGGGCATTAAGGAGGACACTTAATGGAGATGAGTACTGGGTGTTATATGTAAGTGATGAATCACTAAATTCTATTCCTGAAATCATTATTACACTATATGTTAACTAAATTGAATGTAAATTTTTAAATGAATAAATAAATAAACTTTAAAACTTTTTAAAGAAAAAATATTAGAGGAGTCTAAAAATTTAATCTGCTGCCTCATGAAATAAAGAGCTTTCCATCATGGAACATAGGTATTCACTCATGAACAGCTATCAAGTGCCCATTAAGACCAACATAATTTCTCACCGATCTCAAGTTGCTCATGGTCTAATGGAGGGATAGAAGTGTCTCAGCCTAAAGATTCCTGATCCCTGAGGTCTCTCTGTTATACTTACCATAGAATTTATATTTCTTTTGGAGCATTTACAATTCCTTGCTTAATTTCTGACTTCTTTTTAGTCTCTGAACTCCCTAAGAGCAAGAACTGTGTCTTTGTTGATCATTACTTTACCTCTTAGATTTAGTATGGTGCCTGATACATTGTAGGTGCTCTGAAGCAGACCAAAATTTAAATAGCAGATTAAGAAGTAGTATGGTATAAATATAATCATAGAAGGAAATCATAGAGGGGAATTCCAGAAGAAGTAGCATTAAATGAAGACACTTAATTTAGCACACGATGATAAGGGAGGACTTCCTGAGGGATGGAGGTACTGACATGAATTCTTAAAGAACATTCAGGAGTTAGGAAGGCAAGGAAGGAGAAGAGGAAAATTCTAGGAGAAGAAACAGACTGATCAACATCACAGAAATTTTAAATAACAGATGCAATCTGTGAACTACAATGTATTCACTATAGCAGATTAGAGTGAAGACTAGAGAGCAATATAAGAGCAAGGTCCTACTAAAGAATTTGACAATATGGCAATGAATGTGATTCAAGGCTCTGAAGCAGAATATCTTACAATTTATTATTATTATTATTAATTTTTTTTTTAAGAAGGCTTCATTCCCAGTACAGAGCCCAACACGGGTCCTGACCTCACAACCCTGAGATGAAGACCTGAGCTGAGTCAAGAATTAGACACTTAACCAACTGAGCCACCCAGGTGCCCCAAAGATTTTACAAATTAATTTCACTTAAGATCATTCTGGCAGCAATGTGTAGGATGCATGAGAAGTAGCAAGTAGAAGCAAGACCAACTGGGAATGTGGAAGGTAGAACAAAACACTAAAACATGAACACAATTCAGCCAAGTTCTTTGCCACTTTATAACAGATTGCCTTTCCTCCAGTTTCCCTAACAGGCTCTTCATTTCTGTCTGAGACCTCACCAGAATGGTCTTCACCATTCATGTTCCTTCCAACATCCTGCTCCGAATTACTTCAGTATTCTCTGATAGGACTAAAGTTTCCTCCACAGCTCTCCTCTTTTCTTTCTGAGCTCTCACAAGAATCACACTTAATAGTCCATTCACGGGCATATGGGGTTTTTCTAGCATGTACCTCAAAACTTTACCAGTCTCTACCCATTACTTAGTTCCAAAGCTACTTCCACATTTTTAGGTATTTATTATAGCAGCACCCCACTTCTCAGTACCCATTTTCTGTCTTAGTTCCTTTGGGCTGCTTTAAGAAAACACCATAGGGGTGCCTGGGTGGCTCAGTTGGTTGGGCATCCAACTTCGGCTAAGGTCATGATCTCACAGTGTGTGAGTTCAAGCCCCGCATCAGGCTGTGTACTGACAGCTCAGAGCCTGGAGCCTGCTTCGGATTCTGTGTCTCATTCTCTCTCTGCCCCTCCCCTACTTGTGCTCTCTCTCTCTGTCTCTCAAAAATAAATAAACGTAAAAAAAAAAAAAATTTTTTTTTTTAAAGAAAAAGAAAAAACCATAGCATCCAGGGGCAGCTGGGTGGCTCAGCTGGTTGAGTGTCTGACTTTGGCTCAGGTCATGATCTCACGATTCATGAGTTCAAGCCCCACATTGGGTTCACTGCTGTCAGCACAGAGCCTGGTTCAGATCCTCTGTCCCCTTCTCTCTGTTCCTCCCTGCTCTCTCTCTCAAAAATAAACATTAATATATACATACACACATATGTGTGTGTGTGTGTGTGTGTGTGTGTGTGTGTGTGTATACAGCATCCATAGAATGAATGGCTTATAAACAACAGAAATTTAATTCTTACAGTTCTGGAGGCTGGGAAGTTCAAAACCAAGGCACCAGCAGATTTGGTGTCCAGTAAGAACCTACTTCCTGGTTCATGGGTAGACATCTTTTGTAGTGTCTTCACATGGCAGAAAGGGCAAATGAGCCCCCTGGGGTCCCATTTATAAGAGCACTAATCTCATTCATGAAGGCCCTGCTCTCAAAGGCCTTACCTCCTGATACCATCACACTTGAGATGAGGATTTCAACATATGAATTTGAGGGTTGGAGGGAGGGGACATAATCAGTCATAGCACCTGGCATCTATAATTAAAGATAGAATCCAGCATATCTTTTGCCATGCTGTCTGTTCTGTTATTATTTATGGAATTATTCTTCACCACAAACCTACAGACTCCTTCAGCGTAATTCCCCTCTTAATTTACCATTAGCTGACACTGCTCATGGCTTCACATCCTACTGCATCATGATCTGGTTCAGGATGACAGTTTAACTCACTTCCTTACATGTGAGCCACTGGCATTAACACAACTCACGTGTCAACAGATGGGCTCTGTATATTGTCACAGTTTAAACTTCAATATTTTTAAACATTTAGACACACAAAATATAGTTTTGATCAAAGAAAACATTTTCTTCCAAAATCTAAGCATGATTGGTTTATAAAAAATTACTACTTAAAGTGTTTGGTATATGAAGCAGTCCACAACTATGTGATAAATGAGTGGACATTTGGGGTCAGGAAATAAAATAAAAGACCCAAGATGGCAAACTCAGGGTATGTTCTTTTTTTTTTTTTTTTTAATTTTTTTTTCAACGTTTTATTTATTTTTGGGACAGAGACAGAGCATGAACGGGGGAGGGGCAGAGAGAGAGGGAGACACAGAATCGGAAACAGGCTCCAGGCTCTGAGCCATCAGCCCAGAGCCTGACGCGGGGCTCGAACTCATGGACCGCGAGATCGTGACCTGGCTGAAAGCGGACGCTTAACCAACTGCGCCACCCAGGCGCCCCTCAGGGTATGTTCTAAAAGCAGTAATGGTCAAAATATCAGATACATAAAAGCAAAGTAAGAAGGTGAGCTGGAGTAAAACTTGGGGGAGTCCTGAACGCTAAGATATTTGGATTTTAGAGAGAAACATTAAAATTTGGTTATAATCAGCTATCTGCTTAAGAAAGGTATTCTGGGGAGCAGCTGGGTGGCTCAGTCCGTTAAGCGTCCAACTCTTGATTTCGGCTCAGGTCATGATCTCCTAACTTGAGTTGTAAATTTGAGCCCCACATCAGACTCTGTGTGGGTAGCGTGGAGCCTGCTTGGGATTCTCTCTCTCCCTCTCTCTCTCTACCCCTCCCTCATTCATGCTGTCTCGCTCTCAAAATAAATAAATAAAACTCAAAAATTTTTTGAAAAAATATAAGAAAAAAAAAGAAAGATAATTCTGAAGCTTCCCATTTTAGGGATGTTTTCAAAAATGGCCAGTATAATATAAAGACAGGAACAATTCTGTTTCAGTGATGGAAAAAGAGATGGTATAGGCCAGAGCACAAAGCGCAAACAAAACCAGAGGGGGTGGATGTGGGGGCGAGGGCGAAATGAGCAACCTGCAAGTCAGTAAGTGAAAAAGGAAAAGCCTGCTTGCGTAATTAGTGATGATGTCCGTGACTGAACCCACACCCCCATACAGAGAGAGGGCAGTAGAGCTTCAGGCTGTGAGCAGGAGGCCCTGCCAGAACCGCAGCTCCTTAAGCCTGCCCTTGTGAAGTGGAGCACAGAGGGGCCTGTGAACCTCTAAAACAAGGATCAGTGCCTGTTGCCAGGGTGAGTGTGGGAAGGGGGGGGCAGTGCCAAGGAACAAACCTTGACAGGCAACGGATTAGCACATCAGTGAAAAAAAATTTTGAGAGAAATTGTTTGAGACGGCGTCTTCCTACTTCAAACAAGCTGTTTATACTGTAAATCTTGCAAAATCACTGAAGAAAATACAAACTTTTACCCCTTCTTTTAAAATTTTTTTAAAAATTTATTTTTGAGAGAGAGAGAGAGAGAGAGAGAGAGAGAGAGAGAGAGAGAACAAGTGGGGGAGGGGTACACAGAATCTGAAGCAGGCTCCAGGCTCTGAGCTGTCAGCACAGAGCCCGACGTGGGGCTCAAACCCATGAACCATGAGATCATGTCCTGAGCCGAAGTCGGACACCCAACCAACTGAGCCACCCAGGCACCCCAACTTTTACCCCTTCTTGAAACCAAAAGATTTGCCCAAGGACCCAGATAATCTCCAACACAATTTATTTGAAATCCTAATACTGGACCAATACAGATACTTTGTTAGGATGAACAACCAGAAAAGTTAACAAATTTCAAAGTTTACTGGCAAATACACACATACACATAGACTTGAGTAAATAAATGTTGTAAAATGAGTAAATAAATATGATGTTCCTGAAGACTCAACACGACGAAGATGACAATTCACCCAAATTAATCTATAATATGTATACAACCCCAACCAGAATCCTAAAAGGTTTGTGTTAAGCATTTCATCAGAATTTCCTCTACATACTCTCTGAAGCCCAGCACTCCTTCCTCAGGAAAGGAATTATGAGCAAGCCCTACATGTCCTGCTTTGATCTGGTTCCATATATACCACTTGGGAAAAACTCCTTGAAATTTGTGCCATGTAGTTGGTATTTTCCATATCCTCATATTAATGCAAGTTGTTTTCATTACCAATTGTTATGTAACACACAACTCCAAAATTTAGTAACTTAAAGCAATAATCAATTTCTTTGCTTGTGATTTTGTAATTTGGGCAGGGCTCAAAGGGGCACTCATCTCTGCTCTGTATGGCACTAGTAAGGTTGGTTTGACTCAGGCTAGGGGATCCATTTCCAAGATGGCTCCAGGTTGGTGCTGGCAATCATATGTGAGCTCAGCTAGTACTACTAGGTGAAGCCCTTTATCCTTTTCCCCTTGATTCAAGTTTTCTCATAGCATGGCTACTGGGTTTCAGAGGAAGGAAGCAGAAGGCTTATTAATGCCTGGTTTCAGAGGTCCCAGAATGTTTCTTCTCTGCATTCAACTAGGTAATGCAGTTACAAGCCCACATCAGATTCAAGAGGAGACATAAATTCTCCCTCCTGATGGAAGTAGCTGCATGTATGTACAAGAAGGGGCAGAATTATTTGGGGGACATCTTTGGAGACTATCTACTACTCAGGTTGTTCCTCTATTTTATATTCCATTGGTCATTTGGTTAGTTTCCATAAAGGATATCCAAATGGCTAGTGCTTAAGCCACCACCTTTCTTAGAAGTAGTCCCAAATAATTATTAATCTAAATATAACTCATCATGAAGGTAGTATTTCCCAGAAAAGAAGCACATTATTTTTCTAATTTTTTATTGAGGTGTAATTTAGTGAAATATACAGGTCATAGTGTAGAATTCAATGTGTTTTGATACACACATATAGCTGTGTGTGCATACATACATACACATGTGCATAGCTGTGTAACACATACCCATACCAAGATATCTCCCTCACCCAAAAATATTCTGTGCCTTTTTCTTGTCAATGCATGTTTCCAGAGGCAACCACTGTTATTTTTTTAATCTTAAATTTGCCTACTCTAGAATTTCATATAAATGAAATTATATGCATACTCTTGTTTCAGACTTCATTCGGCATAGTTTTTGAGATTCATGTTGTTTTGTATATTAATAATTTGTTCTCTTTAATTATGAGTAGCATTTCATTTAATTAATATACTACAATTTGTACAACTTCATGTGTTGGTGGATATTTAGGTTTCCAGTTTGGGGCTATTTTAAAACTGCTATGAACATTCATTTTCATATACCTAAAATTTTATTTCTCTTGGGTAAATACCTAGAAATGAAATTTCTGGGTCATACAGATGACATATCTTTAATTTTAGTAGAAACTGCCAAGGCTTCTGAAGTGGTTGAGCCAGAATCCCAGTTTCTCCACATCTATGCAAATATTTTGTCAGTCATTAATTTCAGCTATTTTAGAGGTGTCTGATATAATCGTATTGTTGTATTAACTTGCATTTATCCGATGACTAATGATGTTGAGCGTTTTTCCATGTACTTAATGCCCATTCATATACTTTTCCTTGTAATGTGTCTGTTAAAGTATTTTGCTCACTTTTACTTTTATAAATGAATTGTAAGATTTTTAAAAAATATATTATGCTTTTTATTATTTTTTTAAATATTTATTTTTGAGAGGGAGAGAGAGGGCAGGGGAGGGGCAGAGAGAGAGGGAGACACAGAATCCAAAGCAGGCTCCAGGCTCTGAGCTGTCAGCACAGAGCCTGACACGGGGCTCAAACCCATGAACCGTGAGATCATGACCTGAGCTGAAGTCGGACACTTAACCAACTGAGCCACCCAGGCTCCCCAAAAATATATTATGGATATAAATCCCTAATGACATGATCATTACGAATATACTTGTCTATTCATTTTCTTAACCAAGTCTTTTGATGAGAAATTTTTTGTTTTGTTTTTAAAGTTTACTTATTTTGAGAGAGACAGAAATAGAGAGAATCTCAAGTAGGCTCCAGGCTGTCAGCATGGAGCCCAACATGGGGCTAGATCCTGAGAACCCTGAGATCATGACCTGAGTAGAAACCAAAGTCAGACACTCAACCGACTGAGCCACCCAGGTGCCCCTTGATGAGGAGAAATTTAAAATTTTTATTATGTACAACTTATCAATTTTCTTTTATAGTGTTTTCTGGGTTCGAAGAAATACTTGCTTACCCCAAGGTCATGAAGGTATTTCCTGTTCTCTTTTAAAAGCCTTAGTTTTTGCTTTCATTTACATTTAGGTTAATAGTACACTACAAATTACTTTTCAAGGGTAGTATGAGATAAGGCCTGAGATTCAAAATATCATTATTCCAGCACATTTTCCCTTTCCCCATGGAATTATTGTGGAGTATTTTTAAAAAATCACTTGATAGGGGCACCTGGGTGGCTCAGTTGGTTGAGCATCTGACTTCAACTCAGGTCATGATCTCACGGTTTGTAGGTTCGAGCCCTGTGTCAGGCTCTGCACTGACAAACCCAGAGCCTGCTTCAGATTCTCTCTCCCTCGCTCTCTGCCCTTCCCCCACTCATGCTCACGCGCGCTCTCTCTCAAGAATAACCAAACATAAAAAAAAAATCATTTGATCATATTTGTGTGGGTGTATTTCTGGACTGTATTTGTATTTCAATGATCTATGTGTCTTGTTTACAGTACCCATCCATACCCAAGGTCTTAAAAATCATAGAGACTCAGTCCCTCAACTCTGTTCTTTTCCAAAACTGTTTTAGCTATTGTAGGTTCATCACATAGCTTTTACATAAGCTTGAAATTTTTAGTGAAAAGCCTACTGGGATTTTGACTGCACTGAATCTACAGATCAATTTAGAAAGAGCTGACAACAAAACAATATTGAGTATTCCAATCGTGTATATAATATATCCATTTATTTAAATCTCCTTTAATTTCTCTCAGCAATAAGTATCACACATTTAAATCTTAGGTGTTTGTTTATAGTCTGCTGATTAGTGTAACTTATAAATCTGTGTAAAGCCATATGAGGAAATTTCAAGATTGGTATGACATGGTGTTTTTTCTTATACTCTAATAGGAGAGCAAACTATCCTCATTACAGTTTTAAAAATAGAAAAATTTGAATAACATTTGAATTAGAAGAGATGAAATATGTACACATTTAATGACAGCACAAAGATAGAATATAAGAGATATAAAGGAATCACACATGCTACAATACAACAACCAAGGAGAAAGCAAATCTAGCCTTTGATTTCTCTTAAACAATTAAAAATAATAGAAATATGTTGAAGTGAATCTGTCACTTAATATATGAAAAACTGAATTCTAAGAGATATAAGCAATTGGGAAAATAAAAATCTTTTTATGACAACTCCTGCATCCAAATTGGCATTCAGCATGGATAAAATATATTTTTTAAAGATTTTATTTTTAAGTAATCTCTACACAATGTGGGGTTCAAATTTATAACCCCAAGATCAAGAGTCACTGACTCTGCTCTACTGACTGAGTCAGGCAGGTGCCTCTATTTTTTTTAATATTTTCATTTATGAAGATTACTTAACTTCATTAAATGATTTCAGCATTTAATAATCAATATAACCAAGCTTAATCCTTCACCTATGATCTTCTACTTTAATTAAAAATGGCTGGTCAGAATTCCCTTTATATAAACCTTTTATAATGTACTTGAAAATGGTTATTTCTTTTTGCTTACTAAGTACATAATCCCAATTCAAAAGCTTTTTGTCATGTTTTAATTCTTTAATTTTTTTAGACAAAACTATCAAATAAATATACACTAAAATATGATTAAATCAGTCTTTTAAGATACTTCCCTCCCCGTAATTTCAGATGAGAAATTAGACTTCTGATTGAAAAATAAAGTTATTCTTTATTATTTTAGTTTTCATTTTAAAATAAATGCATCAAATAAGAAATCAGTATGTTAGAACATTTATAATCTGAAAATGTTCTTAGCAGTAATTCCTCCATAAAATATAACTGCATATATAAAGCAGTATCAAATCCACATATATACATATATATATTAGATAGTAAAGTATAATGAGAAGATAGCACATCTTTTTATGTCTGGACTATATGAAAATTAATAGTTATAAAATGGGATAGAAAATGGGTTTGCTGCTAACTAGTATGCGACTGACAAACTTCTCTCACATCTTCGTTCTCCTTTTTCTCAAAAACAGGGAGGGAAAAATAATACCTCCATAGAGTTGCAAAGATTAAATTACTGTTTGCAAGGTACTTTGTATAGTTCCTACCTGATAGTAAGTACTAAATTAATGGCAGCTAATATCATCTTATGGCACTAATAACAACAGAAATACAGTTGATCCTTGAACAACACAGGGACTGGAGCACTGACCCCTGCACAGTGGAAAATACAAGTATAATGACTCCCCCAAAAGTTAATAGCCTACAATTGACTGAAAGCCCTACGAATAAAATAGACTATTAACAAATATTTTGTATGTTGTATGTATTGTATATTGTATTCTTACAATAAGCAAGCCAGAGAAAAGAAAAGGTTATTTAGAAAACCATAAGGAAGAAAAATACAGTGTTGTATTTTACAGTATTGTAAAAAATCATGTAAGTGGACCCACACAGCTCAAACTGGTGTTGTTCAAAGTTCAATGGTATATTGCCTCACATGAGCTATTCTGTATGCTATTTAATTCAGTAGACTGACTGAAAGAGAAAAGGAAACTTGAGGGACTCTGCAATATGGCAATTATCCCACAGCTATGTGTCTGTATACTAAAAACCAGCCATAATGTAAAAATGCACAAACAACATCCTGGAGTCTTACACAGTTTTTTCTTTAGCATCCATAGCTCGTTAGAAATTAATGGTTATTTAAGAGAATTAAGTGTCTCAAGAAAAAAATTAATGTCAACTTTGAAGGCTTTAGAATTAAACTGAGGAAGTATTTAACATATCATTTGTGACTGATTTTCAGACGTACTTAGTTATTTAAAATGACCAATTATGGTTAGGTTTAAAATACACAAGTGCAAATAAAAATTCAAATGTGTAACAAAGATCTCTCTTTGGTTCTTATGAAAAGAAAAAAGGACAAAACTAAGTATGTAAAATTATATTACAAATATCAGGAAACTTCAACAATCATCAGAGATTATATAGAAAACTAGCAAACTCTTTCCCACACACATTTAATTAATCTGAAATAGAACACATGTGAACATATTACATACATGATTTTCTTTGGCTACTAAAGATCACAAAACAATTCGCCACAAAATATATTTTGTGCAAAATAAAGAGACTGTATTTTAAGAGAGAAAAAAAGGAAAGATGAATCATTAACAGGGTACCCATTGTTAGGCAATGAGTTTGTTTCCCCCAACACCTATCCCACTGCCAGCAATGGGTGTGGAGACAACTGGTGACATAAAAATTAACTTGTTATATTACTTTAAAATAGATAATGCCAGATTGTTTCAGTATTATGAAAAGGCAAACATTCACTCTTGACCACTTACTAAGGACTTGCCCCAGAAATTTCTATTATCTTCTTAATAGTAATCTGGACAGAGGGAGGAGGACGGTGCGGATGGAAAACTTTGAGACAGAGAGAGAGAGAGAGAGAGAGAGAGAGAGAGAGAGAGAGAAAGAGAGAAAACATACAATAGAAATACATATAACATTATGCATATAGTACAAATAATGAAAAACGACTTTGACACATTTTCCAAAAAAAGTTATTTTTACATATCTTGAAATCCTGTAAAAACCAGGTAGATAGCAAGGGTTAAAAACAAAGTCACTGATGAATGATAATCACTTTTTAACAGAGTTCATGCAGTTATCTTAATTGGAAAGCTCCTGTCCCAAGTCACAAAATTTATGCTGTCACATGATTACGTATGAAAATCGTTTCTTAAAAGAAATTATTCTGTATTTGGTGTTAACAGAGCTCTTGAGAAAGTGCTATACAAACTGAAGTTTATAGAAATTTTTAAGTGATAATCTTAAAATACCATACAAAACGTGTAAACGAAAAGATGCTTTAGAGTTGCAGGGCATTATAAAATCCATAATGCAGATTAAGACCAAAGATCATTTCTTCTGCATTTAAAAGCATTATTAGCACAATCTTAAAAGTTCAAAATTGCGTTTCAGTCAGCAGCGAAAGGTATTGGAAGTACCACCGCACTTCACAGGACCTAAGGGATAACTGCAGGTGCGCTGTGACCTGGCCAGCACAAGCTCACCGCACTTATGGATGGACGTAGGAGAGAGATTTTGCAACAGGTCTCACCTGGGAGATATTCTAGCATTAAAACGTTTATACTCGACTTGTATCTACTCTGTCAGAGAGGGAAACTGCTTTTAAAAGACATTATAAACAATATAAATTCTGATAGTAAAGCACTGTAAAAATTAGGTATGATATATTTGGCACAAAGCACTTTTAAAATCTGAGCTCATTTTGCAAAATATATGTCTGGAATTTCTTATTTGAAAATAAAAACTTTTAACATACACACAATATGTAAATGATTTTATGAATGAATTAGATTCTATGTTTCCTTAAATACTGAACATACCGTCAGTATATTTCAGTACCAGATATCTGCATGCATACCTCCACATTCTAAATTATACAGATATTGCACAAGTAACATTGCCAAAATACACACCAATGCAGTCTGGCAAGATTTAGAGCTTACCTTTCAATATTATTTTTTTGTAAGTATTCAGATTCAGTACTACTTTCCAAAAAGCTGTATGACCAACTTCAGAAAAAGAACGCTTGCTATCTTTCCTTGACCAATAATATTAAAATCTGCATTTCAGTTATGTTTTCCAGCGTTTCAAATTCAGCAAAACCTGTTTTTTGACACTTCTTATGGACCATTCCTTCAAAAACAGGATAAGCTTCGTCTGATGCAAAAAAATTAAAACGAGTCCACAAGGCAGGAATATTTCCACCAAAGATGTCACTCCATCTGAAAAGCACTGCAGAACAGTATTTAAGTCTGTCAACTTTCAGAGAGCCATTAGGTGCAAAGTCTGCTAAAAAAAAAAAACTTGTAACATACCACGACAGCTGGATGTGTTTCTTACGGAATTGCACGATACAATTCAACTTTTTTCCTCCCTAAAACATTTTAGGGTATGCTACAGCTGCTAAAAGGATTTCTGTTTTTCTTGGTCCTCTGTTTGTTGGGTCTAAGATTGATGACATCTCCACCATTAAGGGTACTTGAATTTTGACCTGAGTGACTTCCACCAGATGTATTAAAGACACCTGTATAAATTGAGAGAAAGCACAGAGAATGGCACTGATGCAGCTCAGGGTTACCAAATGTAAACTGTGCATCCAGTTTCTTAGTAAGTCCATAATATGTTCAGTATTTATAATTTTAAGCTTTTGTTTTCATTTCATTTATTATTTTTTTAAACTCTACGATCTTTTTTTAAGTAAACATGGGGCTTGAACTCACAATCCTGAGATCAAGAGTCACCTGCTCTACCAACTAAGCCATCCAATTTATTTTTAATAGCCAATATACATCATTCAAAGTTCAAAGGATACAAAAAAAGGATTACAATGAAGTCTCCCTTTCACATCACCAGATTACCTTCCCTAATGCATGCATGTTTTATCACTTTTCCTATGTATCCTTCCAAAAATATTTTATGCATATGTAAGCAAAAATGCACATATATATTCTTCTTTCCTTCCTTGACTACCAAAATAGTGATGAACTATATACACTGCTCTGCATCTTTTCACTAACAATCCATTTCTGAAATTTGGGACCAGTAAATATGATAATTTTAATAAATTCACTTATTATCTTTTACATTGTATAATTTCCTCAAGAATACCAGATCTGTAGGTGACGACAGTATTTGTGAGATTTTATGTTAATAAAAACACCGCATATATAAAAGCAGGTAGTAATGTAAAATTTTCCTATTTGGCTAAAACAACAACAAAATGGTCTATAGATAATTAAAGTGATGAGTAGATAAAAGGATGAAATAAAAGAAAATGTTTAACTATTAGAGTTTCCATTTTGAACTGTGCTGGTCTTAAAATGTAATCTCCAATTTCTAAACTACTTAGTGGGGGGCGGGGGGAGTTGGATAGAATACAGATATGAAGTCCTTAAGAGACTACACAGAAACTTAAGAAACAAGGGCGCCTGGGGCACCTAGATGGCTCAGTCAGCAGAGCATCCGACTTCAGGTCAGGTCATGATCTTGCAGTTCATGAGTTCGAGCCCCTCATCAGGCTTGCTGCTCTCAGTGCATAGCCTGCTTCAGATCTTCTGTCCCCTGCGCTCTCTGTCCCTCTACAACTTGTGATCTCTCTCTCAAAAATAAATAAAACATTTAAAACAAAACAAAACAGGGCGCCTGGGTGGCTCAGTCGGTTAAGCGTCTGACTTCGGCTCAGGTCATGATCTCACAGTTCGTGGGTTCAAGCCCCACGTCAGGCTCTGTGCTGACAGCTCAGAGCCTGGAACCTATTTCAGATTCTGTGTCTCCCTCTCTCTCTGCCCCTTCCCTGTTCACGCTCTGTCTCTGTCTCAAGAATAAATAAACATTAAAAAAAAATTTAAAGAAAACAAAACAAAACAGGGGCGCCTGGGTGACTCATTCAGTTAAGCGTCCAACTCTTGATTTGGGCTCAGGTCATGGTCTCGCAGTTTTTGAGATCAAGCCCCAAGTTGGGCTCTGTGCTGAGAGCCCCTCCCCTGCTCACACTCACATGCATGTGCACTCTCTCTCTCTCTCTCTCTCAAATTAAATAAACATTAAAAAAAAAAAAGGCCTTAGAAACAGAAAATTTGGTTCTCAACTTCTTGGAAGCCAAAGCAACAAGCAAGAAGACATGGTTAGTCAGTTATTGTTACAGAGCAGACAATACACTTGTTCTTCAGGAAATGCTAAACTTTGCAGGCATTTAGCATTAAAAATAAAATCAGTAAAGTGTATGGAGACAGTACAAGTACAGAACATGTGTTAAGAGTTTCTTTATTTATAGAACAGACCATTTTAAAAAGTCTTTATCTCTGTTCTCCTAAATTATAAAATGAATTTAGAAAATTCAATAGTTAAAAAAAAATCTTTTAACTCAATATACCTTTTAATATGAGACCTGATACTAAGTTTAAAAATTGCACCTGAGGGGTGCACCTGAGTGGCTCAGTTGGTTAAGTGTCTGACTTCGGCTCAGGTCATGATCTGGCAGTTTGTGAGTTCGAGCCCCGCATTGGGCTCTGTGCTGACAGCTTGGAGCCTGGAGCCTGCTTCAGATTCTATGTCTCCCTCTCTCTCTGCCCCTCCCCCACTTGCAGTCTGTATCTCTCTCTCTCTCAAAAATAAACATTAAAAAAAATTTTTTTAATTGCTTATCTAATACTTCCTAATCACATTTTTTTAAAGAAAGGAATATATTGTATTAAAAAATAGTAAATATGGGGCACCTGGGTGGCTCAATCAGTTAGGAGTCTGACTGGGGCTGTGCTCATGTCATGATCTCTCAGCTCATGAGTTCAAACCCAGTATCCAGCTCTGTGCTGACAGCTCAGAGACCCTGGAGCCTGCTTTGGATTCTGTCTCCCCCTCTCTCTGCCCCTCCCCCACTCATACTCTGTCTCTCTCTCTCAAAAATAAACACTAAAAAAATTTTTTTTAATTAAAAAAATAGTAAATATGATAATAACGAATGAAAATAAATTTACCAGATAAACATGGGACTAAAACTTTCTGAGTACTTACCAATTTTGTTACTACTTGAATGCATTAATTCTGGATCCTCAGCTATTTGCTGTTTGAGTTTCTGAAGATATTTTTCAGCCAAATATTTAAATACTAAAATAAAAACAAAAACAATAATCTTACCAGGTCAATATAATTTCTGCATGTAAAATCTATTATTTTATATCACTCACTATAATACTTTATACTACATTTATTTTATTTTTGAAACATTTATATTCTTTTATTAATCCTTACTAAACACATTTAAAATTACATTAAAGTATACAATCTGGGGGGGGCACAGGTGGCTCAGTTGGTTAAGCGACCGACTCTTGCTTTACTTATTTTGAGAGAGAAAGGGGGAGAGAAAACGAGTGAGGGAGGGGCATTGAGAGAGGGAGAGAGAGAGAGAATCCCAAACAGGTTCCACGCTGTCAGCACAGAGCCCAATGCAGGGCCCAAACTCACCAACTGCAAGATCATGACCCAAGTCGAAATCAAGGATCAGACGCTTAACCCACTCAGCCACCCGGGTGCCCCAAGCGTCCAACTCTTGATTTCAGCTCAGTTCATGATTTCATGGTCATGAGATGAATGAAGCCTCATGTTGGGATTCTCTCTCTCCTCTCTCTTTGCCCCTCCCCTGCTTGCAGGTATGCTATCTCTCTCTCAAAATAAATAAATAAACATTAAAAAAAGTATACAATCTAGTTCAAAAATTTCAACTTTTAAAAATTATTTGAACAATACCTAAGAAAATGGTAATACTAATATATATATGGCATTTTATTGGTAAAGAAATGAAATACTTGTAGTCATTAGTTTTGGGACTTGAATAGGGATCAGCTTCAGCAGCACTACACTAACTCAGTCTTGAAAAGATGTCCCCTTTCTTTAGATGAAAAAAACAATAATCAACGATGCAACAATCAAATTGCAATCTAATAAAGTAAGTAGCAATTCTGGAATGAGAAAAATAACAGTCATCTTTCTCTAATCTCACTTTCTTAAACTGGGAAATAGTATTAAACAAATTAAGGTCAGAGGTGCCTGGCTGGCTCTGTCGGTAGAGCACAAGCCTCTTGATCTTAGAGTCATGAGTTCGAGCCCCGCATTGGGCGTAGAAGTTACTTAAAAAACAAAACACCACATCAAATTAAGGCCATTACAACTACCTAATGGAATATGCACTATTGTGGAGTTCTCAATTCAATAACTTTAAGAGGTATGCATGAAAAACGCATACATGTATACATACATATACGGAGTTACATATTTATTTTTTTTAATTTTTTTAGAGTTTATTTATTTTGAGAGAGACAGAGACAGCATGAGCAGGGGAGGGGCAGGGAGAGAGGGAGAGAGGGAGAGAGGGAGAGAGGGAGAGGGGGAGAGAGAGAG
>NW_024412394.1:22866445-22980418 GCF_014898765.1 Herpailurus yagouaroundi | reverse complement strand
GGCTGTTATATTTTTAACTGAACCACCCAGTTATATTTTTTTTTTTTTATTTTTTTTTTCAACGTTTATTTATTTTTGGGACAGAGAGAGACAGAGCATGAACGGGCGAGGGGCAGAGAGAGAGGGAGACACAGAATCGGAAACAGGCTCCAGGCTCTGAGCCATCAGCCCAGAGCCCGACGCGGGGCTCGAACTCACGGACCGTGAGATCGTGACCTGGTTGAAGTCGGACGCTTAATCGACTGCGCCACCCAGGCGCCCCCCACCCAGTTATATTTTTAAAGGTAAAAAACAAAACAAAACCCAATGGAGTTTTGCTATAGAGAGCAACAACTATTCAAAGACATCAGTAAAGGGGCACCTGGGTGGCTCAGTCAGTTAAGCATTCAATTCTTGGTTTCAATCTCACAGCTTCGTGAGCTCAAGTCCCACATCAAGCTCCACACTAACAGTGCAGTGTCTGCTTGGGATTCTCTGTCTCTGTCGCTCTCTGCCCCTCCCCCACTTGCACTGTCTCTGCCCCTCTCAAAATAAACAAACTTTAAAGAATTAATAAAAAAAAAAAAAGACATTAGTAAATAAGGATTCTAAGAAGCATCATCATGCCTTTAAATTTTACTTAATGATAGGGGCGCCTGGGTGGCTCAGTCAGTTAAGCATCCGACTTCGACTCAGGTCATGATCTCACAGTCCATGAGTTCTAAGCCTCGCATCCGGCTCTGTGCTGACAGCTCAGAGCCTGGAGCCTGCTTCGGATTCTGTGTCTCCCTTTCTGTAACCCTCCCCCATTCATGCTCTGTCTCTCTCTGTCTCAAAAATAAGTAAACATTAAAAAAAATTTTTTTTTAATTTTACTTAATGATAGGTGATAAGAAAATTCTGTTCGCATTAGATATGATTTCCAAACAATACAACCGAAAAACCATAAGCAGAATAAAACAAACTTCCTGCTATTAATTTTTTTTAAAAAGGCAGTTTACCTTCAGTCACATTTAGATCTTCTTTCACTGATGTTCTGTAGAATCTTAGCTTTAACTTTTTTGCCAGTGCCTCAGCTTCCTCACTATATATAAATTAAAAGAAAAAAAGTGCTTACAAAGGTACTTTCTGATAGCTTGTTTTAAAAAATCATATTTATTTTATTTACTGAATACAGCTTGAGGTTGGGGGGGGGGGGGTGGTGAGACCTTCCAGACCAGTTCAAAGCTATGTTCTCAGTACCTGAGCAGAATTTTTAGTTTTCAGTACTCTTGTAGAATAAATACCATTATGCTGTCACTTCTATAGTCCCAAACTCTAGGCTTAAAATAGCTAAATATCACTTTTTTTATATAATACTTAATTTTCTCCCTTGTCTTTAAAAACATTTGAATTTAACTGCACCCTGATAATCTTACACTGCACTCCCTTCTTCACTCTTGCTCACTATGAAACCACTTTGCTGACAAAGCCAAAGTTACTGTATTAACAACTGTGTCTACAAGAGGGGACTCCTAACTGTAGTTTTATTATGACTCCTGATCTTAGTTTTATTAAGACTGTAGTAGCTCTACTCTAAAATGGTTCTCAAGGATTCCACCCCATGCCTCACCCTCCTCCTGGTCTTCACATCCTTGTATAGTTTCCTCCCCCACTGGAATCGAGGTTGGTCTGTGTCTGTGTGATCAATAACACACAGAAGTGACAGCGGTGACTTCTGAGACTAGGTCATAAGAGACATGATGGCTTCTGCTTTGCTCTGTCTTGAATCATGGGATTGGGGGAAGCCAGTTGCTATGTTGTGACAACACTCAAGCAGCCCTGGGGAGGTCCACATGGCAAAGAGCTAAGGCCTCCTGATAACGGTCAAGTGATGAGCCAACATGGAAGCAGGTCCTCCAAGCCCCAGTCAAGCCTTTAGATGACTACAGTCCTCAGCAACATCTTGACTGTAACCTCATGAAAAACCTGAACCAAAACCACCTAGTTAAGCCACTCCCAAATTCCTGACCCAAAGAAACTGTGAAATAACAAATTTTTGTTGTTTTAAGCCATAAGTTTTGGATTAATTTGTTACACAGCAACAGATAACTAATATAAGAACATACAAAAAAATAAGGTAAAAACTAAGCAAAGATTTTCAAAGCTAGCAAAAAGTTAACAACATGATGTACAAATACTTATAGAATTATCTAGATGCTCTGTTCACAAATTTGAGCCTACTTCTGAATATACAAAACAACGTGAATCTGAACTACTTACCCATTTAACTCATCCACACAGGATAGCTCCATGCTTTAGATATTAAAATATACAGGGATGTTTTTCTTAACATTCTTATTATATCTAGATTTGACTTAACATCAAGCGCTGGATTTGTGGTATAAGACAAAAGACTAGAATTCTAAAAGGGCCTTCAAAATTTATTCCTTTAATTTGTTCTACTTATGACTTAGTGCAAACCCAAACTGATCACACAGAATAGCGCACAGAAAATTTTAAGTATAAGGGTCTCTATAAAACCTCTCCTAAATTTTTTAAATGTATGTATAAATTAGAACAGGTTTTAACTATATAGAATTACCACCTCCCCCTCAAAAGTGGACACCTTACTTCTTTATACAAGAGTCATCCAAGAGATCAATCTTGTTTTGCACAAGCACAGTTGGTATATCTCCAACTTCAGCTACGACTTTCTCTCTCCAACTGGAAATTGCTTCAAAAGATTCCCTGTCTGTGGTTGAAAATACAAGCACACAAGCCTGGGCTCCTGTAAGGTCACAAAATAAAAATGTTATTTACATTAATGAAACAATCCTATATTTAAACAATTTTTTTAATTGAAGTATAATGAAGATACAATGTTATATTACCTTTAGGTGTATCAAGACAATTTTATGTAAATAAATATTGAGCTCACCTTTGTAGCATTCTGCTTATTTTTAACATTTAAACTCTATTTTCCAATTCAAAGAACCAGTGGTTCTCAAAATTATGTACAAGTCTCAAAACTATATTCTTGTTAACTGGAATTTAAATAAAAACTTGGAAGAAAAAAAATTCTCTAGAGAGAATGGTAAACTAAGTATGAATGATAGGCTGTTGCCAAGTTCTTCCTGTTAATATCTATCATTTGCTTAATTTCTTTTAGCACATATTTAAGAAAAATCTATGAGGAAAAAGTCATAATTTTCTCAGTGTATTAACTTTTTAAAAAATATGTATTATTTTATTTCAGTAGAATACCAGTGATGTTAAGGAACACGATTTAAAGACCAGCGCCAAGGGGCACCTGGGTGTGGTTCAGTCGGTTAAGCATCCGACTCCGGCTCAGGTCATGATCTCACGGTTCATGGGTTCAAGCCCTGCAAGAGGTTCTGTGTTGACAGCTCAGAGCCTGGAGCCTGCTTCAGATTCTGTGTCTCTCCCTCGCTCTGTCCCTCGCCTGCTCATGCTCTGTCTCTCAAAAATAAGTAAACGTTAAAAAATTTTTTTGAAACAAATAAATAAAAAATAAAAACCAGTGCCAAATATATATATATTTTTTTCATATACATGTTATATATATATATGCATATGTTATATATATATTATATATAACATGTATATATAAATTATATGTATATATATATTTAACTTTGGCACTGGTATATATATATATAAAACATGTATATATGAATTATATGTGTGTATATATATATATATATATAAAACATGTATATATAAAATAGAGAAAAAGGTTTAATTTCATTTTTTATCCTGTTTAATTGTATAATTCCCATTCTCACTGACAATATTTTAACTTCCAATTATCACATTAGGTTGATAATATCTAAGATTGAAAACAAGCAGCAACTTTCTAAAAGAAGCCCTTTTATTTTATTTTTAAGTAGGCTCTATACCCAATTAGGGGCTTGAACTCACAACCCTGAGATCAAGAGTCATATACTCTACTGACGGAGCCAGCCAGGCACCCCTGGAAGAAGCTCTTTCATAAATAATTAGATGTTGAATTAATCAGGCAGCATGGTGACAAAAGCAGATACATAAGTAACAAAAGAAAATCATCTTTGGGTTAAAAGGATTTCCTGGAATCGAGGCACGTTTTCTTACTGTTACTCTTTCCTTCCAGATTCCTCAGGTATAAGAATTTCCTAAGATTCAAAGCATACATACCTGGGCTACCAAGACACTCTGAAGGGAAAAAAGGGTTTACAAATCACCAAAGCAAAGCAAAAGAGGATGAAAGAGAAAACCACAGTTCACTACTACTGTAAAAGCAGAGGCTTCACGTGGGAAAATCTCCCCTACTCTAAAACAGGTTTTAAATCAAAGAATAAATTAATTACAAAAACTGTATAAATTACTACAAAATTGGGGCAGGGGGCAGGGTACAACACAGACAGAGGTACCCTGATACCTTCCAGGAATTTAAGGAGAAATAAAACTGATAAGATCACACTAGATACTGGTAAATAAATTTATATTTCCTCGAACTTTAATATTTACTTAAACTATAAATAAAACATTTAATTATACTTCGACTAAGAAACTATTCTTTTTTTTTCAAGACTTATTTATTTAAAAAAAAAAATTTTTTTTTTTAACGTTTATTTATTTTTGAGAGAGAGAGAAATAGAGCATGAACGGGGGAGGGTCAGAGAGACGGAGGGAGCCACAGAATCTGAAACAGGCTCCAGGCTCTGAGCTGTCCGCACAGAGCCTGATGTAGGGCTCGAACCCATGAACTGTGAGATCGTGACCTGAGCTGAAGTCGGACGCTTAGCCAACTGAGCCACCCAGGCGCCCCAAGACTTATTTTATTTTTTAACTTATCTCTACGCCCAACGTGACGCTCAAACTCACAACCCTGAGATCAAGAGTCTCACGCTTTGGCCTGCTTCAAATTGTGTGTCTCCCTCTCTCTCTTCCTCTCTCCTACTCACACTCTGTCTCTGTCTCAAAAATAAACTTAAAAAAAAAACAGTCTCATGCTCTGGGTGCCTGGGTGACTCGGTCAGTTGAGCATCCAACTCTTGATTTCAACCAAGGTCATGATTCTGGGATGGTGGGATTAAGCCCTGCATTGGGCTCCATGCTGAGTGTGGAGCCTGATTGAGATTCTCTCTCTCCCCCTCTGCCCCTGCCCCGCTCGTGCCTCTCTCAAAAACTACTAATTAAACTAAAAGAAAAAAATAAGAGTCTCATGCTCTACTGACTGAGCCAGACAGACATCCCAAGAACTGCTGTTTATTATAAAACTCTACTTAGCTTTAAACCTAGAATTTTATATCCAGTCGACTATTATTTGAATGAGGGCACAAAAGGGCATTTCCAGGGATACAGAGTCTCACTTTAAAAACAAAACAAAGGGGCATGTGAGTGGCTCAGTAAGTTAAGCATCTGACTGTTGGTTTCGGCTCAGGTCATGATCTCATGGTTTTTGATTTTGAGCCCCATGTTGGGCGCTTGCACTGATAGCTCAGAGCCTGCTTGCAATTCTCTCTCCCTCTCTCTCTCTCAAAATAAATAAATAAAACTTAAAAATGTTTAAATAAAATAAAATAAAAAGATGGCCCAGTTTCAAAAAAAACAAAAACAAAAACTCTTAGAAGTATATTTTAATAATAATGTAAAAAAAAAAAAAAAAAAAAACCACAACAAACTAAGCAGATGGTGCCAGAGATATGGGCAGTAAGAATAATTAAGAAAAGAAAAATGTTGTTTAAAAAAATCAATGATTGGGGAAACCGAGTGGCTTGGTTTGTTGAGTGTCAGACTCTTGATTTTGGCTCAGATCATTGATCCCAAGGGTCATGGGATAGAGCCCTGCATCAGGCTCTGCGCTGAGTGAGGAGCCTGCTTAAGATTCTCTCTCTCCCAGGGCACCTGGGTGGCTCAGTCATGACTCTGGCTCAGCTCATGATCTCTTGGTTCATGAGTTAAAGCTCTGTGCTGAGCTTTCAGCACAGCGCCTGAAGCCTGCTTCAGATTCTGTTTCTCCCTCCCTTTCTGCCCCTCCCCTGCTCGTGCTCTGTCTCCCTCTCAAAAATAAACATTAAAAAAAAATTCTCTCTCCCCCCTGCCCTGCTCACAAGCTCTCTAAAAATTAAAAAAAATCAGTGATCAACAGATAAAAGAAGAGTATGTCCATAACAACCCAAAATTATTTAGTGGACAACTTGGTGAAGAGACAACAGAGGAACATGGAAAAGTGCTAAAGTGCCAGTCTAAAGAGGAGGAACATGTAATATGAATATGTTAAAGCAATCAACGGAGTTTCACTGCAGCTGTGGACAGGTCCTGCCTGTTGTATCCACCTTGAAGCACACTGCAGGTGTGCTGCAGGTGGTACTCGGCTTTTCTGCCTCATGGCTTTTTCCTACACTTCAGAAAGACCCTTGGGTTATCCTATTTTAAAGGAATGGATACCTCTGGGGAGAAACTTGAATGCATGGGAGGTAGGATAAAACTTCAGCCTCACTATGGTGGGACCATCTTGAGGCATGTCTACATGGTTCCTCACAGGGATTGGTCCCCAATTGCCTACAGTAGTAATTAGCTCATTAATGCACCTGTGTAGGTTTTTTTCCCTTCCTTCCCCAGTCTCTCACTTCTTCCTGGGATCGCCTACCAGAAAAACCAGCCCCAGCAAGTTGTGCCAAGAACTATTTGGCGAATGATTGTGGGGGTGGCATTCAAATTAAGACAGAATCTTAAATTAAAGGCAATCACCATAAGAATAAAAAGGATTGGGGCTCTGCGCTGACAGCAGGGAGCCTGCATGGGATCCTCTGTCTCCCTCTCTCTCTACCCCTTCCCCACTCTCTCTCTCACACACAATAAACAAATAAACTTAAAAAAATTTTTAAATTAAGAAAAAGGGAAAGTATAACTATTAAACCTCAGGACAAAAGAAGATGTATCCAAAGTGACGGAGGAAAGAAAATACACACACACAAAACCCAAACAAACAAAAAATACAAAGCCTGAACCAAGATGACAGAAATAAGTCATGACAAGAGCAGTTACAATCTCAGATGGCTCCTCTGAAGCAGGATAGTTCAACTGACAGGAAGCCTTAGACTGGACGCTGCCACCACCTTAGCTTACTTAACCTAAATCAATTACCAAAAGGAAAAACCAAAAGCACAAGACAGACAACCTGGATTACTTCTGGAGATTCAATAATTCTGACAAATGATAGACAACTACTTATTTTAATTTCCTCTAACTGAACATTATCATCCATACATACAGATAAATACTCTGTGAAATTGTGATGCATTATGGTTCTTTTCTGCTTAGGAAACCAGCATACCTCCTCACCATAAAAGCCCTTTACAGTATATACTTTAAAAAGTTAAAGACCCTTTGTAGAAAATTTTTACGTAAGTACCAATAAAACAGATGATAAATATCAGATTCCAAGTATGTGTGGAAAGATCATTCTTTGCAGAATTTACAAAGGAAATGATCATAAATCCATTATACAACTTTGGAACTCCCTCAAACACTTCAAGAAAATTTTTTTTAAGAATTGAGACAAAGGGGAAACGATTTTTTCAGAGAAAATGCTATCCACTCCAACCCTTCTCTCTCATAAGTAGCATGATACATGTTCCCAGCAACTGGAGGACACTCTGGATTGATGGTGCTGAGATTCAAGGCTGGAAATGAGAGCAAAAGGGCAAGACCAACAGACAAAAAGAGAGCCACACTTGGGAGTAACTGCGCTCCTGCCAATGGCAAGACAAAGAATGCACACAAATTTCATATGGATAGAGGTGAACCACATCTAAGAGACAAGCTAGCATATGGGGTCATCTTTAACTCATGTCCAACAGGACCGCTTATCAGGTGATGGGAACTTTGCATAAAGGAAGGTGAAGGTGGGGGGCGCCTAGGTGGCTCAGTCAGTTAAGTGCCTGACTTCAGCTCAGATCATGATCTCACAGTTCCTGAGTTTGAGCCCTACATCGGGCTCTGTGCTGACAGCCCAGAGCCTGGAACTTGCCTCGGATTCTGTGTCTTCCTCTCTCTCTCTGCCCCTTCCCTGCTCACACTCTGTCTCTCTCTGTCTCTCAACAATAAATAAATAAGGAAGGTGGAGGTGGAATGTAAGTCCCACAAAGGGGAGCAAGGGAGCAAAGCAACTGCAAGAATCAAGTACAAGTGCTCAGAAGAAATATCCCTGAAACTGGGAACCTTGGAAGAATCCAGAACAGTCACCTAGAGAAAGAATCATCTTTGAACATCTGCCACCCACTCAGTCGGTTGAGCTTTGGACTCCTGATTTTGGCGCAGGACATGATCTCATAGTTGTGAGATGGAGCTTCGCACTGGGCGTGGCGCCTGCTTCAGATTCTCTCTCCCTCTACCCCTCCCCCTACCACATGTGCGTGTTCTCTCTCTCTCTCTCTCTCTCTCTCTCTCTCTCTCTCTCACACACACACACACACACACACACACACACACACACAAAGAAGAAGAAGAAGAAGAAGAAGAAGAAGAAAATAATGTTAAAAAAAGTTAATAATGTTTTAATTTCTCTGTTGCAGTCATCTGGACATATCTTACACCCCTGATATTTAAAGGCAGCTACTGTTTTCTATCCATATATTTTTAAAAGATCTGTATTTTCCCACTATTCAATCTTACTTCAATACCACCTACCCTAAGAATCACATGGTTAGAAGTTACTCTGTCATCATAGTTAAGAGTAAGCCACCCACAAAAGATTCACTTGTAATAATTAACAAACTACTCCACTTATCCACACATCAGAAACATAGAGATATGAATAAAGTTGTGGTGTCAATTATAAGAACACCATTAGCAAATATTTATTTCTCTTATTTTTCTTAACTGTTTATTTTTGAGAGAGAGCGAGCACGAGCAGGGGAGGGGCAGAGAGACAGGGAGACACAGAATCCCAAGCAGGTCCCAGGCTCCAAGCTGTCAGCACAGAGCCCAACAGGAACCACTAGATAATGACCTGAGCCGAAGTCTGACACTCCAGCCACTGAGTAACCAAGGTGCCCTAAAGCTCACAGATTACATAATGAACCAATCTATTACAGATTCAATGCTCAAAAAATTTCGAAACAAATCTAAAGGATTTGCATGGTCTAATTCAGTTGTTCCTTAATTTTTGCATTTATAATTGAAATTCATAAATAGCTTCTTGTCTAGAGCTATTTCATTTTCAACAATTTATATTCATGTAGGTTTGTGAAAAAAGGTACTTTAAAAAAGTTTCCTTCTATTTATGGACATAATCTCAGATAATAGGTCTCAAGTCTGTAACCTCATTTTCTATATATTGTTAGTCAGGAACATTTCTTAGAACCAAATCATAGTAAAAACTATGATGAAAATCTGTATTATACTGTATATAACTTTCTATACAAGGAATGATTTCTACTGCCTAGGGTGGACTTCTTAAGACTTTAAGAGGAATCATGTGGGATCCCAAATGGTCCTAATATGATCTGTGCTCTGTTCTTTACAAGGTTATTTTTCAACATGTCTCACTATACAATCAACACAGCATTCTAAGAACATAATTAATCCTTTAAGCAAAGGTTTGTGATATCATAGGTCTTTCAAATGAATTATAATAACATTTTTCCTCTTTAAATATAAACTTTTAAAATTTTTATATATTTTGGATGATACATTTCTAGAACATAGATCAGTAAGTCCTAATTTTATGAGGCATGGTGTTACTATCACTAAATCACTATCTTATTTAATGCATTCTTCCCAGCCTTTATCTTCTCTTCCTAGTCTTTGCTTCTATTTAATTACATCATTATTTGAATCTATGTTAGTGGCAAAAATTGGCATCCAATTCCCCTCCCTCCCCAAGAACACCTCTCCCTCACTGTATAGTAGACACATGGTTTAGGCAGGCTGAACCTACACTCTGCTCTGAGGGAGTAGGCCCTAAGTGCACCAAGCCAATTAGGGTAATCACATTCCTCTGACTACTTACTGTGATCTGGTCAAGGGTGATCTAATCAGATAAAAGCTCAGGACTTATAATCCATTGTTGTGGGAAGTGATCCTTTCTCCCAAGGATGTGAACAAAGAATGTGGCTTCCATTGTTGATGGTAGCAATCTTGCAACCAAGAGGAAAATCAGCATGAGAAGAAACCCCACAAAGGGAGAGAGGCGAGCCGGGAGAATCAAAGAGGTTACAGTAAGAACAAACCATAACTAAAAGCTATGATACTTCCACTTTTCTTTGTAGTTTAAGTCAGTTTGAAATTGCTTTTCTGTTGTCAGCAACCAAAAGCATTCTGATGAAACCCCAAAGAAAAGCATAGAAGAATATTCAGTATGCCATTTCTCAAATTCAAATATAATTGCCACTGGGATGGGATGTTTATTCTTACAACTTAGAAAAAGAAGCTGAAACTCAAGACCTGTCTCAGTATCCCACTCTCTTTGCCATTTAACATGGTTGACTAAAAATTTACATTTTAAGAAAAGCTTTTAACAGACGTCTATTTATATGCTTAAGATCACTTTAAGTTAAAATGTTAAATGTAGGAAAATCAAAGCTGTTTAAAGCCTTTTAGGCCAAATGAAACCAAGTGGAAAAAAATTTAAACATCACCCACAGTAAATTAAGATGTAAATACTAATAATTATGGGTTATCTTTTTAGTTTCTGGCAAAGTGTTTTTTTGTAGAGGTAGTAAAGAGAAACTGATTTGTGGACACCTAAAAAGTACTAAACAAGAATTACATGACAAGCCAGACAAGTCCAATTTTGAAATTTAAAAGATAATAATGTTGAACACAGTCTGAAGGGAAAAACTGAAGAAAGCATTAATTCCTCAACTACAGTGGATATAAAAATATTTTTAGCTACCTGGTCTTTTTTTTTAAAACCAGGGACCCAAGTGATCTACTTAACTCTACAGTTCCCACATTTTCTTTTTATTTATATGCAAATCAAATCATTTTTGACATTTGATCATTTTTGCCTTTTTTCAAGTTAAACTTTATTTTGGGTCAGTTATAAACTAACACTGTTTTGCTTTATAAATTAGAGATACATATGGTAAATACATTCTCCACAATTATCCATAACGGTTAAAAAGTAATACTGCCATATAAAATTGTCAAAAGCTTAAAATGAGAGAACCCAACCTATCTTTTTTCCTCACAAAAGAACATATATTTCATGCCAAGAACTTAGAGAAAAAAGCTAAATGAAAACAATGAAAATCTCATATACTCCTACTAGTTTACACCTAGGCTGTTTGTTTTTTTCCCGTGTGAATGGGGTGAGGGGATGTGGTGGTAATAACCTAAGAAAATACAAATAATCTTACTCAAGAATTAACTTTACTGGGGCCCCTGGGTGGCTCAGTCGGTTGAGCTTCCAACTCTCAATTTCAGCTCATGTCATGATCCCATGTGATCCAGCCCCATGTCAGGCTCTGCACTAAGTGTGAAGCCTGCTTAAGATTCTCTCTCCCTCTCCCAGTGCCCCTCTCCACTGTGCACACACTTTCTCTCTCTCTTAAATAAAATAAAAAAAAAATTAAAAAAATTAAAAAAATAAAATAAAATAAAATAAAATAAAATAACATAGACAACTTAAAAATGTCAAAAAAAAAAAAAAAAAAAAAGAATTGGGGCATCTCAGTGGCTCAGTTGCTTAAGCACCTGACTCTTGGTTTTGGCTCAGGATGTGATCTCACAGTTCATGGAATCAAGTCCCATGTTGGGCTCTGTGCTGAGAGCATGAAGCCTGCTTGGGATTTTCTCTCTCTCCCATGCTCTCTGCCCCACCCCCACCTCAAAAATAAACATTAAAAAAAAAAAAGAATTAACTTTATTTTTAGGACCTTTAGCATCAGTGCTTATGAAATTAATAATTTGATAAAAATCCCATCTAATCTAAGAGCTTTGGGTACTAAGGACACAATTCCTGCCTCATACCATGTTATAGGTGCTCAAGATCCAAACTGGCATGCATCGGAGAGCAACAGTCCAAACTACTGCAGGTGGGAAGCTTTTAAGGACACAGTAAATAGAGTGAGAAGTAGTGGTGACATTATTACATAACACCTGGTGTACCTCTCTTAATTTCTCAAGGAACCAAAATGTCTTCTGAGAGTAGGCAGTAGAAGTCAAGTTTCCCTGGTACCAAGTTGGAAAGGCAACTTCTTTGGTGGTTTAGATGTTTAGCACAATTGTGTTTTCATTATACCTCAGCTGCCATTATTATTATAAATCCCACATTTTCAAAAGTGGGAAAAAACAAGATGTATATTCAAAAGCGCCAAGACACTATAAGACTACATGGTATTATATCAAACCTCCAGTTATTTTGTTCTCATTGCAATTACCACTGGCAATGAGTTGGAGAAACACTGTAAAAGGTTGTCATAAATTCCAAAAGGACAAAATTTTATAGGAAACTTTAAGTTCCATTTAGAAATTTCAGTTTTTGGGGCGCCTGGGTGGCTTGGTCGGTTAAGCGTCCGACTTCAGCTCAGGTCATGATCTCACGGTCCGGGAGTTCGAGCCCCGCGTCGGGCTCTGTGCTGACCACTCAGTGCCTGGAGCCTGTTTCAGATTCTGTGTCTCCCTCTCTCTCTGCTCCATCCCCACTCATGCTTTGTCTCTCTCTGTCTCAAAAATAAATAAACGTTAAAAAAAAAATTAAAAACAACAAAAAAAAGAAATTTCAGTTTTTCCCCTACAACCCAGCAATTGCACTAGTAGATATTTATCCAAAGGATACAGGTGTGCTGTTTCAAAGGGGCACATGCACTCCAGTATTCACAGCAGCACTAACAACAATGGGCCAAGTATGGAAAGAGCCCAAATGTCCATCAATAGATGAATGGATAAAGAAGATGTGAAATACTCCGTTGTATATAACGGAGTATTACTCAGCAATCAGAAAGAATGAAATCTTGCCATCTGCAACAACTAGAGTGTATTATGCTAAGCGGTATTAGAGACAGACAAATATCATGACTTCATTCATATGTGGAATTCAAGATACAAAACAGATGAACATAAGAAAAGGGAAGCAAAAGTAATATAAAAACAGGGAGGGGGACAAAACATAAGAGACTCTGAAAGAGAACACTATGAGGGTTGCTGGAGTGGTTGTGGGTGGGGGGATGGGCTAAATGGGCAAGGGGCATTAAGGAGGACATTTGTTGGGATGAGCACTGGGTGTTAGACACAGGGGATGAATCACTGGATCCTATTCCTGAAATCATTATTACACTGTATGCTAACTAACTTGAGTGTAAATTTATAAATGAATGAATGAATGAAATTTCAGCTTTTCTTGAGGAATTTAACCCCACATTTTATTCTTAAATCCTATAGTTGTAGTTCTTTCCTTTCACATGTATCTTACACCTTTCTGAACTCAGAGCACTGAGACGGCTTTATCCACGCAATTTCATGAGTCATAACAAAATATCATCTTATTTGCAGGGATTTTGCTTTCTTTCATGCTAGTTCCCACTCTGACCATATAGTCATCTCCATATGGTCAGAAATAGGCATTTATGGGGCACCTGGGTGGCTTAGTCGGTTAAATGTCTGACTTCGGCTCAGGTCATGATCTGGCAGTTCATGGGTTCCATCCCTGCCTTGGGCTTGCTGCTCTCAGGTTACAGCCTAGAGCCTGCTTCAGATCCTCTGTCTCCCTCTCTCTGCCCCTCCTGTGCTCACAGAAGCTCTGTCTGTCTCTCTCTCAAAAATAAACATTAAAAAAAAAAAAAAAAGGCATTTAACAGTTTCTAACTGATTAGAACTGGGAATGGCTATGTGAGTCATATAATTCCAAGGCAGAGATAAATGATGTATAGTACAAAGTATTGTTTACCACTCAACAAGATCATTAGGAGAATAGTGACCTAAGAGATTTTTAAAAATGCTTTGAAATTAAGTATTCTTAAAAAGAAACCCTTCTATGTGGAATAAAAAAAAAATGAAGTTCTTTGTTTACCCAAAAGAACACGCCCCCTGCAAAATACCCCACAATTTACCTCGATAGTAGGCCTTTGTTATTGCATCAAATTCCTCTTGACCTGCTGTATCCCATAACATTAGTCTGACATCTTCATCATTAACTCTGAAAACAAGAGATGAATTTATGACATATGTAAAAGAAAATGTCTTCAGCAACATAACTTTGTACCTATTTTTATTTTTCAAAGATTTGAAGATTTTAAAACTACATTATTGGTGTTCACTCTGAAAAAATCTGAGTGCTTTTAAATATTGATACTATTACCAATAGTGAAACTAAAGGGGGAAACACAGTCCCTCAAAGCTATAACTTTATACATGATTTGAGCTTACCTGTCCTGTTTTCTCCTTTAACACCAGTCACAGACAGTGGTGGCTCTCAGACACTGGCACTGGCAAGGGGATTCCCTTAGGTTAATACTTGCTCTCCTCTTGCTATAAAATTCTAATGGGTCCTGGTGTACAAGTGATACATAAGAATAAGGAAGGAAAGAAATGAAAGAAGCAAAAGACAGAAGTGAAAGAAAGAAAGAAAGAAAGAAAGAAAGAAAGAAAGAAAGAAAGAAAAGAAAAGAGTGACAAAGGAAGGAAGAAGCAAGAGGAAGGAAGGAGCAAAAGCAAGCAGTTTACCTGCTTGGTTGCCCTTCAACTTATAAATTTACTTGTCATACACTCCATTGTCTTATTCCTGTTCTAGAAAGTCACTGCAAATGCTGCATTACCAAATACTGAAACACTGCTCCCAGGGAAATACAGAGTTAGGTTCTTGTAAGCCCTGGTTACATTCTCCCCAACCAATAAATATATAACCTTGGTTTTTTGTGATTCTGTTTAAAGATAGCTTATTTAATGCATATTGTTTATTCATTAACGTTGAAGTCAAAGCCAAAAGCACTGTAACTTACGCATACCTAATGTGGTAGGTATGAATGACGCATACCTAACATATATATTTTCTCTATAAGGCACATCATAGCGTTCTTGTGCTTAGGGAAACTAGATGGCACTATGCTTGGGGCCATGTTAAACAGCAACATCTTCAACAAAAAGCCCAAAAATGTGAGACAAAAACAGACACACAAAAAAACACTTGTTTATAATATGAGAGATAAAAAAGGAAGTCACCTTGTTTAGTCTAACCTGAGAACGTGCATGTAAGGTACCAAATATTTGCTGCTCTGTGCATATCAATGAATGACCACCAAAGCAATGAGCATATTGATTCTGGGATTACAAATAAATTTTAGCAAGTAGATGAATTTGCAAGTATGGAATTACAAATAACAAGAATCAACAGTATACTTAAGATATAAATATGGACTCCACAAATAACAAGGATCAACTATATGCTTAAAATGTTAATTTGGTTCAGATAACAAGTACAAAAATAAATACTATGAAGACTTAAAATGAACCCTTTTAAAATATCTGAGAAAGGAAGTAAACACAGAAGTATCTTTAAAAGAGGGAAATAGGGGCACCTGGGTAGCTCAGTTGTTAAACATCTGACTTTGGCTCAGGTCATGATCTCAGTTCATGAGGCCAAGTCCCACATAGGGTGAGCTTGAGCCCTGCTTCAGGTGAGCTCGCTTCTCCCTCTCTCCCCTTAGCTCACTTGCACCCTCTCTCTTAAATAAATAAATAAATAAATAAATAAGGATAATAAAATGCAAACTAGAAACTGAACAATCTTTAAAACAATGAGCACAATTATCTTTAATGCTAATGTCTACGCTAGTCAGATTTGTTTAATGTTACTTATTTCTGGGACTCCTGGGTAACTCAGTCAGTTAAGCATCTGACTCTTGATTTTGGCTTAGGTCATTATCTCACGGTTCATGGCTTCGAGCCCGCAATGGGTTCTCTGCTGTCAGTGCACAGCCCGCTTCAGATCCTCTGTCTCCCTCTCTCTCTGCCCCTCCCCAACTTGCTCTCTCTCAAAAATAAATACTTAAAAAATGCTTATATATATGGGCGCCTGGGTGGCTCAGTCAGTTGAGCGTCTGACATCGGCTCAAGTCATGATCTCGCAGTTCGTGGGTTTGAGCCCCGAGTCGGGCTCTGTGCTGACAGCTCAGAGCCTGGAGCCTGCTTTGGATTCTGTGTCTCCCTCTCTCTCTGCCCCTCCCCCGCTCACACTCTGTCTCTCTCTGTCTCTCAAACATAAACATTTTTAAAAATTAAAAAAAAAAAAAAATATATATATATATATATACATATACACATGCATGCTTGGGGTATGGGGGAATGGGCATAATGAATGAAGGGCAGTGGGAGATATAGGCTCCTAGTTATGGAATGAGTAAGTCACGGGAATAAAAGGTACAGCATAGAAAATGTAGTCAATAATACTGTAATTGCGTTGTATGGTAACAGATGTAGCTACACTTGTGGTGAACATAGCTTAACCTATAGAGAGTTGAATCATTTTGCTGTATACTTAAAACTAATGTGACATTATGTGTCGACTATACTCAAAATAAAAAAAATTAAAATAAAATTTCCTTAACAGTTCTGAGGACTAATGACAAAAAGTGTCACTCTTGACGTGTTTTAGAATCCAAATGGATCTACTAAAGTAAGATTTCCTTTTCATAGGAGTATTTAATCTTGCCAAATCTGCTCTTATTTCTTTAAAACAAATGATCAATTCTCGAACTTCTAGATAGTCTTAGGATCCCATAATATAAGAGTTGAAAACTATACTGAGAGACAGGTAATTTCCCTTCCACATAAAGCAAGCATGCCTCATTTTATTGCACTTTGCTTTACTGGGCTTCACAGATACTGTATTTTTTACAAATGGCAGGTTTTTGGCAACCCGGCATTTAGCAATCATATTAGCAGCATTTTTCCAACAGCATCTGCTCACTTTGAGTCCCTGTGCCACATTTTGATAATTCTTAGAATATTCCAAATTTTTTCATTATTAGCATATTTTTTATGGTGATCTGTGTATAGTGATCTTTAATGTTACTACTATAATCGTTTTGGCTGCAACAAATCACTTCCATATAAGATAGCACACTAAATGGAACAATGTTGTGTGTGTTCTCACTGTTCCACCATCAGTCATTCCCCCATCTCGCTCCTTGGGCCTGCCTACTCCGAGACACAGCCATACTGAAATTAGGCCAATTAATAACCTTACAAGGGCTTCTAAGTGTTCAAGTGAAAGGAAGACCCACACATCTCTGACTTTAAATCAAAAGCTAGGTGGCTCAGTCGGTTAAATGTCCAACTTTGGTTTGGGTCATGATCTTGCGGTTCGTGGGTTCGAGCCCCGTGTCGGGCTCTGTGCTGACAGCTTAGAGCCTGGAGCCTGCTTTGAATTCTGTGTCTCCCTCTCTCTCTACCCCTCCCCCACTCGCGCACACACACGTGCACGCGCGCTCTCTCTAAAAAATAAACATTAAAATAATTTTAAAAAGCTAGAAATGATTAAGCAGTGAGGAAAGCATATTGAAAGCTGAGACAGGCTGAAAGCTAGGCCTCTTGTGCCAGTAAGCCAAGCTATGAATGAAAGGAAAAATTCTTGAAGGAAATGAAAGTGCTGTCTCAGTGGTGCCCGGCTGGCTCAGTCAGTAGAGCATACAATTTGATCTCAAGCCCCACATTGGGTGTAGAGATTACTTACATATTTAGTTACTTACTATCTACTAAATAAATAAATAAATAAGCAAGCAAGCTACTCCAGTGAACACATAGAACGCAAAAAGCGAAACAGCTGTACTATTCATACGGAGAAAGCTTTTGTGATCTGGACAGAAGATATAACCAGCCACAACATTCCCTCAAACAAAAGCCCGATAATCCAGAGCAAGGCCCTAACTCTCTTCAGTTCTATGAAGGTAGAGAGGTGAGGAAGCTGCAGAAGAAAAGCCTGAATTTAGCAGAGACTGGCTCATGAGGTTTAAGGAAAGATGCTGCTTCTATGACATCAAAGCGCAAGGTGAAGCAGCACGTACTGATGCAGAAGCTGCAAGTTACCCAGAAGATCTAGCTGAGATAATTAATGAAGGTGGCTACACTAACCCACCAATTTTCAATGTAGATGAAACAGCCTTCTATTGGAAGGAGATTCTATGGAGGACGTTCATAACTAGAGCAAAGTCAGTACCTGGCTTCAAAGCTTCAAAGGACAAGTTAACTCCCTTGTTAGGGGCTAATGCAGCTGGTGACTTTAAGTTGAAGCCAATACTTATTTACTATTCTGAAAATTCTATGGCCCTTCAGAATTATACTAAATCTACCCTGCCTGTGCTCTATAAATGGAACCACAAGGCCTGGATGACAGCACATCTGTTTACATCATGGTTTACTAAATATTTTAAAATTCCTTCAAAGTATGACTGCTCATTGACAATGGACCTGGTCACCCAAGAGGTCTGATGGAGATGTACAATGAAAGAATGTTGTTGTCATGACTGCTAACACAACATCCATTCTGCAGGCCATTTGACTTTCAAGTCTTAGTATTTAAGAAATATATTGTGTAAGGCTATGGCTGCTACACATAGTAATTCCTCTGATAGATCTGGGCAAAGTAAATTGAAACTTTATAGAAAGGATTCACCACTGTAGATGCCAATAAGAACATCTGTGATTCACTGGAAGAGGTCAAATATCAACATCAACAGGACTTTGGAAGAAGTTGATTCCAACCCTCACGGATGACTCTGAAAGGTTCAATGACTTCCATGGAGGAAGTATCTGCAGACGTGGTGGAAATAGCAGGACATGGAGCCTGAAGATGTGATTGAATTGCTGCAATCTCATGATAAAACATGAGCAGATGAGGAGTTGCTTATTATAAATGAGCAAAGAAAGTGGTTTCTTAGCATGGAATCTAGTCCTGGTGAAGATGCTGTGCAGACTGTTGAAATGACAAGAAAGGATTTAGAATATTAAATAAACTTAGCTGATAAGGTAGCAGCAGGGTTTGAGAGAATTTTTTTAAAGTTTTTAATTTTAATTCCACTATAGTATAACATACAGCGTTATATCAGTTTCAGGTGTACAATATAGTGATCCAATAGGGTTTGAGAGAATTGACTCCAATTTTGAATGAAGTTCTACTGTGGGTAAAATGCCATCAAACAGCATCACATGCTACAGGGAAATCATTCCTGAAAGATAGAGTAAATCAGTCAAGCAAACTTCACTGTTGTCTTATATTAAGAAACTACCACAGCCACCCCAACATTCAACCACCACCCTGATCAGTCAGCAGCCATCAACATCAAGACAAGACCTTCACCAGAAAAAAGATTAAGACTCAGTGAAAGATCAGAGGATGGTTAGCATTTTTTAGCATACAGTATTTTTTTAATTTTTAATATTTAATTTTTTTAACATTTATTCATTTTTGAGAGTGAGAGAGACAGAGCAGGAGTGGGGGAGGGGCAGAGAGAGTGGGAGACACAAAATCAGAAGCAGGCTCCAGGCTCTGACCTGTCAGCACAGAGCCCGACGTGGGACTTGAACTCACACACCGCGAGATCATGACCTGAGCTGAAGTCGGGTGCCCAACCGACTGAGCCACCCAGGTGCCTGAACAATACAGTATTTTTAAATTAAGGTATGTACATTTTTTTAGACATAATGTTGTTGCATACTTAATAGACTACAGTATAATGTAAACATAACTTTTATATGCACTGTGCAACCAAAAAATTCATTTGACTTGCTTTATTGTGGTAGTCTGGAACAGAACCTACAAAATCTCCAAGTTGTGCCTATGAGGGACAGAAATCTCATTAGAGTCAAGCATCAGTTTGACTTTAAGAAGTAGGCAAGGTGCCACCAATAAATATAACATCAGATACAAGACAGAAAGTGGGGAGGGGAGTATGAAAAAAGGGGGGAAATGAGGAAGGGAAAACAGATGAAAGGTGAAAAAAGGCAGAAGAATAAAGATATACACAGGAATATGTTAACTAACTGGAATCTAAATAAAAGCTTGAAACATTAAAAAGAAAAAAAAAAGATACACACAGTAATGAGTATTTGAAAACCACCACAGACTGTCTCATTAGCCACAGTCACTAGACTCCTAACCTTGGACTATACTGTAATTAGTATTATTCCAGTGAAAGTCCTAGATATAGTTCACAAATCAAAACTTCATAAATCAAAACTCAGGGGATAAAATGGCCAAGTACATACTGGATTTGTCGCTCCAAAAAATCAACTCCAATGGTTTTCTTGTAGTCTTTTGTAAAAATGCCTTTGCAGTATCGCTGAATCATACTTGACTTTCCAACCGCTCCATTCCCTACAACCACCATCTTGATAGCCACTTCCATATCTTCCTCCAACATTTTTGCAGTTGTAAAGGTTTCTGAACCAACTTTAATTCCAGGTGATCAGATCTTCTCAAATCTGTGGTTTAAAATGAAATTATTTTTCATAACACAAAAATTGTACAAAATAAGCTGTAATTGTTTTATGGAGAAATAATTATATTGCACTGCAAGAATTTGTTTCCATGATGGAGGCCCCCTTACCATCCTGTTTAGATCATGTAAATTATTTGAAAAGAGGAACAATAATATTCATTTTTGAATCCTGATCAGTAGCAAAATGTATGATATCTAGGTATTAATAAAGGCCTAGATTACATAGTTCTACCTTTCACGGAGACTAAGATTAAGATGGTGAGTGTTAGAGTTGAGGTCTGATTTAAAGTTGCTCTTAGTGAAGTTACTGCTTGACCTCTTTAAACTTCAGTTTACTAAGGATATTTATCTCACAAGATTGTTGATCAATGGCACATATAAAGCACTAAGCATGATGAAAATCAAGCACTCAAAAAATGGTAGTTTCACACAACATAATAAATCCTCCATAGTCACCACCATATGGGTAACAAATAAAATATCTAAGAAAACTGCTTTTTCAACCTCACAAGTAATAATTACTATCCCTAGAAAAGCACCCCTAAGAAAGATTTTATATAATATACAACTGTGTGTCAGCACTGAACTCTTACAGTGCTTCACTGTTCAGGTTATAATGAGTCCTTTATAAATAATCTTATACCACACATTCTTTCTTTAGTTTCAGACTAGTTACAGTTACTCATATAATGAAAGTAATACAATGTGTACTGTCTGCATTTTAGATTGAAAAGAACAGAAAGTCAATTTCTTCCATTTCTTAAAATTACTAGTTAAATTTCTATTATACAATATTATATTCCAACTACCTTAACTGAAAATCCATCTATACAACCATTACATAAAACAAGTCTGAAACATGAAGAACATTTCCCCCATCCCCCACCACGGAGTCTCAGTAATTGTCCCTACTGCTTCACAAATTTGCACAATCATAAGAATCATCTAGGAGGATTTGTTCAAGTACAGGTTCTAGGTCTCCACCTCAAACATAATTAAATGATGTAAAAAAAAAAAAGTGTAAGAATGAAAAGACGACTATGGTAAGAGCAAAAATACAGGTAAATACAAGACTTCTCTTGAATGTTCTAAATTATGTTGGACTCAAACACAATTGTGTGGTTTTCAGTATGTATAGAGAAAATATTTACGATAACTAATTATAAATGAGAGAAGATAAAGGAATGTAAAGGAAAGTAAAGTTTCTATGCTTCACTTGAACTGGTAAAATGTTGACTCCAAAAGACTGTGATAAATTATATATATAAGTGTATATATATGTGTGTGTATATATATAAGTGCATATATATGTATATTACATGTATACATATATACATATGTGTGTATACATATATTTATACATACACATATGTACGTACATAGTGTGTGTGTGTGTGTGTGTGTGTATATATATATATATATATAGTGTAATATCCAGAGCAACCACTGAAGAAGTTACAAAGAGATATACTTAAAACAAAATTAAAGTCTAATAACAATAAAACAATCAGAATCTGACATTTATAGAACTGTCCACACAACAGAATATACTACTTTTTAAGTATCTATTAAATCTATCTACTAAATATATACCAAGATAAAACAAATTGCAGGTGATTTAAAAAAAAAAAAACCTCAACAAACTTAAAATAATGGGACCACAATGCAGTCGAACTAGAAATAATTAACAGAAAACAGAAAGATAACAGGAAAATCTCCAAACATTTGCAAACTAAAAACAATGTGTGAGCCAAAGACTGAAGCTGAAGATAATTTTTTTTTAAGAGAGAGCATGAGTGGGAAGAGGGGCAGGGAGGGAGGGAGAGAGAATATCTTAAGCAGGTTCCATGTTCAGTGTGGAGCCTGACATGGGGCTCGATCCCATGACCCTGGGATCATGACCTGAGTCGAAATCGAGAGTCTGGATGCTCAACCGACTTGAGCCACCCAGGTGCACAAGAAAAAAAATTTTTTTTAATTTTTAAATATTTAAATAATTTTTAAATAATTAATTGAATGAAAAGGAAAATACAACGTGAAAATCTGTGAGACATAGCTAATGTAGTGCTGAAAGAGAAAATTTATAGCACTAAATGCTTACCTTAGAAAAGAAGAAAAGTCTCAATCATTTAAACTCCCACCTCAAGAAACTAGAAAAAGAGCAAAATAAACCCAAAGCAAATGATGGAAATAATAAAGAACAGAAATCAATGAAATTGGAAACAGAAAAACAGGGAAAATTAAACAAAAAACTGTTTCTTTAAAGATCAGTATAACTGACAGAAAAAAAAAAAAAGAGAATACACAATTTACCAATATTAGGAATAAAATCAAGAATGTCATGGGGCGCCTGGGTGGCTCAGTCGGTTGAGCGTCCGACTTCGGCTCAGGTCATGATCTCACAGCTCGTGAGTTCGAGCACCACGTAGGGCTCTGTGCTGACAGCTCAGAGCCTGGAGCCTGCTTCGGATTCTGTGTCTCCCTCTCTCTCTGCCCCTAACCCACTCGCATTCTGTCTCTGTCTCTCTGAAAAATAAACAAACATTAAAAAAATAAAAAAAATTAAAAAAAAAAATCAAGAATGTCACTATGGACTCTGTGGACTCCAAAGGATAATACAACAGACAACTCTACACACATAAATTTGACAACATAGATGAAATAGACCAATTCCTTAAACAGGATTAACTACCACAACTCACTCAATATGAAATAGATAATTTGAATAGCCCTATAACTATAAAGGAAATTGAATTTGTAACTTAAAAACTCAAAGAAAAATCTCCAGGCTCAGGTGATTTCACGGGAGAATTCTACCAAGCTTTTCAAGAACTGACACCAATGATACACAATCTCTTCCAGAATACTGAAAAGAGGGGAACACTTCCCAACTTATTTTATAAAGCCAGCATTACCTTGATACCAACACCACACAAAGACAGTACAAAAAAGAAAACTGGACAAATATCCCCTCATGAACACAGACACACCAAAGTCCTCAACAAAATATTAGCAAGTCAAATCCAGGAATATATAAAAAGAATTACCAGGACCAAGTGGGCTTTGTTCTGGGAATGCAAGGGTGGTTCAATACCTAAAACCAATCAGTGTAATCAACCATATTAACAAAGCAAAGAAAAACCTCATCACCATATCAACTGATACATATATCACACGAAATATATAATAAAACTCAACATCCATTTGTCAGAAAAACAGCAAACTAGAAACACAAGAGGACTCCTTCAACCTGATTAATGGTGTCTATTAAAAAACTATCCAGCTATGCAGCCGCTCTGGGAAACAGTGTGGAGGTTCCTAAAAAATTAAAAATAGACCTACCCTATGACCCAGCAGTAGCACTGCTAGGAATTTACCCAAGGGATACAGCAGTACTGATGCACAGGGGCACTTGTACCCCAATGTTTATAGCAGCACTCTCAACAATAGCCAAATCATGGAAAGAGCCTCAATGTCCATCAACTGATGAATGGATAAAGAAATTGTGGTTTATATACACAATGGAGTACTATGTGGCAATAAGAAAGAATGAAATATGGCCCTTTGTAGCAACATGGATGGAACTGGAGAGTGTGATGCTAAGTGAAATAAGCCATACAGAGAAGGACAGATACCATACGGTTTCACTCTTAATGTGGCTCCTGAGAAACTTAACAGAAACCCATGGGGGAGGGGAAGGAAAAAAAAAAAGAGGTTAGAGTGGGAGAGAGCCAAAGCATAAGAGACTCTTAAAAACTGAGAACAAACTGAGGGTTGATGGGGGGTGGGAGGGAGAAGAGGGTGGGTGATGGGTATTGAGGAGGGCACCTTTTGGGATGAGCACTGGATGTTGTATGGAAACCAATTTGACAATAAATTTCATATATAAAAAAAAAAAACACAACCAGCTAATATTATATACTTAACTCTAAAAACCTGTTGTTTTTTAATTTTAAGTAAACTCTACCCGCAACATGGGGCTCAAACTCATGACTCTGCAATCAAGAGTCACAAGCTCTACTGACTGAGCCACACACCTGAAAGTGTGACTGTTTTAACCCTTAGACTAAGAACAGGGAAAGGATCTCTACTCTCACCACTCAAAGTTCTACATTATACACAAAGTTCTAGCCAGAGAAACAGGTGACAAAAAAACAAATAAAACACAGATTAGGGAAAAAATGAATAAAAGTGACCCTACTCACAAATTACATGACTGTCTTTATAGAAACTTAAAGGAATTAAAAAAAAATAATCCTGGAACTAATAAATCAGGTTAGCAAAGGCACAAGATACAAAAACAACAAACAACACTGAACTGTATTTCTATACCCTAACAATGTACAATTTGAAAGCAGGAAACAATATTTTTTTAAGTTTTATTTATTTAAGTAATCTCTATACCCAACATGGGGCTTGAACTCACTACCCTGAGATTAGGAGTCACATGCTCTTCCAACTGAGCCAGGCAGGCACCCTGAAACCAAAAATTTTTACGTGACATTTACAAGAGTTCCAAAAAAAATTAAATACTTTGGTATAAATCTAACAAAACACGTACAGGATCTATATGCTGAAAACTATAAAACACTAATGAAATAAACACCTAAATAAATGAGAAGATATGCCATATTCACAGAGTGGAAGATTCAACAAAGTAAAAATAGCACTTCTCCCCAAATTGACCTATGGTTTAATGCAATTCCAAAGTACCAGCAGGATTTTTTTTCTGTATTTAAGACAAGCTGATTCTACATTTATTTTTATTTTTTTTATTTTGAGAGAGAAAGTACAAGCAGGGGAGGCAGAGAAAGAGGGAGAGAGAGGATCCCAAGCAAGTTCCACACTGACGGTGCAGAGACTGATTCAAGGATCAAACTCACAAAGCATGAAATCATGACCTGAACTGACAGCAAGAGTTGGTCCCTTAACAGACTGAGCTACCCAGGTATTCCAAGACAAGCTGATCCTAAACATTATATGGAAAGGCAAATAAACTAGAATAGGTAACACAATTTTGAAAAAGAATAAAATTGGAGGAAATCATACTAGCCAATTTGAAGACACCAAAGAGCTATACTAATTAAGACAGCATGATACTGGCAAAGACAAAGATACATAAATCAATGGAACAGAGAGCCCAAAAACAGACCCACACAAATTCAGTCAATTGATTTTCAACAAAGGTGCAAAAACAATTCAATGGAAAAAAGACAATGTCTTCAGCAAATGGTGATGGAACGATTGGACATTCATATGTAAAAAAGCAAACATCTGCCTAAACCTCAAAATGGATCAAAGATGTAAAAGTAAAACTATAGGTGCTCTCTCAAAAATAATAAACAAACATTAAAATAATAATAATAATTTTTTTAAAAAAGGGACTCCTGGGTGGCTCAGTAGGTTAAGCATCCAACTTCAGCTCAGGTCATGATCTCCTGGTTTATGAGTTCAAGCCCCACATCAGGCTCTCGGCTGTCAGCTCAGAGCCTGTTTCAGATCCTCTATCTCCCTTTCTCTCTGCCCTTCCCCCACTCATGCTCTCTCTCCTTCTCTCTCTCAAAAATAACAAACATTTTTAAAAAATAAAATAAAAACAAAAATATAGGGGCACCTGCGTGACTTACTCAGTTGAGCATCAGACTCCTGATTTCAGCTTAGGTCATGATCTCACAGTTTGTGAGTTCCAGCCCTGAATCAGGCTAGCTGCTGTTAGTGCAGAGCCAAGCCTGCTTCAGATCTTCTGTCACGCTCTCTCCCTACCACTCCCCTGCACTCTCACTCTCTATCTCAAAAATAAATAAAACGTTTTAAAAAATAAAATAAAACTATAAGGGTGCCTGTCTGGCTCAGTTTGGTAGAACCTGTGACTCTTGATCTTGGCATTGTGATTTTGAGCCCCATGTTCGGTGTAGAGATTACTTAAAAATAAAATCTGAAATAAAATAAAAATAAAACCATATTTTTTGGAAGAAATATTTTAGAAGGTGTAAATCTTGACCTGGTGTTAGGTAGAGTTCTTAAAAGGAAAAATTGATAAATGAGACTTCATAAAAACGAAAAACATTTGCTCTGGAAATGATGCTGTCAAAAGAACAAAAAGACATGCTACAAACTACAAGAAAGTATTTGCAAAGCACATATCTACCAAATAACTTGTTTCCAGAACATATAAGGAACCCTCAAAGCTCAACATAAGAAAAAAAACTCGGGGCGCCTGGGTGGCTCAGTCGGTTGGGCGTCCGACTTCAGCTCAGGTCACGATCTCGCGGTCGGTGAGTTCAAGCCCCGCATCGGGCTCTGGGCTGATGGCTCAGAGCCTGGAGCCTGCTTCCGATTCTGTGTCTCCCTCTCTCTCTGCCCCTCCCCCGTTCATGCTGTGTTTCTCTCTGTCTCAAAAATAAATAAACATTAAAAAAAATTTTTTTTTTTAAAAAAAAGAAAAAGAAAAAAAACCTCAACATAAGAAAGCAAACAACCCATTTGGAAAATGGGCAATACCCTTGGCCAGATACTCATCAAAGATTATACATGCCAAATAAGCACATGAAAAGATATTCAACATCGTTAACCATTAGTTAAAGACACATCAAAATCATGTGATACCACACGTCTATTAGCATGGCTAATTTAAATTTAAAATTTAAATTTACTTTTACATTTACATTTAAAATTACTGACAATACCAAGTGCTTAGGAGGATGTAGAACAACAGGCACTCTCTCACACATTGCTGGTAAGAATGCAAAATGATACAACCACTCTGGAAATCAGCATGACAGTTTCTTATAAAGTTAAACATATTTTATATGACCCTGCAACCCACTCTTAGCAATACCCTAAAATGAAAACTTACATTCACACAAAAACCTGTACATGAATGTTTATAAGCAGCTCCATTTATAATCACGAAAAACTGGAAACTCTCCAAATGTCCTTCAGTGGGTGGATGTATAAACAACTGTGGCACATCTACCTAATGGAACACTACTTAGCAATAAAAAAAGAAAATTATTGATACACACAACAATTTGGAGGAATCTCAAAGACATTAAGCTGAGTGAAAAGAAGTCAGCATTAAAGGTTACATATTGTATGATTCCACTTATATGACATCTGGAAAGGACTGGTGATTGCCAGGGGTTAGGGGTAAGGGAAAAGATATAAAAGGACAGTATGAGTTTGGCAGAGATGGGGCGGTGGTAAGAACTGTTCTATAGTTCAGATTGTAGTGGTGTTTGCATTAATCTAAAATTCATAGAACCACAAAGCCCCTAAAAAGTCACTTTTACCATTTAATTTTATTTTATGTTTGTTTATTTATTTATCGTGAGAGAGACAGAAAGAGAGAGAGAGCGCACGAGTGAGCACGAACACACAGGTCAGGGAGGGAGAGAGAGGAGAGAACCTCAAGCAGGCTCCAAGCACAGCACAGAGCCCAATGCCGTGCTGGATTCCATGACCTTAGGATCATGACCTGAGTGAAAACGAAGAGTCAGAGGCTCAGGCAACTGAGTCACCCAGGTGCCCTTTATCATATAATTTTAAAAACAAAATTTAAAGGGACACCTGGGTGGCTCAGTCAGTTAAGCCTCCAACCTTGGTTTGGCTCAGGTCATGATCTCAGGGTTGGTGGAATCCAGCCCCTGCATCAGGCTCTGAGCTGACATTACAGAGCCTGCTTGGGATTATCTCTCCCTCTCTCTCTTTGCCTCTCCCCAGCTCATTCTCTCTCTCTCTCTCTCAAAATAAATAATAAGTTCTTTTTTAATTTAAAGAAAGTGCAATCAGATTTTAACGCAGGCAGTCTGACTCTTGTGGTTGATTATCAGCTACTACTACTGTCTCGACTTAAGGCACTATATCAAAACAATTAAGTTCTTAGAAAATAAGCATAGGGGCGCCTGGGTGGCGCAGTCGGTTGAGCGTCCGACTTCGGCCAGGTCACGATCTCGCAGTCCGTGGGTTCGAGCCCCGCGTCGGGCTCTGGGCTGATGGCTCAGAGCCTGGAGCCTGTTTCCGATTCTGTGTCTCCCTCTCTCTCTGCCCCTCCCCCGTTCATGCTCTGTCTCTCTCTGTCCCAAAAATAAATAAACGTTGAAAAAAAAAATAAGCATAAATCTGGGTATGATAATTAAAAAGCTTACAGTAATGCTTTACATAAATACTCTTTCCCCCAATTTAATTTTAAAGATTTACCCAACCAATGCAATCTAATAAACTAGAAAAGAAAAATATGAGCTAAGTCGCTGATTAAAAGGGTTGTCTTTTTCATCTCAGCCTGTACTTAAGTACAGTACGATTATGTTTATAACAACACTGAAAAAACTTGTTAGGTTCAGTGAAATTACCCAGAAGACGTTAGGAGTTATATAAAACCTAAAGAAGTACCCGGCCCTTTTCAGACTCTGCTGACACTCCTGATAGTGAAGTTAATACTCTCACACACCCTCAGGTTCTTACGTCTGGGAGCTGCTGAAGGCTCCTCGGTTCTCCGAGTTAAGAAATTCTGCGGCAGCCAGTGTAAATGAAATAGTGCAGTCTGGCTCATTCATATTCTAGCAGTCACTGAGCGAGAAACTAGGGAAGGGTGGGGCCGCGGGTAAGGAGGGGGCCCCTCCGCAAGGAGGAGGGGGGCCTAAAAGCCGGGGTAAAGCCTGGGACCCTCCTACCCATCACACCTCACCCGGCACTTAACGCCCCCTGCCGCTGTGTCTCCCGGCCGGGGTCGCCCTTTCCCCACCTGGGGACTGGGGAAAGACGAGAAGCTGGGTGCTCAGCCAGGCTGGAGGCCAGCGCCTCTCCCCCGCGCCTTCTCGCTCCTTCCCGCCCTAAGGGCAATTCCAGGGACCCACACCCTGGGAGCCCCGGCCGCGGGGCGGGGAGAATGGGTGCCGGGCAGGAGCTGCCGCCCACCTCCTCCAGCTGGAACTTGGGCACCGCGCTCCGAGGCGGGGGAGAGGGCGCTCAGGGGCCGGGGGATGGGAGCACGGGCCTGGAGGCCCCTGTCCCCGACACCCCTCTCCAGTCCCCGGAGTACGGCACATCCCGGGACCCCGGGGAGAAGTGGGTCCTTCCCCAGCAGAGCCGGGGGAGTCCTGAACCGCTGGAGAGGGCGAGTGAGAGCCGCGCGGCTGCCCGGAGTGCAGGCTGCTACTCACCGTCCCCGCTGGCCACGGACCCGCCGCCCGGCGCGACCGGCTCCTCCTGGTCGCGGCGCAACCGCTGCCGCCGCCGCCACCTCCTCCTCCTCCTCCTCCCAGCGCGCCAGCTCCCCCCGGCGGGGTCGCCCGTCTGGCTCGCGCCCTCTTTCACTCTCTTAAAAATGACTATGATTTTTTTAACGAACTTTATTGCCAGCCAGGGCTCAGAACGAGCGGCTCAGCACGAGCGACTCAGCAGCAACTCTGGCAAGGATGGTGGGACGCGGGAGACTCGACTCCCCTCATCTGTGGACGCGCCGCTCTGCGGAGCATGCGCTGGGCTGGTTCTGCGCATGCTCCGCGCGGACCGGTCCCCCCGCCCTGCTCCACCCGCGTTCTGGCTGGTTCTCGGGGAGGGCGGCTCTCCCGCGTTCCCGGCGGCTCTTCTGCGTTCCCGGTGCGTCTGGGGGAACCCGGTGTGCAGTGAGGACCGCAGCGGCGGGCGGGAGCTCCTAGATCGTGGATCCTAGTATAGCACTGACCGAGGAAGGTCCGCATAGGTTTCGCCTACTAAGTGATCAGACTTCCAGAGTACTCAAAGGACTTGCCCTGCCTTGGACACACACCTTTTTTTCTCCACCGGATGACATCCAAGTGGTAGAGTGAGCAAAAAATGTTGAGCAAAACTGAAAACGCACTCACAGTCCACCCGTTGCAGCTGGAGAGAGTAGAAGTCGGAGATGGTTAACAGTTGAGAGAACCAAACCAACAATTAAAAGTTCCCCCTGAAAGCAATCTAAACTGCTTCTGTTGTTTTTATATTTCACAATACAATAGAATAGAGGGAATAAAGGAAGATACCAACTGTTGGCAAAATACTCCAAGGATGTAGAGTAACTGAATGCATCTACCCTGCTTCTGGAAAGTAAACTAGAACAACTCCTTTAAATAACAATTGGGCACTGTTTCCTAAAGAAGCGTACCCTATGACCCAGCAGTTCCACCTCTACTAATCCAGCCAAGAGAAATGAGTACTTACCTTGCACCAACACGGCAAAAGAATGTTCACAACTGCATTTGTGTTAATAGCCCCCAAATGGAAATAACCCCAAAGACCATAAACGATAGAATAAATTACCTAATTCACACAGTGTTCATGCAATGGAATACTGTGCAACAATGAGAAGAATAACCCACAACTACCGACACGAAATGGCTTAACTGCAGAAATGTAAATTTGAACAAAAAGTAAGGCACAAAAAGTACTTAATGGGTAAGACTTTTTCAGCACAAAAACAGGGGGAAAAAAAACCTCTAAAATTTAGGATAATGGTTACCGTTGCAGGAAAGGGATAGTGACTGCGTGAGGGATTTCCAAGGTGTTAGTAAGGCTCTCTCTGTTGATCTTGGCACTAGTTACACATATGTGTTCATTTGTAAAAATTCACCAAATTGTACTCCTATGCACAGTTTTCTGTATGTGAATTATATTTCACAAGCAGTAGTTTTTTTTTTTTTTTTCAACGTTTATTTATTTTTGGGACAGAGAGAGACAGAGCATGAACGGGGGAGGGGCAGAGAGAGAGGGAGACACAGAATCGGAAACAGGCTCCAGGCTCTGAGCCGTCAGCCCAGAGCCCGATGCGGGGCTCGAACTCACGGACCGCGAGATCGTGACCTGGCTGAAGTCGGACGCTTAACCGACTGCGCCACCCAGGCGCCCCAAGCAGTAGTTTTTAAAATTAAAAATTTTTAATTTCAAATGTTTTACCTATAATTGCAATATTGTTTTGTAAACATAGTGGTTATTTATAGGAAATTTAATGCCAAGTAGCCAATGGATTTATCTCTAGGATTTGGTTAGTAGTCCCTTAAACTTGAGTAATGTACTCACCCTCACCCCCTTTAAAAGAAAAGGAAAAGCTTCATTAAGAAATGAGTAAAGGACTTAAATAGACATGTCTTCAAAGAAGGTGTACAATGACTAATAAGTATATGAAAAGGGACTCAATATCACTTATCATTAGTAAAATGCAAATCAAAACCACAATGAGATACTACTTCACACCCATTAGAGTGACTGTTATAGGGGCGCCCAGCTGGTTCAGTCCATTGAGGGTCTGACTCTTGATTTCAACTCAGGTCATGATCCCGGGGTCCTGGAATCAAGCCCAAAGTTGGGCTCTGTGCTGAGCACAGAGCCTGCTTAAGATTCTCTCCCTCTCTCCCTCTGCCCCTCTCCCCCGCTCTCTCTTTAAAAAAAAAAAAATTGGGGCGCCTGGGTGGCGCAGTCGGTTAAGCGTCCGACTTCAGCCAGGTCAGGATCTCGAGGTCCGTGAGTTCGAGCCCCGCGTCAGGCTCTGGGCTGATGGCTCGGAGCCTGGAGCCTGTTTCCGATTCTGTGTCTCCCTCTCTCTCTGCCCCTCCCCCGTTCATGCTCTGTCTCTCTCTGTCCCAAAAATAAATAAACGTTGAAAAAAAAAATTTAAAAAAAATAAATAAATAAATAAATAAATAAATAAAATTAATTAAAAAAAATAAAGATAAATTGCTATTATAAAACAAAACAAAACAGAAAATAGCAAGTGTTGGCAAGGTTCGTGAGAAATTGCAACCTCTGTGCACTGCCAGCAGGAATGTAAAATGGTACAGCCATTATGGAAAACAATATGGCAGTCCCTCACAAAAATAAAAATAGAATTCCACTTCTGGGTATATACTCAAAAGAATTGAAAGCAAGGAATCAAACCAATATTTGTACAACCATGTCCATATCAACATTATTTACAGTAGCCAAAAAATGGTAGCAGCCCAAATGTGTATCAACAGATGAATTGATAAAGTGTCATATAAATATGACATTTATTATATTACTCAGCCTTAAAAAGGAAGGAAATTCTGATACATGGTATACCATGGATGAACCTTGAAGACATCGTGCTGAATAAAAGAAGCCAGTCGCAATAGGACAAATAATGTATGATTCCACTTATAGAAGGTATCTAAAGTAGTCAAATTCATAGATACACAAAGTAGAATCATGGTTGACAGAGGGAGAGTGGAGGGGAGAATGGGGAGTTAGTATTTAATGGGTACAGTTTCCATTTTGCAAGGTGAAAAATGTTCTGGAGATGGATGGTGGTAATTAATGATTGGACAACATGAATGTGCTTAATGCCCCTGAACGCTACCCTTGAAAATGGTCAAAATGGTGGGGCACCTGCATGGCTCAGTCAGTCAAGCATCAGACTTTGACTCAGGTCATGATCTCATGGTTTGTGAGTTCAAGCTCTGCATTGGGTTCTGTGCTGACAGCTCAGAGCCTGGAGCCTGCTTCAGATTCTGTGTCTCCCCCTCTCTCTGCCCTTCCCCCACTCCCACTCTGTCTCTTTCTCTCAAAAATAAACATTAAAAAAAATTTTTAAATGGTCAAAATGGTAAATTTTGTGTTAAGTATATTTTACCACAATTTTTAAAATTTTTAAATGTTTATTCGAGAGAGAGAGAGAGAGAGAGAGAGGAGGGAGGGGCACAGAGAGGGAGACACAAAATCCAAAGCAAGCTCCAGGCTCTGAGCTGTCAGCACAGAGCCTGATACAGGGCTCAAACTCACGAACTGTGAGATCATGACCTGAGCCAAAGTCAGATGCTTAACTGACTGAGCCACCCAGGCACCCCACCACAATTTTTTAAATGGGAAAAAAAAAAGAGAAAATTCTAGTGAGTATCAAAAAATAAATCTGAGGATTCAAATTTGAGAAAAACTTCTTGAAGGCCCTTTTCCATTTCCATGGGATTATTGCACATTCTAATGCAATTATGTCTACCTTTTATTTGATTCAAGACTGTACCCAAGAAGTGGTAACCTGGCCTTTTATTTATTTTTTAAAAATTTATTTATTTTTGAGAGAGAGAGAAAGAGTGTGCGCATGTGCATGCCAGTGGGGGAGGGGCAGAAAGAGAGGGAGACACAGAATCCAAAGCAGGCTCTAGGCCCTGAGCTGTCAGCACAGAGCCCGTTGCAGGTCTTGAACCCTAGACCTGCAAGATCATGACCCGAGCTGAAGTCTGACGCTTAACAGATTGAGCCACCCAAGTGCCCCAGATCTGGCCTTTTAAATCCTGCAGTTGTGCTGTAGCAAAAATGGCAATAGAATTAGTCTGAAGGCCTTTGAAAGAAATTTCACCTGCTGTATCTAGAAATGAGTTGTGCAAAATTATTTAGGGAAAATATTCTTTTTTTGAGAGAGACAGCACTCAAGAGGGGAATGGGGCAAAGGGGGAGAGAGAGAGGGAGAGAGAGAGAGAGAAAGAGAGAGAGAGAGAGAGAGAGAATCCCAAGCAGGCTCCAAACTCAGTGGAGAGTCTATCTCAGGGCTGGATCCCATGCCCTTGGGATCATGACCTGAGCCAAAATCAAGAGTCTCAACCCAATTGAGCCACCCAGGCGCTCCTAGGGAAAACATTATGAAAAGTTTTTGTTGTTGTTGTTTTGTTTTAATTTTTAAGTGATTGCCATGCCCAATGTGGGGTTTGAACTCACAATACCAAGATCAAGAGCGGCATGTTCTACTAACTGAGCCATCCAGGTGCCTCTGAAAAGTTATATTTTTAAGTAATTTAGTGATTCTTCAAATCTAGTACCTTCACTGACCCAGCAAAAAGTCCTTTGCTAGTTGTTTCACCATGTCTGACACTAACGTGCCAAATAGTTTTCAGGGATCATGAATTGTATATGGGTGAAAAGAAACACATTAAAGAAAAATGACTTACTCTTTTTTTTTTTTTTTTTAATTTACATCCAAATTAGTTAGCATATAGTGCAACAATGATTTCAGGAGTAGATTCCTTAGTGCCCCTTACCCCTTTAGCCCATTCCCCCTCCCATAACCCCTCCAGTAACCCTCAGTTTGCTCTCCATATTTATGAGTCTCTTCTGTTTTGTCCCCCTCCCGCCTATATTATTTTTGTTTCCCTTTCCTATGTTCATCTGTTTTGTCTCTTAAAGTCCTCATATGAGTGAAGTCATATGATTTTTGTCTTTCTCTGTCTTGGCTTAGGCCAAGCCTAGGACTTGGCTATGGAACAGGAAAGAGGTAACATCAGGAATGACTCACAGGTTTCTTGAATGACCATCTGAGATTCTGGCACCTAATTCCAATGTGTGGGAGCCACCCCCCACCCCACCCCCCCAGGACACTAGCTGGGTGTCCTACAATTCAACTCAACTTTGACATTTTCCGTCTGGAGATAGCATCAGGTTCCCCAGGTTAAGGGTTCAGTCCTACAAGACTGTGTTCATTCTCCACCACCGCCGCGGGGGCCCCCCCCCCCCCCACACTTCAGATACCAGTCACAAGCCCAGGTTATCACCTGTGTTTCTGACCAATTCATTATAGATGGGAGGTTCCAATGATCTCTTCCGTGGGTTTGATTAATTTGCTAAAGCAGCTCAGAGAACTCAAGAGAAACGTTTTACTTTCTAGATTACCAGTGTATTATAAAAGAATATAACTCAGCAATAGCCAGATGGTAGAGATGCATAGGGAGAAGAATGGGGAAAGAACATGCAGCTTCATGCCCTCTGCGGATGTCCAGTCTCCCCACATCTCCGCTGTTCATCTACCCAAAAGCTCTCTGGCCCAGCCCTCATGGGCTTTTATGGAGGCTTCATTACGTGAGCATGATTGATTAAACCATTAGCCATTGGCGATTGAGTCAACTCCAGGCCCCCTCCCCTTGCAGAGGTGATGGTGGGAGGCAACTCTCTAATCACAAGGTTAGTTCTCCTGGCAACCATCCCCCTATCCTTAGGTGGTGTGCGAAATTCACCTTATTAACACAACAAGAGGCCTCTGTTGCTCCCAACCCTAGGAAATTCCAAGGGCTTTAGGAGCCCTATGCCTGGAAGAGGGACAAAGACTAAGCATATACTTCTTATTATAAATCTCATGAACTTGCTGATAGTGATCACTATGCTACTAATTATAATCCCTAGCCAGTGTGAGTCAGGGAATAGTCAGTTCTTTCTAGATTTCCTTTTTTGGTTTGTCATCGATTGTTCTTGTCTCAATGGGCTAGCTAGTCTGTACCATCGCATACACTTCTGGATTTAGGGTGTTCATCAATTGTTAGAACATAAAAAATAATCTTTGTTGAAGTGCCTGGGTGACTCAGTTGGCTAAGCATCTCTTTTCTTTTCTCTCTTTTTCTTAATGTGTATTCATTTTTGAAAGAGAGAGCTTGAGTGGGGGAGGGACAGAGAGAGAGGGGGCAGAGGATCCAAGGCAGGCTCTGCACTGAGAGCAGCAAGCCCAATGTGGGGCTTGAACTCACAAACTGTGAGATTATGACCTGAGCCAAAATCAGATGCTTAACCAACTGAGCCACATAGGCTCCCCTAAGCCTCTTACTCTTGATTTCAGGTCATGATCTCACAGTTCATGCAATTGAGCCCTGTATCAGGCTCTGTGCTGACAGGATGGAGCCTTTTGGGATTCTCTCCCCTTTTCTCTGCCCCTCCCCTGCTCTCATGTGCTCGCTCTCTCTCTCTCTCTCTCTCTCAAAATAAATAAATAAACATTAAAAAATATATATTTGTTCTCCTTCACTGCCCAGGTCTTTCTCTTACATAAATTTGATTTTGTTGAAATAGTGTGCTGAGAGATGTCCTCTCTGAAATACTCTTTATTTCTCAATTGGGAGGCTTGGGATTACCTTTTAGATCCTTTTTTTAAAGTTTTATTTTTATTTAAGTAATCTCCCTATACAACATGGGGCTCAAACTCACAACCCTGAGATCAACAGTTGCACGATCCTCCAACTGAGCCGGCCACACGCCCCTAGATCCTTTTATACTCTCTGCTCCTCTTCATTTCATTTCTTAAAATTTATTTGACTTAGGGGCACCTGGGTGGCTCAGTTGGTCCAAGTGTCTCACTTCGTGGTCAGGATCTTTTGATTTCAACTCAGGTCAGGATCTCACAGTTCACGGTTTGAGCCCCGCTTCAGGTCAGGCTTTGTGTGTCAGCTAGGAGCCTGGAGCCTGATTCAGATTCTGTCTCTCTCTCCCTCTCTCTCTCTGCTAGTCCCCTGCTCATGCTCTGTCTCTCTCGCTCTCAAAAATAAATAAACATTGGGGCGCCTGGGTGGCGCAGTCGGTTAAGCGTCCGACTTCAGCCAGGTCATGATCTCGCGGTCCGTGAGTTCGAGCCCCGCGTCAGGCTCTGGGCTGATGGCTCAGAGCCTGGAGTCTGTTTCCGATTCTGTGTCTCCCTCTCTCTCTGCCCCTCCCCCGTTCATGCTCTGTCTCTCTCTGTCCCAAAAATAAATAAAAACGTTGAAAAAATAAATAAATAAATAAATAAACATTAAAAGATAATTTTTAAAAAAGAAACATTTAAGATTTATTTATTTGGAAAAAACTTTTTAGCTTTACTGAGATATAATGAGCATATAAGATTGTGTAAATTTAGGTGTACAATGTGTTGATTTGATATACTAACATATTGAAGAATGATTGCCACCATAGAGTCAGCTAACATTCTATCATGTCACATGATTATCATTTCATTTCTATTTTGCGGTAAGAACATTTTTTTAATATAATTTCTTTTTTTTTTAATTCATTTATTTTGAGAGAGAGAGAGAGAGAGAGAGAGCAGAGAAGCGGCATAGAGAGAAGGAGAGAGAAAATCTCAAGCAGGCTCTGCCCTATCAGCAAAGAGCCCGACTCAGGGTTCAAACTCACAAACCATGAGATCATAACCTGAGCTGAAATCAAGAGTCGGACACTTAACCGACTGAGCCACCCATGCACCCTGTGGTAAAAACATTTAAGATACACTCTCTTAACAACTTTCAAATAAGTAATACAATATTATTAACTATAATTACCATGCAACACATTAGAGCTCCAAAACTTATTCATTTATAACTGAAAGTTTGTACCCTTTACCAACATTTCTCATTTCCCTCACATGCCTGTCCCTGGTAACCACCATTCTACTCTGTTTCTCTGTGTTAGGCTTTTTCAGATTCCATGTGTAACTGATATCTTAAAGTATTTGTCTTTCTCTAAATGACTTATTTTGCTTAGCATAATGCCCTCATGGTCCACCCCTGTTGTTGAAAATGGCAAAATTTCCTTCTTTCTCATGGCTGAATACTATTGCATTATATGTATGTTTGTATTGTCTTTATCCATTCATCCACTGACAAACACTCAGGCTGTTTCAATGTCTTGGCTCTGCCATGAATATGAAAGTACATATATCTCTTCAAGATGCTGTTTTCATTTCCTTTGGATTTATACCCAGAAGTGGGACTGTTAAATCATATGGGACTGTTTGGGGGGAAACCTCCCTATTGTTTTCCATAGTGATTGCACCAATTTATTTTCCCATCAATAGTGCACAAGTCCACATCCTTGCTAACACTTGTTATTTCTTGGTTGTTGTTGTTGTTTTGATGACAGTCATTCTAACAGGTGTGAGTTTTGTAGTTTTAATTTGCATTTTCCTGATGATTAGTGATATTAAACATCTTTTCATGTATCTGTTGGCCATTTATATGTCTTCTTTGGAAAAATACCAATTTGGTTCCTCTACCTTTTTTTTTATTGGATTTTTTTTTAAGATATCTCTATACCCAACATAGGGCCTGAATTCACAACTTCAAGATCAAGAGTCACATGCTCTACCAACTGAGCCAGTCAGAAGTCCCTGGACTTTCTTTTTTCTGTTGAGTTGTATGGATTCTTTATATAGTTTAGATATTAACTCCACATCAGATATATGGTTTGCAAATATTTTCTCCCATTCTGTAGGTTGCCTTTTCATTTTGTTGATTGTCTTACTCTGCAGAGCTTTTTATTTTTTTAATTTTTTAAAATGTTTTATTTATTTTTGAGAGAGAGAGAGACAGAGTACAAGCCAGGGAGGGGCAGAGAGAGAGAGAGAGACAGAATCTGTGAAACAGGCTCCAGGCTCTGAGCTGTCAGCATAGAGCCTGACGTGGGACTCGAACTTGTGAACCGCAAGATCATGACCTGAGCCAAAGTCGGAAGCTTAACCGACTGAGCCACCCAGGCGCCCCTGCAGAAGCTTTTTAAACGTTTTTGTGAGTGTTTATTTATTTATTTTGAAAGAGAGAGAGAGAGCTTGGGGGGGGGGGGGCAGAGAAAGAGAGTCCTAAGCAGTATCTGCAGTGTTCGTGCAGTGCCTGACATAGGTCTCCATCTCACAACTGTGCGATCATAATCTGAGCTGAAATCAAGAGCTGGTTGCTTAACCTGCTGAGCCACCCATCACCCCAGAAGCTTTTTAGTTTGATGTAGTCAGAGATTACTTTATTGTTTCTTGGTAAATGCTTGTTGTCTCAAAAACTCACCTTGAATTATAAATAATAATACACAAAACCAATAACAAATTAAGAAAAAGTACTATCAACATTTGACAGATAAATGGCTAGTTTCTTTAATGTAGAAAGGACTCATACATCAATACGCAAAAGACCATCAGCTGAATAGAAACATGGGCAAAGACGACACGTCGAATATGAAAAGAAATACAGGAAAGTGTATTAATATCATACACAATTAAGGAACTGAAATTAAACAATGAGGATATAATTTTTCTTGTATCTAATTGACAAGGATTAACAGCATAACACTACTTAATGTGAGTAAAGCTGTGGGGGAAGAGATATGTAGTTATCCCGTTTTTCACAAATTCTCATTATGACGCCTCGCTTGTACAGAAGACCTACATTAGTACATGTTTTCACAACCAAAAGAAGTCCAAAGAGGATTTGGGCTTTTACAAAACAAAAACAAAAACAAAAACAAAAACAAAAACAAAAAACAAAAGATAAAAATCGAAAATAGCATTGAGTGTTTGTTTTGCAGCAGACTGTTATGGTACAAGCAGCGGGCACCTGAGCAGCGAGAGAGGCCCTGCCTAACTCCTTGAGATCCACACCCAGCATCTCAGCATGACTGGCCACAGGTCTGAACTGTGCCTGTGAGCACCTATGCTCTGTGCTCTGTCTCCGTTTATTTTGTGCATCTACTGGCAAGATGTGTTCTAAGATACTGGAAAAACCTAAGAGAAGTTATTGCGGGGGGGGTCTGGGAATGATGAAAAGTTTGTCCATGTAAATTAATGGTAATTGCTTCTTTGCTTTACACCAATTTGACTTAGAGTTTATTTATTTATTTATTTATTTATTTATCTATTTTTAAGTAATCTCTACACCCAATGTGGGGCTTGAACTCATGACCCAGAGATCAAGAGTACCATGCTCTTTTGAGTGAGCAAGCCAGGTGCCCCTGCTTTATGCCATTTTGGCTAAAGCTTTCATAGGACGGCTCTACTTTTAGGAGTGGGGGAAGCCTGGTATATTGTTGGAAGAGAAATGAAATCAATCCTTTCAGAGGGCAATTTGGCAAAATATATCAAAAGGGTAAACTTGTATTTATTTCCCTTTTGAAAAATTTCATTTACACTATATTCCATAAGGGTCCTTAATAATACAAGTACAGTGAACTCAATTATCTCATACTTTAAGGTCAAATGGATATAGAGTTTATGAACTGAGCAAAGTATTAAATGCTTTTCTCTCTATCCCAAGTTATAGTTGGTTCCTTCTAAACATACAGGCTTTGGGTGCCTGGGTGGCTCAGTCAGGTTAGGTGTCTGACTCTTAGTTTTGGCTCAGGTCATGATCTTATGGTTTGATGAATTCGAGCTCCACATCAGGCTCTGTGCTATTGGCTTGAGAGTCACCTTTTCTCCTACCCCTCCTCTGCTCACACTCTCTCAGTCTCTCTCAAAAATACATAAACTTAAAAAAATAAACAGGTTAATTTGGGCATTATCAAGCCTTCAGAGATTCAGAAATTCTTCTATAAAAAAAATGATAGTCTGTCTTGAATTTCCTCCTAAAATATTTTTCCCTCACGGGACATAATTTAAATGTAGACAGAAAAAAAAAAAAACCAAAAAAAAAACCCAGAAAGAATGCAGGACAAAACAAGTGTTGCATTGATGATGAATTGGTGATAATTACAAAGACACCTCTGGGTGCTTTTAGGTTGCTTCAGGGCCACATGGCAGGTCCAGATTCTACTCCTCAGATTTATATGTTTAAGAATCGTATTCTACCAGTTCACTCAAGGGATGATTAGGGAACGGGAAACCAATCATCTTCCAAGAAGCTTATTATATACATAAAGCAGAATGTTAGTCTCATAAGTAGGATATATACCAAGGATGATAACCAGACCTGAAGGTTTCTTCACAAAACATGATCTCTTGCTTAAAAAAGCAGAAGCCTCCATTTCATGCTTCCGTCTTTCTCATTTTTCTTCTTTTCTGAATTTTTTCTTTCTTGTGGGTATGTACATTTAGGAGACCAATTTGCAAGTCAGAAGGCTGCTGAGTAAGCACAAAACTAAAGCAAATAGAATCGGATGCTTTCTGAAAGAATTTCTAGCAAACTGAAGAGAAACAATGAATTGTTCTTACACATGTTACAGGAATTTCTTTCTAAAAATTTGGGCCATGAGTCAAGAATCAGAACACCCTTTCTTTTTTCAAGTGAAGGAAAAATACAGGCTCAGATACACAGTTGACTCTTGAACTGCACGGATCCACAGGTCTACTTATACACATTTTTTTATACACAACAGTACAGTACTGTAAATGTATTTTCTCTTCTTTATGATTTTTTTTGGAAGTGTATTTGAGAGAGAGTGTGAGCATGCGTGCATGTGTGCACAAGTGGGGGGGGGGGCAGAGAGAGGGAGAGAGAGAATGCCAAGCAGGCTCTGTGCTGTCAGCTCAAAGCTTAACATGGGGCTCAGTCTCACAAACCATGAGATCATGACATGAGCCAAAATCAAGTGCTAGATGCCTGACTGACTGAGCCACCCAGGGACCCCGAAGTATTTCAGCACTTTGAAGACAGTTTTTGGGACAGTAGTCTGCTGTCTTCCGTGTCGGCATCATTGAAATAAACTCTTTCTTGTTTCATTGCCTCTCATCCCTCTGCCTTTGGATTTTGTCAGCTGCGAGTGGCCGATCCTGGTCTGTTTGGAGCCCCTGGAGCCAGGTGCTCTTGCACCCCAGCACCCCAGTTACTCCATGTTGTACAAGGGTCAGCTGCAGTGAAACAAAAAACCGGGCCAAATGATTTCCTTTTATCTGCCCCCAAATGATAGCACACATGCTGCTTTTTAAAAATAAAGTAAAGCACTACCAAAAAGAGGGTGAACACCTTTCTTCACTGTGGAAGGAAGTTATGTAGTTGTTTCAAAAGTTGGCAGTGTGTTCCATGATAGGGAGTTATATGCAAAATTACTCCAAAAGCAAAAGGAGCCACAAGACTGAAGAAAAGAGTGGACAAATCCAGCTTGAGAGAAATGGTCTGTTAAGGGCAAGTAGGGACAGAAGCTGTGTCTTTGGTGCCAGGAAGGCAGTAAGATGAGTAGATCGCTGCAACCTCAGCTCCCGTTAGACTTGTTTTTATAGCCTAGAGGCTGGGGAGTATAAATCGGGGACTACCAGGAGGACCACCTCTGAGGAGAATGTTCCGGAATAGGTGTCTTATTTCTAGAGCAGATCAAGGACATTTTGCCCTGAGGGTGTACTTAAGGGCGTGGTTAACAAAAGGAAAGAAGGTGGTGGTGGTAGTGGGATTGCTGTACCCCAAAAGGCTTCTGGTCACAGAATGCAATGCTTAGAAAGAACTCTCAATGATGTATTTTACAGTGCCTGTGACTTTTAAGGACTGGGATATTTTCTGAAGACCTTAGAATGAGCAAATGGCCTCAGCACCTAGTGTCTACCTTAAAGTGACTTTAACATAAAATGTTAATTGTTAGCATCCTTTTCCAAACGTTTTAAATAGTTGCTGGTAACTTGCTGAAGCACTCCCATTACTCTATCCTTATGGCATGTTTCTCTGAAAACAAAATGACTGGTGAGGTGAAAATTTGTCCCACACTGCAGTCATTTAATTAAAAGGTAGATTTATTCAGTTTTAACTGTTACAAATATCACGTATACCATTATAACTCTTTACGTTCTCACCCTAAAATACATAAGCCTACTATATAAGTGACTTTATTTGCTAGTAGAAAGTATTTAAAACCACAGTGGACTCTGAAATGTCCAGTCACCTAACTCCTAGGTAACTATGTTATTTGGCTGTAATAACTTTTATTACAGGGTGCTCCTTTTCTTCTCTCTCTTGAAATATCTATGTTAGGATGTTGGTAAATGTCCCTTAAAAATAAAAACATGGGGCGCCTGGGTGGCGCAGTCGGTTAAGCGTCCGACTTCAGCCAGGTCACGGTCTCGCGGTCCGTGGGTTCGAGCCCCGCGTCGGGCTCTGGGCTGATGGCTCAGAGCCTGGAGCCTGTTTCCGATTCTGTGTCTCCCTCTCTCTCTGCCCCTCCCCTGTTCATGCTCTGTCTCTCTCTGTCCCAAAGATAAATAAACATTGAAAAAAAATTAAAATAAATAAAATAAATAAAATAAAAACATTGGGGTGCCTGGGTGGCTCAGTTGATTGAGTGTCTGACTCATTTTGGCTCAGGACGTGAGACTGATCCCTGCCTCTGGTTCTGAGCTGGGTGTGGAGCCTGCTTAAGATTCTCTCTCTCCCTCTTCCTCTGCCCCTCTCCCCACTCATGCCCCCCTCCTCTAAACAAACAAACAACCCTTTGGATTAAAAGGAAAACTGAACCCCTTATGTATTTTTGTTACTATTAAATAATGCTTTTGTAAATTTGAATGGAAAACTACCTGTATGTATTGCTATTGGGTTGGAGTTAAAGTTAAGCCCTTGTTTAATTTAAAATATACTACTTAGGGGCGCCTGGGTGGCTCAGTCGGTTAAGCGGCCGGTTTCGGCTCAGGTCATGATCTCCTGGTCCGTGAGTTCGAGCCCCACGTCAGGCTCTGTGCTGACAGCTCAGAGCCTGGAGCCTATTTCAGATTCTGTGTCTCCCTCTCTCTGACCCTCCCCTGTTCATGCTCTGTCTCTCCCTGTCTCAAAAATAAATGTTAAAAAAAAATTAAAAAAAAAATATACTACTTAATAACAATTTCATGAAAGATAAATCCAATAATCAAAAAATAAATGAATTTCAAAACTAAAATTTTGTGTAACGTGCATCAACAGTGTGGAACAAAGCAGTAAAAGATATAATGTAACTTTTTTATTAAAAATATTTTTTAATGTTTATTATTTTTGAGAGACAGAAAGAGACAGAGCACAAGCAGGGGAGGGGCAGAGAGAGAGGGAGACACAGAATCCGAAGCAGGCTCCAGGCTCTGAGCTGTCAGCACAGAGCCTGACATAGGGCTTGAACTCACAAGCCCTGAGATCATGACCTGAGCTGAAGTTGGATGCTTAACTGACTGAGCCACCCAGGTGCTCCTATAATGTAACTTCTTTAAAATTTGGAACAACCTGGGGCGCCTGAGTGGCTCAGGAGGTTAAACTTCTGACTTCACCCCAGATCATGATATTGAGGTCAGTGGGTTCGAGCCCTGTGTTGGGCTCTGTGCTGACAGCTCAAAGCCTGGAGGCTGCTTTGGATTCTGCTCTTTCTCCTCACGCTCCACTCATGCTCTCTCTCTCTCTCTCAAAAATAAACATTAGAGGGGCGCCTGGGTGGCTCAGTCGGTTAAGCGGCCGACTTTGGCTCGGGTCATGATCTCACAGTCTGTGAGTTCGAGCCCCGCGTCGGGCTCTGTGCTGACAGCTCAGAGCCTGGAGCCTGTTTCAGATTCTGTGTCTCCCTCTCTCTGACCCTCCCCCGTTCATGCTCTCTCTCTGCCTCAAAAATAAATAAACGTTAAAAATTTTTTTTAAAAAAAATAAACATTAGAAAATTAAAAAAAATAAAATTCTGAACTTAAAAATTTTCATATTTATCTAATTATTTATTTTTAAAATGTTTTATTTATTTTTAGAGAGCGTGAGTGGGATGAGGGGGGAGAGAGAAGGAGAGAGAGAATCCCAAGCAGGCTTACGCTCAGAGCACACACCAGCCCGGGGCTCATCTCATGACCATGAGATAATGACCTGAACCAAAATCAGGAGTCAGAAGCTTAACCAAATGAGCCATCCAGGCACCCCTATTTCATGTTTTAGATACTCTGCCAATATTTAGCATAGTGATTTTATTGATAGTGGGGTATTTAATGCAATTTAGTAGCACTGTGGCTTAAATAATTTTGTCTTAGAAATGAAGTTTGTTTTAAAGAAATAAAATAGAGTCTATTTTAAAGAAATGTTGTTTTGAGGCTTTTGTGCTCCACCCTCAAGTAATAAATTTACTTTTCCCTGTGCAAAATAACTGTAGCATTAAAAAATATATAAATAATGTCTACATCCAGCATGGGGCTTGAACTCACAATCCTGAGATCAAGATGCTCCACTGACTAAGCCAGTCAGGAGTCCCCTATTCAAATTTATTTAGCAAGTGCTTTCTATGTTAGCCACCATCCTAAGCACCTTGCATATGGCATCTCATTTAAAGTTCATAACTCACAGGAGCATTATCATCCTGACTTTGCAGCTGGGGAGGTCAGGGATATTCTTGGGGCTCTCTGCTGATGAGAGCTGGGGTTAGGAACTCAAGTCTTCCTGCAGCAAAGCTTAAAGCCACTATGTGTGTTCTGTCCCAGGGCTGTATCATCTTCAGACCTGAGGGCTGATGATTACACTTGAATATGTACTTATAATACTCTCTGGATCCAAATTCTAGGTCAGTTTTCCAATGCCAGGTTTTTCAATCTTTTCTAACAGCCTCTGTCAAATTCCTGCACAAACCGTGCCCAAATTAGTTGCATATTAGAGTTGGACTAGAGGGGTGCCTGGGTGGCTCAGCCGGTTGTGTCTCTTGATTTTGGCTCAAGTCATGACCTCACGGTTCATGAGATCGAGCCCTACACTGGGTTCTGTGCTGGCAGTGCAGAGCCTACTTGCAATTCCCATTCTCTCTCTCTCTCTCTGCCCCTCCCTCACTTGTATTCTCTCTTTGAAAAATAAACTTAAAAAAAAAAAAGCTAGGCTAGATACTGAAATTGGCCCTCACCAAACAGCTGTGAGTGAATGCCATAGTGATCTGAATGCCAACTACATGCAAGGGAAGCATGTTTGCCACAATGTTTTGTTTGTTTGTTTGTTTTATTGTTTTTACATAAGCTCTACACCCAGCGTGGGGCTTGAACTCACAAACCCAATATGAAGAGTTGCATGCTCTAAGGCCTGGTCAGCTGGGCACCCCCAATATTTCAGGTGGGTAATTAAAGATTAGTGTGACCCAGTTCAAGTTGTTTACTCTTTGATCATGATTGAAAGCTTAAGAATGTAGTCATGTCCCTAAACAGAGGTCCATTTCATTTTGCTTGCTTGTTGTGAGTAGACACACACAAGTTCAATTTCACTACTGTCCTTGCCTTTTATAAAATTCTCAGCTTTTACTTTCATTTTTGTCTTTGAGGAATTTCAAAATCCAGTCTTCAAAAATAGCATTATCACATATGTGTCCTCCACATGTATCAGCATTTCTCTCAGTCATTTGAAAGGGACACATGTATGGATATTTCCTACTTAAAAATCATTGCATGTAATTGTTTGCCAGATCCTTACTCTGTTCCTTTCAGGGGTTGTTAAATTCTTTCATGCTTTCCAATTGTAACATGTTTAAGCAGAGTTCTGTAATTAATTGGTCATCTCCTTAGAGTGAATTCCAAGCATTTTGAGTTGGAGTGCTAGAGTGAGCTGCATCAATGCAGAGGACCATGTCTGTACTCACTATTGTGTCCCTCTGCATCATACCTCACTTGCTAATGTTCTAGTCACAGGATACCATTCCCATAGAATAGCGTGAATGGTGCCCCCTAGTGGATGCAGTACTGGTACTGGGAGGGCAGCACAGCTGGAAAACCCAGTTCACATTCATTACTGGTAGCTCTCTCCTTCCTATCCCTCTGAAAGCTTTCAGGATTTTTATTATTATTTTTTAATGTCAATGATTCCTACATTTAAATACCAGGAGGGACAATTCTACATTTGTCAGACTTTTCACGGGGTGGCAATATCACTCTGTCCTCAGTTGATGCACATTGAAGGCTCTCCCGTCAACTCCTTGGCTGGTCCTGCAAGCTGCACTCTTAGAGCCAGTGTAGGAATAGGGACACTCTACTGGGAAGCAGTCTCATGAAGGATGGAAGCAGGGCTGTCCAAAAACTGTATGCTACATTCAGTAAATGGTAAGAAATGATCTTGCAGTTCATGAGTCTGAACACCACTTCAGGGTCTGTGCCGACAGCTCAGAGCCTGGAGCCTACTTTGGATTCTGTGTCTCCCTCTCTCTCTGCCCCTCCCCCTCTCAGGCTCTGTCTGTCTCTCTCTCAAAAAATGAATAAACATTAAAAAAAAAAAAGGAATGGGGTTTTAGGGAATGTATGAATAAAAGACAAATAATATACTCTGAATTCCATTGTAGTCCCAGACTATTATCTATATATAAGATGACAGGGGCGCCTGGGTGGCTCAGTTAGTTGAGCGCCCGACTTCAGCTCAGGTCATGATCTCGCGGCTCGTGAATTTGAGCCCGGTGTTGGGGTCTGTGCTGACAGCTTGGAGCCTGGAGCCTGCTTCGGATTCTGCGTCTCCCTCTCTCTCTCTGCCCCTCCCCTGCTCATACTCTCCCCTGTCTCTGTTTCTCAAAAGTAAATAAACATTAAAAATTTTTTTTAAAAAAAGATGACAGATGCAGGTTAATGTGACTCTTGGTAGTTTCATCATTTAAAAATGAATTGCACTTCTACTCATTCTTATAATAAATAAAAATGCTAAGAATCAACACACTGAGGTCCTTGCCCCTGGAATGTGGCTCAGGCTGGAGATACAGAGGGCTACAGGCGCTGCAGGCCAGGGACTGAGGCAGCCTGGAGATGGTAGACCACAGCTCTTCAAGTGTGTGATAAGGACTGGCCTCCAACGAATCTCCACTACAAAAAAATGGGAAAGAAACAACATGAAGAGCACAAAGGTTGAGGAGGCGGGGCCCAAACATGTGGTAGAAAATGTCCTAGGCTAACATGGAGTGAACGAGTGAATGGGAAGTGGGAGTATCTCCCAGGGTGGAAGGGATTCAAAGATACTGACAGCCCTTGAGAACTGGAAGAAAACTTGATTCTTGTCTCTTAATTTTCAAAAAGCTGGTAAAGATGGCACAAAAAGAACATCTTTATCTGACAGTGGACCTGATGATAGCAAATGAGAGTCAACTGACAAAATCAAGCGGCTTTGACCACAGTTATCAATGAGAATTAATGTTCCCCATGAAACGGAAAGATTTAAATGAGGCCGACTTAGCAATGGCAATCAAAACCATAATGTTCTCAGATTGTAATTGCTTTTTATGAAGAGAGGCTAATTTGACATTTTTGCCCAGAAAATGAAGCTCAATATTGTTTGCATTGCAAGCTATAAATATATAAAGCTAATCTGGATCCTGACTCTCTTTCTCCCCTAGCGTGAAAGAATACCTACATTCTCATGAAAATTGAGTTTGATGTATTCATTTTGAAGTAGTATTTGAGGGGAAGTCGAGGTTTTGTGTATCCACAGCACTAGTTACTTCTAACAAATCAAAGTGTTCTACGGTTGTTTCATTTATCACACATAAAAGAATAATCAATATACAGGTCAACCTTGTTAGTAAACAAAATGCAAACTAAATTCAGGTATTTAGTCTAATGTCTAATGTTAGAAAAAACTGCTCGATTCTCGGAAGCTTTTAGTGAAATAGCTACATTTTAATTACTGAAGACAGTATAAATTGATGTAACTCTTATACCAAAAAATTTGGAAATATGTCAGGTCATGAAAATGTATATACCCTTTGACCTGGTAAATCCCACTGCTGGGAACTTATACAAAGAAAATCAAAAACAAAGAAAAAAGGAAAAAGCTCTCTGTATATAAATATGTTGCAGGAATAAGAAACAACCTGGAAACAACCTAAATGCCTAGTTAGGGGAATGGCTAAGTAAATTATACAACTATACGGAATGGAGGTTTTAAAGTTGACAATTAGCAGACTTTATAGCAGCATTTTTTTTTTAAAAAAAGGCAAGTTACAATACTGCATTTCAATAATGAGTACAAATTGAGAGAAATGATGCATTTGGAAAAAGATGAAGTGGACATATAGTTGTTCACAGTGGTAAAATCAGGTGAATTCTCTCACACTTTATGCCATGTTTTCACACACAGGAAGAAATATATTCATATTATCAGATGCATAAATCTTAAGTCAAAATTGATTCAGATGTCCAAAAAAGGTGCTTTATGAAAAAGATGGAGGGAAAGCTTCTTATTTTGGGATCCCTTTTAAGCACACTTCTTAGTTAACAGTAGATGTGTAGTAAGTGTGTGTGCTGATTAAGTAAAGAATTTCTAGTCAACCAAATGCCCCATGTGCCCAAGTATCTCCACGCCAGATAAAGCCCAGGAAGGAAAATAATGCTTTTGCCCCAGGCTGAGCACTAACTCTCTCCTATATACTAAGTATTCAACCACAGAATAGTAAAAAAAATATATATTAGGTGCTAGACCCTAATACAAGACAAGAATTCAATCTAAAAATTTCTAGAAAGATAATTAAAATACTTCTAGTTTTAATTATGTTAATCACAAAACTGATGACACTGGGATATTTTCCTCATCTGAGATAATCAGTATCAAATGTTATGCCTAACATAAAGAACTAGTATTTAACCATTTTTACGTCATTATTTGTAAGTGCTCTTCTGTTTCAAAACTAATTAAATTTGCCTTCAGCATTTTGTTGCAGAGTTTTGGAACCAGCTCCTTTAGAATGCTCTAACAGCTTGATGGCCTTGTCAGAGTTTTCAATATTTCTAAGCAGAGTCTCTAATCTTCTCTTAATTTTCTTCTGATCTTCAAGAGCACAGCCAATCACTATGGACTGAAACTTCTGGTCAACAGGCCCAGATGGCACCTCAGATGAACAAGCACTGTACAGTGACATCAAGTGACTCTTGGCGTTTCCCAAATCATCCAGAAACTTACTGACCACCTCATCAATAATCCTGGTGGCATGCTTTAAGGATTCTTGCTGCTGGGGATTTCTAATAGTTTCTACTGAAACTTCAACGGTGAGCGTTCTTCCCATCAAACGGTTTGCCGTCAGATTTAATTCTTCTCTTTCTCCTAAACGTAGAAAGTTTAAAGTATCAATCAATATGAGATATAAATTTATCGATGTTGAGAACACAAAGGCATTCTTTTGTGGCTAAAGCTATTTTCCATAGTGCCTCTGCTATGAAATTTTTAGAGTAAAAGTTAAAACTATAGCACATAAGATTAACTATGTGTATTACAAAGAGAGGTTGCAGAATACCTTTCTCTGGAAGTCTTTATACGTGGGATACCAGATGACTTCTCAAGTGGTCATGTTTGAAAAAGTTTGGGCGGGCATGCATTTGTAACTGGGATGGAGATCAAGTCTTAACACAGAGTGAATAGTGAACATAACCAGGGCTTTGTGCTGAGTAGACAAGAGATCAGATATGGTGGATCTCTCCATACGGATGTGCACGTAGGGGAAGAAAAAGAATTTTCCCTGTACCTTTCTGAGCTCTTGGCTGAGAAACGTTGTAATAAAAGACAGATTCACAAGAAAAAAAACCCAGAAATTTATTAATATGTATACTTCAAATATACATAAGAGATTGCCAGGGAAACGGAGATGGTCTAACTCCCTGAGATGGCCTGAGCCACCACCTTAAAAACCATCTTCAGCTAAGGACTAAGATGTTGAGGGAGGTCTTCCCCTCCTTAGGGAGGTTACTAGGAAAAGCAGGATAAACCAGGCTAAGGCTGTTTTGCAGATGTAGTAGGTGCTTTCTGCATAGATAAGAGTTTCTTGTGACTTCCAGTCATCCTTCTTTCTGGTACACAGAGTTCCTTACAAATGGAACTTTCCTTTGTAAATTTAAACTTCCCTTACAAAAGAATGACTTCTACTCTGTTTTCAGAGCTTCTCCTGTGTCTGCAGTTTCTCAGAAATAATCAGCTTGAAATAACTCTCATGCCAAGAGGTATACTTTCGGATGACATAGTCTGCACGTGTATCAGAATACAATGACCCAATTTTGGCTGACAAAAACTTAGCCACAGTAGTGGAGAAAAAGCTGGCCTCAGAATGAGACACTGGCTTCATCCTCTCCAGCCAAATTTAAGCAGGCCAGTAGTATAAGTCTTGGCCAGCACAGAGAGGCAATGGTGGGGAGAGGGGCGCTGGGTCAACATTTCATTATTTATATGAAAAAGTCAGCAATCTTATGTGTGTTCTGTTCTGTGACTTCCTTCCTAATTCATGGATCTTTGCCCAGGATGGGGAAAAGACTGGCTAGGTCTTAACCCCGCTGTGCATGTCTAACATTTCAGGGCCTGGAGTTAGATGGCACATTCATGGCACCAGCTGCTGGCCTATTAGCTTGTCCCGGGAAGCACCAGGGCAACCAAATTAGGAAGACCCACTGGTAGTGAAAGGAAATTACAAGTACCCTGTTTCTCCATGGGCAGTCATGCTTTTCGTATGGAAACAATAGCACATTTTTACATTAATGGGGTTTTATCGGGTCCATAATTTATTTCCCCTGCATTTTCTCTCCTTCCTCTCTTTAAGTTACACCTCAACCCCTCCCTTTGTGTCTTCTCTGCTTTTATACTTCTATGGTCCAATAACTTCTGAGGAGCTGAAGTTAGAAGTGTGAGCCTGAGGTCAAAGCCACAGCCTTACTGCTCGGGGCTACCTCTTCTGGAGCTTAGAGGCCTTTTCTACCATTTCCGATCATGTCCCTGAGGTAAGGGGTGGGCCAGAAGGGTGACCTCTGGGTACGTGGCTCTTGTTGTAATAGACTGACAGCTGCAGCTGCTGTCTGCTGCTCATGGGAGATGCCAAAGCCAGGCGTGCTCATTCCTCAAGTCAAGCGAACACGGACCCATGTGTATCCCAAATCCCTTCACGGAGTGGAAAAGATGAGCTCCCTTCCATGGAAATGCTCTCACCATCGCTGATCTGCCTCATGTCCTGGCTATTCTGGATGCTGTGGATCATCTCCAGGAGGATTTCTTTCTCTTGCTCCACAGCAGTTGCCGCTTCTCTCAAAGCCTCCACCCTGTAGAAATTGGGAAAACAAAAGTTACCATATGGAAATTTAGTTTTCCTCATCTCTATCATGTGCTCCAACTCAAGTTTCAAGATCACTAGGAGCACCTTTCAAAAATTCTTTATTCCTTTTTAAAAAGTTCTTTAACTTTTCTATTGTTTTAAATCCACCTACCCCACTCCCATTTTCCTCCCTGCTTGTATGGCGACCATTCTGTTTAGTGTTTATCTATTTTGTACTTGTTCTTAACAAAATGTGTATTTGTGTTTTCACCTATTTTCAATTTATATCTCACTCTGTTTCCCCTCAGCATTATTTTATTAAGAACCATCCAGCTTCCTATGTGAACATCTAGTCAGTAGCTTCTGATTGCTGCATATCATATACTTCATGCATATCCAGCTGGTTTTACATCCACTCTCCCAGTGGAGACACCCACCTTATCCCCTCACTTTCCATCACCACAAAAAATGCTTACACGAATACATGTCCCCTCATGGACTGAATGAGAATCTCCTTAGGATGTATCCCAGGGCAGGATTGCTGAGACAAGGGTACAATTGTTCTCTGGAATGGCTATGCTAGACCACTGTTCGGAAGCAAGAATTCTTGTCCCCTCAAAGGTCCTTCTAGCTGGACCAAGAATTAAATTGACATGAGACAGATCAAAAGGAGAAAATCAAATATAACAGTGTACACTGGAGGAAATTCCAAAGATGGTCAGGCAAAATGAGGTGTATACGTCATTCTGAATGAAGAAAGAGGGAGTAGGGGTCTGGGACTTCGGACAAAAGTAATATACTTCACAGGGTGAAAAGAAGAGCAGATGTTTGGTAATTAGATGTTTGCCTTACCAAAAAGATGGGCCATTCAGATAAAATTTATCTCTGTTTATAACCCTTATTTTGGGAAAGACCCCTAATTTAGATTCTTCTGTGTGGTTAAGGGAGGGGTAAAAGTTTCTCTTGAGCCTGCAGGTTCTCAAGTGCCTTCAGCTCAAAATAACCCACATGCCAAAGTGGCACATTCTGGGGGGCCCTGTCCTGAACTCCCTGACAATATTCCCAGCAGCAAAGCAGAGGAATCCCTGTGTACCCAAAGCCCTACCAATACTCAGCATTTTCCAACTTTCTACTTGTTGCCAGTCTAGTAAGTGTGCAGTGATATGTTCATACCTAACTTGCATGTCTGTCATTACTAATAATTTTGGACATCTCTTTGTATTCTTGTTAGCTTCTTCATAGCCTGTACCTATTTTAACTTCATTTCATTTTCTTTTTCCCCCTCCCTCCCTCCCTTGTTTATCTTTTTTAAACAGGGGTTACTGTCCTCTTGTTGATTTGCATGTTCAAGCAATTAATCCCACGTTAGTTAAAGACATTATAATTATCTTCTCCCATTCTATCATACATGAATTTTGTCTGGGATATCCTTCACCGAACAGACATCCTTACTTTGAAGTGATCAAATTGATCTTTTCTTGCTTTTCTTTTGCCTTATGGTTTATGCTTTTGAAGTTTTGCTTCAGGATCTTTCCATCCTAAGTCCTAAGATATTTTCCTACATTTCTATTAACTTTATTGCTTTATCTTTCTCATATTTATGTTTTAGTCCATCTAGAATCCACCTTGTATGTGTTTAGGTAAGGATTTTGCTTTATTTTCTCCAAATAGTGAACCGGCTTCTCCAACATTCTATCCACCAAAAATCTACCTTTCCTCCAATGATTTATAGATTATCTACTCTTAGAAATCTCTATTTCATTCACTAGTATATTTGTTCTTTTTTAATGTTTTTATTTATTTTTGAAGGAGAGAGACAGAGCATGAGCGGGGGAGGGGCAGAGAGAGAGGGAGACACAGAATCCGAAGCAGGCTCCAGGCTCTAAGCTGTCAGCACAGAGCCCGATGCAGGGCTCGAACTCACAAACTGTGAGATCATGACCTGAGCTGAAGTCGGATGCTTAACTGACTGAGCCACCCAGGTGCCCCTACTAGTATATTTGTTCTTACACCAACACCCATTTTTTAAAAAACAGCAACAGCCTGGTAATATGCCTTAATATTTGGCAGAACTAGTCCCCTAATCTTAAATATAACTTAGCTATTTAGACTTTTAATTCTCCATATTAACTCCAGAGTAAGTTTATCAGGTTTCTCAAAGAACTGAGATAAATTTGGCATCTTTAGCATACTGCCATTCTATCCAGAAGCATGATGTGTCTTTCCATCTATTCAGATCATCTTCTATCTTCTCTATTTTTATTTTTTTTATTATATTTGTAAGATTTTATTTTTGGGGGGCACCTGGGTGGCTCAGTCAGTTAAGTGTCCTGTCTGACTCTTGATTTTTGGCTCAGGTTATGATCTCACAGTTAGTGAGTCCGAGCCCGGCATCAGGTTCTGTGCTGCTGGTGCAGAGCTTGCTTGGGATTCTTGCTCTGCTCAACATGTTCTCTCTCTCTGTCTCTCAAAAAAATAAACTAAAAAAAAAAGGATTTTATTATTTTAAGTAATCCCCGCACCCAATGGGAGGCTTGAACTCACGACCCTGAGATCAAGAGTCACATGCTCAATTGACTGAGCCAGCCAGGCAACCCTCTTTTATATTCTTAGAGTTTTGAAGTATTCTTTTAAAAATTTTTTAATATATTTTTTAAAGCTTATTTATTTTGAGAGACAGAGACAGAGAACATGAGCAGGGGAGGGGCAGAGAGACAGGGAGAGAGAGAATCCCAAGCAGGTTCCACACTGTCAGTGCAAACCCTGATTTGGGGCTTTAACTCACAAACCATGACACCATGACCCGAGCCGAAACCAAGAGTCGGACACTTAACCAACTGAGCCACTCAGGTACCCTGAGTTTTGAAGTATTCTTAATGGTAGTCTTTGAGGACTCTTCTGAGTGCTTTGATCCTTTGAGGATACTGTTGTTATTGTGAATATTTTAAATTATAATTTCTTGCTGGTTATTGCTGGTTGGAGAAATGCTGCTTTTAGAAGGTTCATCTTGTACTTGGTAACTGATTTATTTATTAATTTTAATAATTTATCGTTTGATTCAGTGATTCGTCTAGATTGGTGGGCATATCATCTGCACAAAATGACAGTTTTAATCTCTTCCTTTTCAATCCTATCAGCTCCTATTTTAATTTATTTTTAGTATTGACTAAAGTCCTCTGTTACTTTATTAAGCAGTGGTGATTAGACAGGGCACCTGTGTCTTTTCCTGAATTTAAAGGAAATGCCTGTTTAGGTTTTTGGTATAAAGACCAGATCAAGCTATAGAAGCACTACTTTTCCTAATTCCCTTGAGTATAAATAAATACACATGCGCTCTTATTACACATACACATGAACACACCCAGTCACCAAAGAAAAAGACTGTGGAATTATGAGAACAGAAAAAAAGAAAATCCTGTATGTTTAGGGTGCTTTGTTTTCAGGGCAATTTCTTGCTATACGTTATCCTGTAACTAAGTAAGTTGCCATTTCTGCAAAATGAACAGTGACAGACTTAGATCCTCGGTATTCAGATGGCCTGAGAATCATGAGATCATGAAGATCTAATCTTGATTGCTGCCTTAAGTGGGCACAGAAGGAACAACTTCACTAATGTTTGAACACATGTCCACTCCATATAAGGCTTCCCCTACTCACCCTAACCACACATTTGCCTTTTCCCCAACAGCCATCCACCTGTTAGACCCCAAAATAGCACTGATAGACTATAAAGTCACACGGTCTCTTTGTTCATCAAGATACTAAATATATGTTGAACTTTGTGTTCATAAGAGCCAGAAAAACAAAGAGCTGGTAAGAATTTTATGTGACAAATGTGGCTGGAAAGCACAATAAAACCAATATTCTATAAAACAGCAATAATGCCAACAGCAAGCAGGCCCACTTCCAGCACCATTCATTGCGTACTTCAATATTTTACATTAGTAAACTCTCAGGCAGATAACCTAGGGCCCAGTACATAGAAGAGATATTGAGTAGGCACTAATATGAAATATTTATGCGAAAAACACAAACCATGACTATACTGTTTAAATGACACAGATGAATCATGTGATTAGTAAATGAGAAGATGCTGAAAGAAGAGATTAATTTTTCAACACTCTTTGAGTTTGTACTCAAATGCACAATGATAGAGAATTAAATGTTACTCTAAAAAGGAAAGCTTCAGTTACATCAAGTTATGACAGTAAGTTCATGGAATTGTTAACAAGAAATTGGTTTAAGAGGAGATGCTCTAGAAAAAAAACCCCATAAATATAAGGAAGATATTTTGTCATTAAATGAGACCAAATGCAGAAGAAATTATTGTTAATGTTTATTTATTTATTTTTGAAGAAAGACAGCGAGCGAGAGAGCAAGCGTGAGCTGGTGAGGGGCAGAGAGAGAGGAAGACAGACAGGCTCTGTGCTGTTAGCACACAGCCTGTCAAACCCATGGGCCATGAGATCATGACCTGACTCAAAGTCAGACCTTTAACTGACTGAGCCACTCAGATGCCCCAAATACAGAAGACACTAGATGGAACTTTTAAGGGTTGTGGGGTTTTTTGTTGTTGTTGTTGTTTTGTTTTTGTTTTTCTCCCCAAGGCTAGAAATTGCCAGGGCATTTTCCCTGTGATAAACAGACTTCACTTTTTTTTTTTTTTTTAATTTTTTTTTTTTAATATTTATTTTTGGGACAGAGAGAGACAGAGCATGAACGGGGGAGGGGCAGAGAGAGAGTGAGACACAGAATCGGAAACAGGCTCCAGGCTCCGAGCCATCAGCCCAGAGCCTGACGCGGGGCTCGAACTCACGGACCGCGAGATCGTGACCTGGCTGAAGTCAGACGCTTAACCGACTGCGCCACCCAGGCGCCCCAGACTTCACTTTTAATGGAACCTCTCATATACATTTTTATGTATACTTTTTTCATTTCATAGCAAAGGTAAAATGCATTCTTTAGAATGTAAACATTTCAAGGTTTTTTTGTTTGTTTGTTTGTTTTGTGGCACCATCGACCTTTCATGTGCAGTTCCCTCTAGCTGAACCTAGACCTCTACTTAAATTTATGTAAGTAATATTTGCACTGTTTGTCAGCTACTGAGATCCTTAAATTCATCTCACATATAAATCTTTCTGTCTACAACCCTTCCATTTAGTTCTAGAAAATTGTTAGTCATAGTATCTTCGAATATTCCCTGTCCTCCATGCTATTATTTTCCTCTGGGACTCTGGTTAGACAAGTGTTGGACCACCTCACTTTACCCTTCAAGTTTTTAAACATCATTTGACAACACTTCTCTTGGCGGAGAAGGGTGGTTCTGTTTTTATTAACAGATCCTAGAAGAGCTACATGTCCAAAATTGGGAAAGAAATCCTCATACCATGGCTGGCCTGGGTTGTACTCCTGGAAAACTCTCTGCATAAAATCGCAACTAAGCAGGCTTAACACAAAGAAATTTTAGTCAGAAATTCTTAGGAGGGCGAAACTTGAAGTGCCCACATCCTCCACTAGTGTTCGGGTCTCCTGCACCTCACACATCTCTGCAGCCTAGGTAGCAAAAGGATACACTTGTGAGGCCTGACAGCGACTTCACCAGACTGAGGCTACTGTGGATACGTCCACTAACACAGCATTCAGGGAAGCCACAATGGCTTTTCAGTCACACTGTTCAAACCGGCACCACCGATTACTGGCTGTGTAACCTAAGTTCTCTCTGCCTCAATTTCTTCATTTATGAAATAGGGATAATGAGATGGTGGTTGTGACTGAATGAAGTAAAGCAGGTAAAAAGTTTAACACAGTTGACTGATAGCACTGACTACAACAATTATGTTTATGAGTTACTACATGTCATGTGTCTAGAATTGGTGCTGGCAAACATTAGCTTCATGCTATTTATTACACACTTACCATTATGGACTCAGGCTTATAAATACCAAGAACTTGTGCTTTCATACAAAGGAAGAGAAATGGCAAATGCTCCTATCATGAATTTAGTTGAAATAAATAATTTCTAAAATAGGTTCTTAAAATCATAGTCCATCTCTTATTAAATACTCATATCCAAGAAACAAGTGTTGGTAAGGATGTGGAGAAAAAGGAACCCTTGTGTACCGTTGGCAGGAATGCAAACTGGTGCACACACTGGAAAACAGTATGGAGGTTCCTCAAAAAACCAAAAATGGAATTACCCTATGATCCAGTAATCACACTACTGGGTATTTACCAAAAGAGTACAAAAATGCTAACTTGAAAGATTATATGCACTGTTATGTTCATTGCAGCATTATTTATAATAGCCTAATTGTGGAAATAGCCCTAGTGTGCATCAATAGATAAATGAATAAAGAAGATGTGTATATACATATGCACACACATAATGGAATATTATTCAGCCATAAAAAAGAATGAAATCTTGCCATTTGCAACAACACGGGTGGAGCTAGAGTGTATAAGGCTAAGCGAAGTCAGTCAGAGGAAGACAAATAACATATGATTCTATTCATATGTGAAATTTAAGAAACAAAACAAATGAACAAAGGGAAAAAAAAAGAGAGAGACAAACAATAAAACAAGACCCTTAATTATAGAGAACAAATGGCAGTTACCAGAGGGAGGGAGTGAGTGGGATGGGTAAAATAGGTGAAGGGGATTAAGAGAAAACTTATCTTTTTTTCTTCTTAAGTTTTTTTTAATGTTTATTTTTGAGAGACAGACAGAGCATGAGTGGGGGAGGGGCAGAGAGAGAGGGAGACACAGAATCTGAAGCAGGCTCCAGGCTCTGAGCCTGACGCGGAGCTCAAAACCCACAAACCCTGAGTCAAAGTCAGATGCTTAACCAACTGAGCCACCCAGGGGCTGCTTAAAGATTTTATTTTTAAGTAATCTCTACACCCAATGTGGGGCTCAATCAAGAGTCACATGCTCTACTGAGCCAGCCAGGTGCCCCAAGAGTACACTTACCTTGATGAGCTCTGAGTAATGTATAGAATTGCTGAATCAGGGCACCTGGGTGGCTCAGTCGGTTAAGCGGCTGACTCTTCAGCTCAGGTCTTGATCTCATGGTTCGTGAGTTTGAGCCCCTCCTCGGACTCTGTGCTGACAGTGTGGGGCCTGCTTGGGATTCGGTCTCCCTCTCTCTTTGCCCCTCCCCCATTTGCGCTCTCTCTCAAATAAACTTAAAAAAATATATATATACTTAAAAAAAAAAAGAATGGCTGCATCACTATATTGCACACCTAAAACTAATATAACACTGTATGTTAACTATATTGGAATTAAAATAAAAAATAAAAATTAAAAAAATACCCTTGTATACAAAGAATGCTACAAGGATTACTTATATTCTAGGCAGTGTAAGATTTTGAGTAAGTTTTCCTAATCATCACCAAAATATGAAAATACACTCACCACTGCAACCCTGCAGTGTGAAGATGGAACTGGTGCTTAGGAGCCTCTCATTAGTACTGCGGCCTTAGGCAAGCCACTCAATCCCTCTGGACTTGGGTTCCCTCATTTCTAAAAGAGATAACATTCTTGTGCCCTCCTCTGCCTCAAAGGGTTTTGTAAGGTTCAAATGACAATGTATATGAGAAGCGCTCTTTTAAATTACAGGCTGTTGTTCAATATTAACTCTGAGGCCACTTGTTTTGTGACTCGTGGGACACTGGCACACCCTAAGAAACTTCAAGCAACAGGAAACTTTCAGCCAAATGATCCATATCACTCCCGGCCCCAACCCTTCATTCTCTGGCTGTCGGGTAAGTCACTGGGCAGGGGAAGGACCTACAACGTGACCAGTTTTGGGAAATTTGTGAACAATCTTGCAGTCCTATCATTTTCCCCTCTGCCACTCTCCACAACCCATATCTCAAACATCTTCATTACCATCGAGAGCCTACTAGGAGCCACTCAATACTTGGCATCAGTAGGTGTTCAGTATTTACTGTATTCAACACCAATTTAAATGTAATTTTTGGGGCACCTGTCTGGCTCAATTGGTGGAGTGTGTGAATCCTGATCTTGGGGTTGTAAATTCAAGCCCCATGATGGGTGTAGAGATTACTTAAAAATAAAATCTTTAAAAAAAAAAGGGATTTTTCACTTCTTTCAGTAAAGTCATATATTCATCCATATACTATTCCTCCATTTTGAAATACTGTAAGCAGCAAGAGTTAGGGGTCCCTGGGCAAAGAAAGACAGACATAGCTTTCTTGATGTAAGAGAAGTAATTTTAGGCCCCAAACCATCTTGTGAAAGAATGTGAGAACAGCCACCATCAGGCCAGGAGATAGTCTAATCATAGTCAGGAAGCAAAGACTGACCTGATGCACACTCCTGAGTTATCTCTACAGGATTTAAACCCCTTTGAGTACTCAGATCCCAGACCAACTGACACCAGGGAACGGATGCTGCTGACCCTTTGCAGCCCTTGTGACTTTGACTTGGAATCAGTCACCCCATTGCCATGCTGTATTCCCCACTGTGCAAGCCTCTTCCTGAATATGTATGCACCCTTAGCTTAAAACTCCCCCAATCTTGTTGTTCTGGGACACACTGCTTGGGAAAGATCCCCCATGTTCTCCTTCACTTGCTGCAAGTAAAACCCTTCCTTTTCCTATTCTTTGGTTTGGTTGTATCTTTTGGCTTGACACCCACCAAGAGGCAAACCCAGCTTCAGGTAAGAGTAAGACACATCTAACTTTAGGAGAATTCAGGCATGAATTATTAGGCTCTATTGCCAGTCTTCCTGGGTTCTGGCTGGGGGACCCTGGACAAGTCATGTATCTTCCTAAGCCTCAATTTCCCATGTGGAGAATGGAGGTAATAGTAACTTCCACAAAGGAATGGGTCCTGGTATACAGAGTCAGTGCTCATTTAACAAATCATTGTTAGCATGTATTATTCATAAATTACAGTGACTTAAAAAAAAAGTAACAATAATAAGCAAGGTGTCTTGAGCCACTGATGAATGTAAAAGTCAGATGCCATTTAGAATTGGTCAAAAAACTGGGAGAGAAAGGAATCACCTTTTCAGGAGGAAGCAAAAAAGGAGATGAGATGGAGTCAAGAAAGAAAGGCCAGTGTCATGGTAAAGTATTAGAAACAAATGGAATTCCTTTAATTTGTAGAATGCTGCCAAACATTTTAAAGCATTTAAAAACTCACATACGCCACCAGTTCATACTGTAGCTCATAAAGCATTCAGCAAATTGTTTTCAGTTTCATATGGAAGACATTTTACCACAAAGGACACAATTAGTATGGCTGGGGAACAGTAAATGCAAGCTTCTAAGTACAAACTACAGTGTTTTATTCTACCTAAAACACTGCCTTATGAGTCATCCTTAATATAAAATTAAACTATTAGAGCAAAATTACCTTGAATATGTTTTCTTTTACAAATAGATCTAGGCATGAGGCTAGTTTTTAATAGTGCGGTGCTCTGTGACACTGCTCGTGTGGTTTCAAAGGAACTTTAAAGCATCAGCATTTGCATTTTTATTTTCACTACCTTCTAAAATACTTCCTTAGATCAGTATTACTTTTTATTTTAAGGAAGAAACAAAGCTTACAAAAGGCTAAAATTACTAGATAAGTCCTTAAAATGAGTAATTAGCACATTTTAATCAGTCTTTCTTCCTCAGCTCAAGGGTTAATTAAACAAGTTATAATCACTTGTATACAGTAATCAATTCACATTAATCAAACATTAAGAATGTACTAATACTCAGAACAGAGAATTTCCTTTAAAGATAAGTACTTGCCTGCTTTTCCACCTACCACACACGAGGTGTTAAGTCAAGTTTGAGAATGACTCAGCTTGAAGAAGGGAAGGGCAAAATCCTCCTCATTCCTTTCAGGAAAAATCGTTTCTGACCAGGAGGGAGAGAGCCCTGAAATAGTTAAGAACTTGCCCTCAAAGTTCTAAATACCTGGGGAGATGCGGGAGTTACTTGTTTTTTTGTTTTGTTTTGTTTTCAGTGTCTTCATTTCCTCATCTTTTATTCATTTATTTTTATGTTTACAATTTTATTTAAATCCAAGTTAGTTAACATACAGTGTAATAATGGTTTCAGGAGGATGTGGGGAGTTACTTGCAGTGCTGCCACATAAAAAGAAGTATTATTCTTCAGAGGGGCATTAAGTAGCTTGAAGCTACTGATCAGTCTTGTTCCACTTTCTCCGGGGGCTGAATGCGTCAAGCTCAACCATGGGGAAGCCTTAGTTTTCTTTTGTTCCATTTGTCTCATTCTGAGCCGAACTCTAGAATGTGGTTTTGGCTCTGATTTCCCTATGTGTTGCCATCCATGAAATCATCCTGGAAGGAGAATTTCTCATCTTTTGACTCTTTTCTCAGGATAATAATAATAATTGCCTCAACTGCTGAGATATACTGTGGTTATGAATGCACTTTGTTGGCAAATAGACACCCCTTCTTATTTTGGTATATAAATCCAGGGAGATAAAGACATACATGCACTGCTTCCTAAAATTTTTGGCTTACATACTTCTTTGCTCCTCCAGAACCTGGTGAAAACTATAGAAAAAAAATTCGGTGTAGTTTCAGGGGTTGCAGAGCCTTAATAAGATTTTCATTTAACTACATCTGCACACAATTGTCACAGTAACTTTGGTGACATAAACGTTTACAAGAAGTACATAAAAGTTTTAATACACTAAGGGAAACAAGTATTTCCAAAATTTATTATAAATTACTTAGAGATTGTACATAAGCATAACTCTATATTACTTAATAAAATCTTATTCAGTTGAGAAGGAAAAAAACCGGGTGACTATCTTATGCTTTTGGGCCAATGATTAGCACTTTCAAGAAGGTGTCAGTCAGTACAGTCAATGTCTTCCACGGAAGGAGGTACACAAATACTGTGAAACTAACGGAAAGGCTGCATGCAGGGTTAGGAGGAAAACGAAAGCTGCAGGGTCTTATTACACCAAGTACCCAGCCATTGTTCTCCCCGCAGCCCCTCATTTGTCCTACTCCTCCCTACTCCTTGCTATCAGACGGGTCCCTGGATTTTTAGGTTTTTTGCTCTGCTGGGTTTTGGAGCAAAGAAACTGATCACTCACCAGTAAACTGCTGCCGCTCTTAAAAATGAATAATAGGAAAAGAGCAAGTTAAAAAACACTTGGGAAGACCGCACACTGGCACTCAGAAGGTTCTAGAAGTTCTGTAGACACGGAGTGTCACAGTCTGTAATCTCAAATAACGCCACTCTAACTTTTACCTTCTCTGGTTTTTCTCCGTTCCCAAACGCTCAGGTCTGTTAACGAGAACGCGGCCACCAATAATGCGCTCACAGGTTCTTAAATCGCATGCGTTCTCTCTCCGACGGAGAGGAAAATCCACCAAGGGCGAGAGAAAGCTGCACCATCCCCATGAAGAACAAATCTCAAGCAAGCAACTTCTGTGGCCGCAGCCTGCCCCGGGATCGTGCCGGACCGGCCCGCAGCGCACGGCCTCCGCCCGCAGACCGCCCCGCCGCTCACCTGAGCTCCAGCTGGTCCAGGCTCTCCAGCAGGCGGCTGGAGCGGTCGGCCATGGAGGAGGAGCGGCAGAAGCGCCCCTCGTTGGCTTTCGCGTTGATCTTCGCCTGAGCCATCTGAATCTCCGAGGCGGGGCGGCCAAGAGGTCACCGGCCTCTCCGGCGGCGGCGAGTGGAGAGTCCCGCGGCCGCAGGCGTCGCCGTCACCGCGCGGGGCGCCCGCCTCCCTCTGACGCCCGCGGGGGGCGGCCCGGGAGGATGCGCCGACACCGCCGCCGCCGCGTGGCCAAACAAGGGCAGGCGCGCCGCCCGCCGGGCTCAGGGTACGGTCCCCGGCGGGGAGCGACTGCGGCTGCGGGAGGGACCTCGCTGGCCACGGGGCCTCGAGGGTGGGCAGCCAGGGCCCGAGGCCGGAGGAGCGGCCTCCGAGGCACCTGGAGGGGCTGACGAAGGAAGGGGAGGACCTAACTCGATCGCCCCTTCTTGCTCTCCAGACCCGGGAACAACCGAAACCCCAGAGGAGGCTCACAGAACAGCCCTCTACCCCTACCTCTGGGCGCCCCCGACTCTGTGCAGCCTGGATGTAGCCAATTCCCCACACGCCAAGGTACCTAATGGTAGGCTGTGGGTATTACCCAGTGATGGCTTCGCTTAGTTTCTCCCAGCTCTCCTAATTCACGCCCAAACCAAAACCATTAAAATCCTTTGATATGGGGAGGAAAGGTTCCTTTGTGGCACCGATGGCATCTAAGTTCGGCTCCTTGGCAGTCTGTACTTGCCCGACCCTGTCTCAACATTTCCTTTCCTGAGGTGGAATAAATGAAAGCCTGGATAAAACCACTGAAGCTTACGGGGGGGGGGGGGGAGGAAAGAAAGAAAAAGCTACCCCATCTTTCTTTGTCTGTCACACCCAATTGATTTAAATCTCCTGTTGAAAATATACGGCAAGTCACTAGGGCAGACACTATAAAGGTCAGTGAAAGAACAGGACAGGGAATACAAAGATTTATGTACTTAAAAACTTGTGCTTTGCTCCCATCTCATTATAGCTGTCCGCCTCATATTGCAAGGATGAGAATATATATACAGGGCACATTAAATGATAGATAATAACAGTTTAACGCTGAATTACCACCTTTAATCTGAGATCAAAGACATTTAAATACCTGAACAGAGAGGAGTGCTGTAAGCCTGGATTCCAGTTCCCTCTGAACTCCATCTAAATACTAATAAACTATTGGTGTAGGGGATTATTTGACCTCATTAAATATATTTTGCCATTATCATGACACAAACTTGGAATCCAAAGAGATGTTGTGAATGGTTTGAAAGTCTATCATGGAAGTTTAGAATCATCTTGGACTCTCTCTCTCCTATCCTGTAGATCCAATCCATCAGTAAATCCCCTCCCCTTTAGTTTTAGAATATACTGATTCTTCTCTCCAATTGCACTGCTACCACCGTGGTCCCAGCCACCATCAGTTCTCACCTGGATTACTCCCAACACCTTCCTGTCTGGTCTTACTTCTCCTCTTGCCTCTGGTGTATATTCTCAATACAGTAATTACAGTAACCCTTCTAAAGAAGGCAGATCACACCATTAATTCTCAGAAACAGGATCTTTCCCTTCTTTATTTACCACCATTGGATACACTTGTTTATGATAATGGATAACACTCTATCCAACCCTCTCTTCACCAGTTATGCGAATCATAAAGGAGTGTGGGCTTTGCTTTGCTCACTGGTATATCCCAGTGCTTAGAACAGTCAGTGGCACATGGTAAGTACTCAACAAATACTGTGTGAGGGAATGCATGAAAGAAAAATAAATTAATGATGTAATGAAGATAAGCATCTTTGTCAATGTCAGAAACATATTTACTTTTGTTTTTTTAATCACTTACTTTTGATAATAATACATATAATTTTCTGTAATACCATCTAATTACCTCTCCTCTTTGTGTCTAAATTAAGTTCAAATTATGAAGTAATTAAAAAATGATTTTTTAATTGCTTAACAAGTAGAAATATAATCAGTGACAATTATTAAATAAAACATTGAACGACCCAATTATCTTTTTTTAATGGTCATGATTAAATATCCCTTTACTGTCATATAAAAAATTTCATTTATTCTTTACCATACACACCACAAAAACTTCTTAACAGAACATCTGTGTGTGGCACCTCCGGCAGAGAGGTGTTGATTTCTCTTTCCCACATCTGCTTCAGCACTCTTCTTTCTGGATCATCCTTTGTGCTCCTCACTATTGAGCAAGCTCCTGGAAAGCTCTTTAAGGTCCAGCTCATGACTACCTCCTAAAGCCTTGCTTGATGACTTTAACATACAAATGAAAAGTACAATGTGGTCATTTTGGAAAAATGGTAAATTCTCAACCTACATGTCTACTTAAAAAAAATAAAAGCAGGTAGGACAGAACTGACATCTTAAGAAATAAAAACACAAATTGTTTCCAATGTGGATTGGAAAGACTATAGTAAACAAAAACAAGCAGTAATTGTATTTTACACTAAAATATCTAGCTGCAAAGAAGAAAATTTTAGCGATGATTTTTTTTTTGTCTTAAAGAAAAAATTTATATTTATAGAAAATGTTAAGTTTTGTATGGAATTACTACTCAAAATTTTTAGGAAAGACATTTCTGGTCATGAAGCATATACACAAAGATACTGTGATAAGCCCTTCTTAGTCTTCTAATTATGTAATGTTTTTTATTATTCACAATGGAGCCTGAACATTTAAAAATTAAATGGGTAATATGAAATGTTGGAGACTGACAATTTAATGATTAATTAAAATGAAGACACTTACAATGAAATAAAAATTTTAAAGGGTTAATTAAGGAAGATTACTCCTGAGTAGACCTTTAACATTATTTTTTGAAGATTATGTTTACACAAATATATATAGAAAAAGACTAATATTATTAAAAATACATTTAATTCTATGCAAACATTTTGACATCATTCCCTTTAAATAGATAATACAAGTCACATGATAGTATAAGCAGGTAAAAGGAATGGAAAGGTTTCTTTTTAATAATTTCAAAGAAATTAGGGTTTGTCTTTTTTTTTAAATTCTACAATGTGCTGCCCCAGTTAAAGTAGGAATATACATCTGAGTGAAACCCACAAAGAACACTGCTGGTAAAAATTTTAATCTGTTTCCATGATCAGTTTTCATTACTCTCTTCTAATAATCATAAACAAAGATCTCAATGGTATTCTATACTAGTGCCACATAAGAAATGGAATTTACAGAAAAACTGATCTATGACAGCTTTATTTATATTCATTTTCACTCTAAAAAAATAAACTAGAATCATTGTACAGTACAAATAAAATTGAAGCACTAATGCTATTTGGGAAACATATAAACAATAGTCGAGGGCTTCTCTATTTTTTAATTCTTTTAACCTAAATATATAAATTCAAAGTTGACTGGAAAACTGTGATAACTATATTAGAATACATGATTTATATTTGCATTAACATGTATTCTACTCCTCTGTACATTTTTGCAAAATAGCACAAAAATACAAAGCAAGTATCAGATGCAAAAGCAAAAAAAGCGTGTTTCCAAATACATTTGTACTAACAGATTTCTGGTCTCCTTTAGAAAACAAACTCAAGAATTCATTATTCTGAGTCTCTTCAAGGCCACTTGATGTTGTGTGGTAATATCTTTATAATTACATTTCCTCAAGACTTCTTCTAATAGCTTCTTCTAATTCCACATCTGCATTAAAAGACAGAATTTTAATATTTAGGGCAGAAAATAAATACATGCTTTATATAAATCTCATCAACTATACTTGGGATGATTTGACAGTTTCTTCATAAAATTTGAGTATTTCAAAACAATAAGAATCTGGATATAGTCTCAGGCTGAATTATAATATGAGCTTAATAAGGAACTTGCAAGTTATTTCCATTTAGGGACATGCAAAGTCAACAACCTTCTAGAATCACTTGAGGCAATGCATATAAGAGTTGAAATAGGCAAAACCACGAAATGCCAAAATCTCAAAGAGATTAAAAATTTAGTTTGCAGTGCCTGGGTGGCTCAGTAGGTTAAGTGTCCAACTTCGGCTCAGGTCATGATCTCACACTTTGTGGGTCTGAGCCTCACAATGGGCTCTGTGCTGACAGCTCGGAGCCTGGAGCCTGCTTTTGGATTCTCTCTCTCTCTCTGCCTCTTGCCTGCTTGTGCTCTCTCTCTCTCAAACATAAACAAACATTAAGGAAAAAAAAAAAAAGCTACAGGCTAGTGTATAATGTGTGTTAAGTTAAAGCTAGATTCTAGGTCAGGGAGTTGCCCTAAGATGAATTCAAAGGGATGAGGAAATACAAAGAAAACCCAAGTTGCTTCCTAGCAAAGAAAAACAAGGTGACAACACTTATAAAAAATATGAAAACTTATTATAAAGTTCTAGTAATTAAGAGTGTGGCCCAGTTTCTAGAAGATAATTCAAGGGGACAGCGTCAAGACCTTAGTGTAGGGAAATATTTATTAAACAGAATTTAAAAAAATATTATGGAAAACTACGGTAATTTGGAATGTATTAAAATTACTTTTATTCATTAAAAGACACCATTAAATGAGGAGCATGGGTGGCTAAATCAATTAAATGTCGACTCTTGATTTTGGCTCAGGTCATGATCTTATGGTTTGTGGGTTTGAGCCCCACGTCTGGCTCTGTGCTGACGGTATGGAGCCTGCTTGGGGTTCTCTCTCTCTCTCCCTTCCTCCCTCTCTCTCTCAAAATACAAAAACATTAAAAAAAAAAAAAGACACAATTAAATGAGTAAAAAGGCAAGACATACAGTGGGAGAAAATATTTACAATACATGGAACTTGTACCCAGAAAGTATTAAAAAATTTTCAACCCTGAACAATCAATAAAATAATCCACAAGAAAACTGTTAAGAAATTTGAAAAAGCACAAAAGATTATGTCAAAATGGTCAATAACCTTACTCATCAGAAAAATGTAAATTAAAACTACCAAGAAATAACAGTATATATCCATCACTAGCTAAAATTAAAGAGATCAAATAATTTAAATGATTAGTGAAAATGTACATCAATGGGAACTCACATATGCAACACAGGACAAAAGAAAGTGGCACAACCACTTTGGAAAAACAATTTGGCATTACCTTCTGAAGTTGAACACAAGCAATCCCACTCCTAGGTATATATTCCCAGAAATGCACACATATGTGTATTAAAAGACATGTATGGGGGCGCCTGGGTGGCTCAGTCGGTTAAGTGTCCGACTTCGGCTCAGGTCACGATCTCGCGGTCCATGAGTTCGAGCCCCACGTCGGGCTCTGTGCTGACTGCTCAGAGCCTGGAGCCTGTTTCAGATTCTGTGTCTCCCTCTCTCTCTGACCCTCCCCTGTTCATGCTCTGTGTCTCTCTGTCTCAAAAATAAATTAACGTTAAAAAAAAATAAAAAAAATAAAAGACATGTATGAGAACATTCACAGTAGTATTACTTGCAACAGACAAAAAGTACAAAGCAAACGTCTATAAATAGGTGAATTGAGATATATATGTAAAATAGAATATTATTCAGATATTAGGAATGAACAAACAAAAGCTACATGCTAACACCTGGATTAATCTATAAAACAACTCGACTAGAAGACACCCAGACAAAGGAACACCTGGGTGGCTCAGTCAGTTTAGCTTCCAACTTCAGCTCAGGTCATGATTTCATGGTTCATGAGTTTGAGCCCCACACTGTGCTTGTTGCTGTCAGCACAGAACGAGCTTTGGCTCCTCTGTCCCCCTCTCTCTCCCCCTTCCCCGCTTGTGCACTCTCTCAAAAATAAACATTAAAAAAAAAAAAAAAAAAGGCACCCAGACACAAAAGAATATATAGACTCTGCTTGTGCTGTCCAATGTGATGGCCACTGACTCTATGTGGCTATTTATATTTATATCAATTAAAATTAAATGAGATTTAAGATTCGGTTCCTCAGTTAAGCTACATTTCAAGTGCTTAATAGCCACACATGAATATTAGCAACCATATGGGTGCTGATATCAAGTATTTTCGTCACAGAAAATTATATTGGACAATGATGATCTGTATGATCCCCTTTAAATAAAGTTCAAAATCGAGCACTACTAAACTAGTATTTCAAGACATGATAGTGGCCACTAACCTTTTTTGGGAATGAGTGCAGGAGAAGTAACTGGAAGAGAGAAATGAAGGGGACACTTCTAAGGTACTGGTTGTTGTTGAATTACGTTCCCCCCAAACATGTGTCCAAATCCCTAGTACACAGGAATGTGACCTAATTTGAAAATAGGGTCTTTGCAGATATAATCAATTTAAGATTAGGTCACTAGGGTGAGCCCTAATCCAACATGACTGCTGTCCTTATAAGAAAAAAATACCATGTGAAGACAGACACGCATAGAAGATGGCCACATGATGACAGAGGCAGAGACTGGAGTGATGCATTCATAAACCAAGGAGTGCCTATGATTGCCTCTAACAACTAAAAGCTAGGAGAGGGACAATGGCTCTACAGACAACTTGACTTTAGTTTTCTAACCCCTAAAGCTGTGAGACAATAAATCTGTTGTTTTAAGTCATCTAGTTTGTAGTATGTAGTTATGGCAGCCCCAGGAAATTAACATGCTGGTGCTATTCCATTTTTTTAACCTGAGGGATGTAAGATCTTTTGTACAATTTTTGTGTTCGTTATACTATACACATTTACACCCAGAGAACCAAACACTGGAGAATACCAGAATCTAAGTTGGGAGGAGAGGATCAGAATTGAAGGGTTTTAGAGTCTTCTTGTTGCAGAGGCAGACAGCATGTAAGTATACTTTAGTTTTTAAATTACATGTAAAAATGTGGCAAAATGCCAATATAAGCACAAAAAAATAGAAATAAGGTATATAACTTACAAACCAATTAAAAGAAAACAGAAAACTAAAAATATACAAAAACAATTAAATGGTTCCACTTCTAATAATAGTGGAGTAGCTTATGTTGGATTAGCTCTCTCGTAGATAACAATTATGAACTATTTTAAGGCACTGGAGAACAAAAAAATCAGGTAGAAACAGGACAGAAGCTGATCACTGAAAGAAGCAAACTGCACAGGGTTCAATTTTCAGCTTTATGGTTTTATTGCCTCAGGGTATTCCTCAGTCCTTGTAGAACAAGAATAAAACTTAACCCAGGAAGTGAAACTGTGTGGCTTAAGGCATCATAGACAGAGTTTGAATCATAGAAGCTAGAAAGTGGAGCTGGGGAAAGGAAGTTTTGAAAAAAGAAGGGTATTCCAGAAGAAACAAGAAACCAACAGAAGGAGGATCCTCAAAATCTACAAATTCTTAGTTGACTTCTAAACTTTGCATACAAACGAGACGATCTAAGATTCTGAGTGAAAAACAACAGTTCGGAAGTAAAAGAAGTAAGCAACTTTAGCTACTGCCTGCTGTGGAAGAGGCAGAGGTTGGAGATTAGGTCTATCAGGTAACTGCCTTCAAAAGAAAAAAAAAAAAAACCAAAAGCCAAAGAATCTGCAATGTACATCCACAATATCCATATACATCAAAAATCACTTGATTTGCAAGGGGAAAAAGAAATGTAACCCAACAGTCAAGAAAAATAGCCAATTGAAACTAATCCCCAAGATAACTGAGCTGTTGTAATTAGGAGAAAAGAATTTTAGAAAATTTGTATTTTCAAGGACTTAAGGATGAATGCATAGAAAATCTCAACAGAGAAATGAGATCTATGTAAAATCAAAACAACTAGGAACACCTGGGTGGCTCAGCTGGTTGAGCGTCTGACTCCTGATTTTGGTTCAGGTCATGATCCCAGGATCATGGGATGGAGCCGCACATCAGGCTCTGCGTTGAGCATGGAGCCTGCTTGGGATTCTCTCTCCCAATCTCTCTCTCTCTCTCTGCCCTCCCGTCCCCACCTCTCAAAAAAAATTAACACTTAAAAAAAAAGTTCATTCCTTGAAAAAGATCAAATAAATCGATAAATTTCAAGTTAGACTGATCAGGAAAGACAGGAAACAAAAATTACCAATATCAGTAACAAATGAGGAAATATCACCACAGATCCTACAGAAATAAAAAGTACATTTGGTATATTTGACAATTTAGGTAAAATGGACAAATTTCTTGAAAAACACAATTCTCTAAAAACTGACACAAAATTAAACAAAATCTGAACACCTATATATATTAAAGAAAATAAATCTATTATCAAAAAACTTCCCAGGAAGAAAACTCCAGGCCTAGATAGTTTTACCAGTGAATTCTCTAAAACATTTAAAGAAGAAATAAAATCAGTCTTGGAGTGAATTCAACAAAATGGTGGAGTAAGCAGCTGCAAACACCCATCCTTCCACAGAAACACTGAAACACACACAGAAACCATCAGAAACAACTTTGTCCAAAGTCTGAAAAACATTCAAAGGTTCACAGCAACTAAGCAAACATTAAAGCAAGAAAAAGACAACATAAAAACAGTAGGAAAGGGGTACCTGGCTGGCTCAGTTGGTTAAGTGACTCTTGATTTTGGCCCAGATCATGATCTCACGATCCTGGGATCGAGCCCCAAGTCAGACTCTGAGTTGACAGCATGGAACCTGCTTGGGATTCTGTCTCCCCCACTTTCTCTCTGCCTCTCCTGCCCATGCACATATGCTCTCTCTCAAAATAAGTAATAAATAAACTTAAAAAAGAACCAGGAGGAAAGCCTAGTGGTATTTTTACTTGCCCTTTCTTCACCACCTCCTTGACTTGGCAGCAGTCTTGAAAACAACAGAGAATGTTCCTGGTATGGGACTCTGGTCCCTAGTTCCAGATGAAGTACAGTAGAAATTACAAATTACTGTGTTTGTTTGTTTTAGTCTGTCTGGGGGCTCTGGGGGCTACAAAAAGGATGGATACAAGGCATATGTCTCTGTTTTGCCTTGCTCAGAACCCATTTAGGAACAAAAAGCAGTGGGCATTGCTCAAAACATTTTAAGGTGAATAAAAAAAAAAAAAAAAAAAAAAACACAACAAAACATAGCCTGGAGCAAAAGATTATAGTTGAGACATACAAAAGACTGCCTAATAAACACCTAGAAGGAAAACCCCCAGAAACTTTCTTCGGGAAATTAGGGCATTCAAAAGCACCTGCACATGCCCTAGGACAGGATGCACGCTAAGAAAATACCTGAAAAGACCCTAAGCTTTCACCACTGGCTGATTTGTAGGCCCAGTGCAAGCCTGGCTAAATGCTGAAGAGCTTCAGCACAGAGCCAAACTGCAAACACTAAGAAAGGTTGTTTTGTTTTGTTTTGAGCTTCTGGTAATCAAGGCAGTTTCTGGTAAAACACTAGCTGAACACAAGCTAAAACAACAGGGATTCAGGAGTGCCTGGTTGGCTCAGTTGGAAGAGCATGTGAGTTCGAGCCCCATGTTGGGTGTGGATACTATTAAAAAAAAAAAAAAAATTAAAAAAAATAGAGACTTAGATACTTTGAGGACCAGACATGTATTTTTTGCAAAAATACAGTTGATCTTGGAACAACACAAGTTTGAACTGTGTGGGTCCACTTTTATATGGATTTTGATAAATACAAATACAGTACAGTACTATAAATGTATTTTCTCTTCCTTATGGTTTTCTTCATTTTTTTTTCTGTAGATTATTTAAGAAAATAGTATATAACACATATAACATACAAAATATGTGTTAATCGACAGTTTATGTTATTGGTGAGGCTTCCAGTCAACAGCGGGCTATTAGCAGTTAAATTTTTGGGAATATAAATTTCTGATTGTGTGTTGGGTGGTGTCAGTGCCCCAACCCATTGGGTTTAAGGGTCAACTGTAGTTTGGAAAAGCAACCAACCAGACAGATAATTACAACCTTTAATAATAACAGCAAACTGTGGGGAAGAGATAATCTGATTTCCAGAGGTACTGTAGTATTTGCATACCCAGTTTTCAACAACAACAAAAACAAAGAATACAAAGAAACAGAAATGTATGACCCATTTGAAGGGGGGAAAAAAAAGAATTAAACTGTCCCTGAGAAAGCCTAGATATTGGACTTCCTGGACAAGGACTTTATATCAATTGTCTTAAATAAGTTCTAAGAGCTAAAGTATATTATGGACAAAGAACTAAAGGAAACCAGGAAAGCAATGTATGAACAAAATGAAGTTATCAATGAAGAGATGGAAAGTATGAGAAGCCAGCAAATAGAACTTCTGGAGCTGAAAAGTACAACTGAAATGAAAAATTCATTATAGAAGTTTAACAAATTTAAGCAAACAGAAAAAAAAGAATCAGCAAACTTGAGGATAGGGCAATTTATCCAGTTTGAAGATCAGAAAGAAAAATGGAGAAAAGCAAGCAGAGGCTAAGAGACCAGTGGAGTACCATCAAATGCAGTAAGGCAGGCATTATGGGAGCCCCAGAAGGAGAAAGGGGCAGAAAGAATATTTGAAGAAATAATGGCAAACAAATAGTCCAAATTTGATGAAAGATATGAACCTATGCATCCAAGAAGCTCAACAAACTCCAGGAAGAAACTGAAAGAGATCCACATTGAAACACATTATAATCAAACTCTCAAAAGCCAAAAACAACAAAAGCAGCAGAGAGAAGCAATTCATCATGTATAAGAAATTCTCAATAACAAAATTAATAGCTTAATTTTCATCAAACCATGGAGGCCAGAAGGCAGTGAGATAACATATTTAAAGTGCTGGAAAAAAGACCTATAAACCAAGAATTCTATACCCAGCAAAACTAGTCTTCAAGAATGGAGGAGAAATGAAGACTTTCCCATATAAACAGAAGGTAAGGGAGTTTGTTACTAGCAGACCTGCCTTACAAGAAATGCTAAAGGGAATCCATTTGGTTGAAATGAAAGAACATTAAACAATAACGGAAAGCTATATGAAGAAATAAAGAGAATTTGTGGGAAGTAGGTCTTTGCCTTAATTTCATTCTCTTTGAAAAAGAGGTAATTACTGCAGAATAGGCAAGAACTCAGTAATAGGAGTTAGGATACTTATATATGAATCATGCCCCATCATTTTGAGACTGAGAATCTGGAGGCAAATTACTTAATGTTTAGAAGACTACATTTTTATGTAAAATGAAGAGAATATTCTGACTCTCACAGAGCTGTTGAGATTAGTGTTTTCTTAAACATTAACTGAATTAAAAAATAAACATATTATTCTCTCTTATTCTGTATTCATTCAACTAGCCACAATGTTTTACTACTTATAATATTAATTATATGATGACTGCTATTAATTGAGAGCTGAGTTTTTAACCAAGGCAGTCTGAATCCAAAGTCTGCACTCTATACCACCATACTATGTGGTCCCTACTTCCCCTGTCTGGTATACAAAATAGATTACAGAAGATATTTATGATTGGCATGGGTAGTCAGAGTCTGATACTGGTCTATAGAGAACAGCAGCAAAGAATGAGACAAATCATCATGGGGGTACATAGTGTGGGGGGGGAAACTACCATTCCTCAAGGCAAAAAGTCACAAGATTTATCCTACCTTTTGCCACTATTTGTCAGGCAGTTACAATGTTGTGCCGGAAAGAAAAAGAATGAAAAGAGGCTTGAGAAGTTATTTAACCTTTTTTTTAAGTTTTGCTAATAAGTCTGCACTAAAATACCACTTTGCTTCCATGGTGCAGGGTCAATAAATCACCCACTCTTCTCTCACCCAAATGGCCTTTATCTTTTTTTTTTTAATTAAAAAAATGTTTTTGAGACATGGGGAGGGGAAGAGAGAGAGGGGGACAGAGGACCCAAAGTGGGCTCTGTGCTGACAATAGCGAGCCCAATGAGGGGCTGGAACTCACGAACCTCGAGATCATGACCTGAGCTGAAGTCAGATGCTCAATCGAGTCACCCAGGCACCCCCAAATGGCCTTAATCTTAATTTCCCTTACTTAGCTTTAGAGAGATGGGTCCTGCTAGCTCTAACATATTCTGAGTTTGTTGTAAGTATATTCTTCAACAGGCAATCATTTTAGTGCCAAACACCAGGAGCTAGGTGCTATTGAAAAAAAGACAAAACAACAACAAAACACATGATCCTACTTCTCAAGGGGATAATACACAAGCAGATAAATATGTTTGGTATGGTACAGAGGAAGGCTAGAGGAGGCAGCAGTTAGCTCTCTCTAAAAAGGGTAACTCTAAAAGCAATGACCAAACAACAATGCCTACAAAATGTCAAGTCTCTACGGTTCAACCTAAGAGATGTTATTTGAGCTAGTTCTTGTTGGGTGAAAGGGGAAAAAGAAGAGTATCAGAGGAAACTGCAGAGGAGACCAAATTCCTTAACTTAACATGGAACACTGTGGGCTGTCAAACTTATTTATATAAAGCATCAGAAAAAAAAAAAAAAAACCCACGCACATAACACTTTGATTTTTCTTAGAATTAGAGCATTACATTCTTACCTCATATGACAAGTAGTTTAAATTATCTTTTCCTGAATTCTTTAATAGCAATCTTTTTGCCAAACTGAAGAATCACAAAAATGTAAAAACTCTCCAATTCATAAAACAGCCAGAGATAACAAAATGTTAGAAACTCTGGTACACATTGCATTATACATATCTCAGATTTCCTGGGTCAGCTAGGAACCATAAAAACTGTGAAAGCTCCTCAAGGGTGGTTATTTAAAAGTTATAATTTTGTGTGGCATTTTCCATGGGATTAAGTCATGAGTGGAAAATAAAGGCTGCCAAGTCTGAACTACTTAGATGCTCAGTGGTGTTTACCTTTTAGTGGTCTTGATAAACAACTTAGGTAGCAGGTTTTTTGTTTTTGTTTTTAACTCACAAAAGTTCTTTCATTTGTTTAACTCATTATTATGTGGCTGCTAAGCAGTGAGCTAGACCTTGAAAAACCATGTTGGGAAAACAAGATGGTCAAAAAAACTTGCTTCCATTTAGGTTGCAGATTTACTGCCAACTTTATTTAACCACTGAATTTTGGTTATAAGACTAGAGTTTTGATGAATCAAGTCCACTGCCAGACTCAAATTCCTAAACTCCTAATAGCACAGAGTATGCTCTTTAAAAAAAAAAAAATTTGGGGGCGCCTGGGTGGCGCAGTCGGTTAAGCGTCCGACTTCAGCCAGGTCACGATCTCGCTGTCCATGAGTTCGAGCCCCGCGTCGGGCTCTGGGCTGATGGCTCAGAGCCTGGAGCCTGTTTCCGATTCTGTGTCTCCCTCTCTCTCTGCCCCTCCCCCGTTCATGCTCTGTCTCTCTCTGTCCCAAAAATAAATAAACGTTGGAAAAAAAAAATGTTTAAAAAAAAAAATTTTTTTTTAATGCTTATTTGAGAGAGCGCATGAGAGTGGGGGAGGGGCAGAGAGAGAGGGAGACACAGAATCTGAAACAGGCTCCAGGCTCTGAGCTGTCAGCACAGAGCCCCACGTGGGGCTTGAACTCACAGACCGAGAGATCATGACCTGAGCCAAAGTTGGAGGCTCAACTGACTGAGCCACCCAGGAGCCCCCAGGGTATGCTCTTAAACAATTGCATTATGTGAGAGATCAAGCAAATACACAGAAAATAAATCAGCTGGGCTATTCTATGCTTGTTTAGCCACATTTTCCTCCCTACATTCTAGTCTCCACATTCCCATTCTCAAATCTCCAACAACAAATACTTTATTGGAATATATTAAGACTTCTGTTGTCCTTTAAGGTTAAAGATGTCATTGAAATAGTTAAACTTCTTCAGTGAAGCTTAAACCATTTTCTAAAATCACTGTTTTGTTTTTCCCTATGATTATTAAAAAGCACAGTCGGTTATGGAAAAACCAAAATAAAAGCATATGACACAACTAAATAGTGGTACAGCCAGGAAACTATTCGATGTGAATAAAAAAGTTCTCTTTAATCTATGGAAGAAAACAGCTTTTCCTTTAAGAAGAGGGAAAGACTTAATTTATAGAAACAGCCCATCAATAATCAGATAGAAGTGCTTGTTTTCATAGTTCCACATTTAACTTGTAATATTCTTGTTTTTTGACAGAGAGAGAGAGAGAAGGAGAGAGAGAACATGTATGCACAAGGGGGAAAAGTGCAGAAAGAGAGGGAAAGAGAGAAATCCAAGCAGGCTCTGCACTAGTGGAGGATTTGCGGGGCTTGATCCCATGAATCGTGAGACCATGACCCTAGATCAAATCAAGAGTTGGATGCTTAACTGACTGAGCCACCCAGGTGCCCCTAACTTATAATATTCTTAATTCAATACTACTTGAAATAAAGAAAAATTAGGAAACCAAAATCTTCTCCTAGCCTAGGGTTAGAAAACTTTTTCTGCAAAGGGTCAGAAAATAATTATTTTAGGCTTTTGTCCTTGATTCAACTTCCATAAGAAAATGCAAACTCTCAAAAAAAAAAAAGAAAAAAAAAGAAAATGCAAACTCTCCTTTAAACAAGGAAACAATATTTCTGAAACTCAGGGGTAGGAGGTTAATAGGAGGGAGTAGGAGTGGATGAAGTGGTAAGAAGGGGAGCAATTAAAAAATACAGATACAGTGAAGTAGGAAAAGGATTAACTCCATTAGGTTACCTTCTGTGGATGTGAATTCTTCTTCTATTGAAGTATTTTTTATACCCAGGTTATCATCACTATCACATTCTGTAAGGCAGAATAAATACAAATATATTTCTGAAACAGTTATTGTGCCATCATTTATGTAGTCTCAAACAATATTATTTTCAATCACTTCTACCATAGCAAAGCTTTCTAATTACAATTCATTAGTATTATACCACTTTTCCTATAGGTTTCCTTTTAAAAAATGCTTACCAAATACTACTTAAATAAATCAAGGGGGAAAAAAGGCTAATGAAATTAATTCAATTTCAGCTCTATATTCAAATTATTTGAAAAATTTATTTTAGCACAACTGTTAATGAATATAAAATTCTATTATTAAAAAAACCTAGAAATTAAGAAAAGCTAGTATGCTTGTTTAAATCTAGCAAATAAACTCCCAAGTTTAAGTTACATGAAATCATCTTAAAATTTCTAAAATGATGAGATAAAGTTCTTCTATATTTTGACTATCATGCATCATTGCCATAGAGACCACAGGCTTAAATTAGCAATACTCCTTCATGGCACAAACTCACTTACCTGATGTCTTATATACTTTCATAATGAAAAACCTAAGTCTATATAAAAATGATATGACTGATCAGGTATTGCAAAAGTCACTCAAAATTTGAACCAGTGAGCAAAGACTTGATTTATCACTTTAACTACATTTAAATCAATATATACATCATAGTGACTGAATCAGAAATTAAATACCTGAATATAAGTCATATGGACATATTTGCTTTTGTGGAAAATAGGTAAAAACTTAAATATACATTTAAAAATTTAAGATTTTTAGTATTTATAAAAATCACTATATTTCACTTATATTTATTTGTTGCAGAAATTTGTTGTAAGCCATCTTTTGCCATTCCAGCAAAAATACTAATGCTGTTTTTATAATCTGTTATGTACACTTACAAACTCAAATATTTCAAGCTATGTTTTAGGGAAATAAAACTTTACATTTACAATCTGAAGAACAACAAATTAAGCCTTAAGACATTAGGAACAATGAGAAAGTACCCAAGGTTTCTGTTATTTCAATTCAAAAGCAATGCCAGTCAAAAGCAGAATGTTTTAACTGGACTAAACAATTCATCACTGCATACAAGGCTTAGACAAAAGTGTAGGTTTGAATCACAAGGATTAGCATGACACTAGGTTGCAAAAATTAAAAAAGGTTTTCTTTGCCTCAGTCAGCCCCACCTGTAGAACAGAGAAAATCATGAATATTCTTTCCTGTTTTCATTGACTTACAAAGAATTAATTGTATCACATAGATTTTTAGGATGGTGTCCTAACCAACAACCTGTGGATAGTCTCAGTAACAGGCTGAAGAAACAACTGGCAGACTTTTAGAATTAAGTTCAACAATTATTTTATATAATGACTACTGGATACAGCATGATGCTACTTCTGTCAGCCACATTTTCATGACATGGGTGAACTTTTATGTTTCATACTTAAGATGGCTTTAAAAATTTGTGTAATTGGGGGGGCGCCTGGGTGGCCCAGTCAACCGTCCAACTCTTGATTTTGCTCAGGTCACGATCTCATGGTTCCCGAGTTTGAGCCCTGCATCGGACTTTGTGCTGACAGTGTGGAGCCTGCTTGGGATTGTCTGCTTCTCTCCCTGTCCCTCCCCGACTTGGTCTCTGTATCTTTCTCAAAATAAATAAAAACTTAAAAATTTTTGTGTAATTGGTATGATTCCATAGATACCAATGATACTTAATGCTTCCTTCCATCCATTCATTCCAAAATGATGACATACACCAAACAGATATGACAAAGTCCTAGGCCCTATGGTACTCAGATTCAACAAAAATTATCTTGAAGCATAGTAAAATCTGCTTTCAGACTGAATTAATTCATAATATCAAGTTCAACCTTGAAAAAATATTCTAGGGAAGTTAATACTTTACATAAAACTCAAAGATGTTTAATTACTAAAGAACTATAAACAACTGAACATACAAAACTATGTTTTTAAAAAGAAAAATTTTACATATATCAGTATTCTTCAACTAAACTACAAGATACAGCTAAGTTCTGTTATATAATTAGATCTCTAAGAGCCCAGAGAATTCTTTTTTTTTTTTTTTTAATTATTTAAAGTTTAGTTATTTAGAGAAAGGGCAAGTGGCGGTGGGGGGGGGGGGGGGCAGAGAGAGAGGGAGAAAGAGAATCCCAAGTGGGGAGATCATGACCCAAGCCAAAATCGAGTTGGAGGCTTCACCCACTGAGCCACCCAAGCACCTCCAGAACTTTTTATATCAGCAATTGCCACCAATAGAGAAAGAAAAAAGGAAGAAAGAAAGAAAAAGAAAGAAAGAGAGAGAGAGAGAGAGAGAGAGAGAGAGAGAGAGAAAGAAAGAAAGAAAGAAAGAAAGAGAAAGAAAGAAAAGGTAATGTAGAAATTCAGCCATTATAAAGTATGGCTAAGATAGGGGTTTGTTTGCTTTTATGAAAGATATTAGGGAACTCACAGCGCTGATCACTTTCCTTGGCTGTGTTTGATATATAATCAGCAATACCAAAACTCACAATCAAATCTTTTAATTTTCTGTCCACCCCCATACATCTTCCTAAATGTTATTTTTGTTAAACTCTCATATTTGGTATCTTTATATAAACTCTGCAATTGTGTTGTCAACACTACAGCAAAACGTCTTTATCTTTTTCAAGGAGATGGTTAGAGTCAATAATTCGCACTGGATTCTCTACATCATAAAATCAGATATTTGTATCAGTAAAAGGCTCAGCCTTACCAGGAGATACTGATAAAGAGAAAAATACTTGCTGTGTGGCCACAGGTAGCTTATTTTAACCTTTCTGGACCTCCACGAAATGGGATGATCTTAACACATCCTACCTCACAGTGTTGAAAAGGTAATTAAATAACATGTGGAAGTTGTTCTTTAAACATGTTTAAACATATTCAACCACTACAAATATAAAAAGCAGCCAGGAGAGTGGCTGGCACATTGTAGGCCCTCAATAAAGATTAGTTCCTTTTCTCTCCTTAAAAACATTTAAGTGACAAGTTATATTTGCATCTTCGGAATATGAGTCGAGTTAGAATGAACATATATTTGTGAATAAAATGTAAAAAAAAAAAAAAAAAAAAGGTCTAGAGGAAGAGAAAGTATACCTGGCTCCTCTGATTAGGATTACTAGAAAGGATCCATGTTTCTTGGCAAGTTTTTTTTTCATTTTATTTTTTAAGTGTGCTTCACACCCAGCATGGAATCAATGCAGGGCTTGAGCTCACAACCCTGAGATCAAGACCTGAGTAGAGATCAAGAGTTGGACACTTAGGGGCACCTGGGGTGCTCACTCTTGATTTCAGTCAGTGGACTGACTCTTGATTTCAGCTCATGTCATGATCTCATGGTTCCTGAGATTAAGCCCAGCATTGGGCTCTGTGCCGAGAGCATGGAGCCTGCTTGGGATTCTCTCTTCCCCTCTCTCTGCCTCTCCACTGATGATTTCTCTCTCAAAATAAATAAACATTAAAAACTAAAAGTGCCAGATGCTTAAATAATTGAGCCACCCAGGCATCCCCTGTAAAGTTTTAAATGAGTGAGAACAACTGGGGCGCCTGGGTGGCTCAGTTGGTTGAGCGTCCAACTTTGGCTCAGGTCATGATCTCGTGGTTGTGGGTTCAAGTCCCATGTCTGAGCTGTCAGCTCAGAGCCTGGAGCCTGCTTCAGATTCTGTGTCTCCCCCATCCTCTCTGCTCCTCCCTTGCTTGTGCTCTCTCAAAAATAAGTTAATAAACATTTAAAAAAAGTGAGTACAATATAAAATAGAACTAATGAAGGATAAGAGGGCCAAAGGTGTCAAATTAATAGATGTTTTAAAATAGCTCTACAGAGATTTATATATTTATCATAGCTGTAATCAAAATGTAGGTGATTGAATCCTGAGGCTTAGAAGGAGAGAGAATTTAATTTACAGGGCAAAAGCCATGCCACGTTCAAATCTCAAATTTAGTCTAAAGGGTTATGTTGCCAGAAAGAGTAAATGACTTACTCTAAGTGAGAGATTTTTTTAATATATGAAATTTATTGTCAAATTGGTTTCCATACAACACCCAGTGCTCATCCCAAAAGATGCCCTTTTCAATGCCCATCACCCCCCCATCAACCCTCGGTTTGTTCTCAGTTTTTCAGAGTCTCTTATGCTTTGGCTCTGAGAGATTTTAAAAAGTACCAGTAGTAAAGCACTTAGCTGTTCCCTCCCTACCAAGCAAAAAAAGTAATATCTTATGGTGAACTGACTTGACATTTATATAGGGAACCAGCCACTCAGACTGTATTTATTTCTATTGTGAAAAATACTTCCTGAAAAAAACCTTCCATTAACTGAAAAACTGGCAAAAACTAAAGATACAACATTGTCACAGATTCTCATGACACTATTCAATAGATTCTTCCTTGTTTATATAGGAAGCTCCAGTTCAGTAATATCACTTTCTGGTCCTAACAATAGAAAATTTCTGAAAAATTATAAAGAAATAACAGGTTCAAACTTCTTTTTTTTTTTTTTTTTAGGTTCAAACTTCTATCATTTGTTTATGCTATGATGGAGATTTACAAAACCTGAAAAATCAGCAAACTGCCTATAAAATAATGACTAATATGAGAGAACTTCTCACTGTATGTTACTTGCAGTATGAATTTTTGTCATATTCTAAAGAGTTTTGTGGGTTAATCAGTAACTAGGAGCCTTGAGACCACAAAGCCCCTGAAATTGTATTTGATATTGCATCTACAAGTTTTTCTGTTTTTAATTTTAGAGTGAAAGGGGTGTTGCATCTGGGTGGCTTAGTGAGTTAAGCATCCGACTTTGGCTTGGATCATGATCTCATGGTTTGTGAGTTCGAGCCCCACATCAGGCCTTCTGCTGACAGTGTGGAGCCTGCCTGGGATTCTCTCTCTCCCTCTTTCTCTGCCTCTCCCCAACTTGCATGTGTGTGTGCTCTCTCTCAAACAAACTTTAAAGAGAGAGAGAGAGAGAGAGAGAGAGCGAGCATACAAGCAGAGGAGGGACAGAGGGAGAGGGAGAGAGAATCTTAAGCAGCTTCCACCGTCAGTGACGAATCTCTTGTAGGGCTCAATCTCAGGACCCTGAAATCATGACCTGGGCGAAAATTAAGAGCCAGATGCTCAACGAACTGAGCTACCCAGGTGCTCCTATACCTGTTCATTTTTGAGGAAAGAAACATAGCTTTTTGTCAGATTTTCAGAAAGGTCCAATGATTTCCACCCCAAACGGTCTTATTTTCAAATCTAAAGATAGGAACACTGTGCTAATAAGCTAGGAGGGAGGAGTTACCCTGGCATTCTTGTGGTAACCAAAAGTACCTTAAAGGCCTAAGAAGAATGACAGTATTTGTGGACACTGAGAAATTTTCTAAATCCCAATACATATCAAATATCATTTTTAAACAAACGCTATTATTCTACTATTTTTCAAAGCCATTTATTGGGAAAGGTGATGGAATAAAGTTATCGAAGGACTGTTCTTTTTCTTATTATAAAGTTCACTACTAGTCAATTTGATGTCTTTAAGCCTTCCATAAAGAAAAAAATTTGTCTTCAACTGAATCTGAACATACTGTGATTCAGTATACCTTATTTTTTTGAATTTTTTTGAATTTTAGAGCTAGCTACGTAAGTATCTTTAAATCTAGGTCTAAATGAAAACTCATGATTGAAGGAGTCTACACATCTTTGGCCACTTAATTTTAGTAATTTTCATTACTTTTAAAATGTAGTGGCTGTAGCACATGAAAAGATGCTTGGGCACCTGCGTGGCTCAGTCGGAAGCGTCTGACTCTTGACTTCTACTTGGGTCATGATCTCATGGCTCATGAGTTCGACCCCCATGTCAGGCTTTGCGCTGACAGTGCGGAGCCTGCTTGGGACTCTGTCTCCCTCTCTCTCTGCCCCTCCTCTGTGTGTTCGCTCCCTCTCTCTCAAAATAAATAAACTTTAAAAATTTAAAAAAATTAAAAGATGCTCAACATCACTAATTGTTAGGGAAATGGAAATCAAAACCACAATGAGATCCCACTTCATACCAATTAGGATGACTATAAAAAACAAACAAAACCTAGAAAACAACAAGTGTTAGCAGGGATACAGAACACTTGGAACCCTTGTACACTGTTGGTAGGAATGTAAAATGATATAGTCACTATGGCAAACAGTATGAAGTTTCTCAAAAAATTAAAAATAGAATTAGCATATGATCCAGCTATTACACTTCTGGGTATATATTCAAAAGAAATAAAGAGCAAGGTCTTGAAGAGATATTTGTGCATCTATGTTCATAGCAGTTATTCACAAGAGCTAAAACATGGATACAATGTAAGCATCCAATGATGGACAAACAGATAAGCAAAAAACAGTCTGTGGGTTCAGCTTTTGGCTTTGTCCAGCAAGGCTGAGGATGGCAGAAAGGATTGCTCAAGATTCCATGTAAGTCAAGAGAGGTGAGAGGGAGGCTTAGGGAAGTCTCTCCAAGCTGCTCTCAAGCTCCCGTGTTTATTGAGCAGACATTTAGGATAACATTGTGCAATACTCAGTGGGCTACATGCCACTAAGAATGTACAGAAAACGTGCAGAAAAACAAGTTAAGACAGGGTAAAATTTTCCATGTGATAAGATGGTCTAAGGAATTTGTGAGCATAGGCAGGACCTAACCCCTAGGTATATATTAACAAAGCTTGGCTGCTGTTTTCAGCAAGGCCAGAAAGCAGTTTTCTGCTTTGCAATGTGTTCCCTTATAATCTCTTAACCCAGGACATACCTATTTGATTTCCCACAAAAGTCTATACATACAATGGAATATCATTCAGCCTTAAAAAGGAAGGAAATTCTAACATTTGCTATAACCTGGATAAAGCCTGAGGACATTATGCTAAGTGAAACAGGGCAGCCACAAAAAGACAAATGCTGTATGATTTCACCTATATGAAGTACTTAGTCAAAATACTGAAGAATGGTATTTGCCAGGGGTTGGGGAAAGGGGAGTGCGAAGTTACTGTTTAATGGGTATAAAGCTTCAGTTTGCAAGATGAAAAAAGCTCTGAAAATGGATGATGGTGATGGCTGCACAAAATGTAAATGTAGTTAACACCAGTGAACTATATACATACACTTCAGAATGGTTAAGATGGTGAATCTTCCATATATTTTGCCACAATAAAAAATATTAGAAAAAACAGAAATAAAAAGTAGTGGCTAGGAATCATATTTTTTTCTTATGGTAGTAATAATAAAAATAGCTGCTATTAAATACCCACAGTACTTTATATGCTGTGCTAGACATTTTATACGTATCATTAATTCTTACAACTTTATAGATATGAAAAGTGAGGCTCAGAAAAGGTTCAGTAACTTGCCTGAAATCACACAGCACGGAGGCAGCAAAGTTAGCATTCAAACCAAAGCCCATGCCCTTCTTTTATGCACTGTAGTACAATCTCTGCATTTCATAAAAATTCAGAATAAAGTACACAGGTGCCCTCAAAGAGCAGTAAATTCATAAGAGCACTGATCATGAACTGATTAAAGAAAAACAAAAAACCCACACACACCTAGAGCATAAGGGGCACTGAGAGGGGAACAATCAGAATATAATAACCTATATCTTACCTCCAACCCTAATACACCCATGCAGACCTACTTATATGCAGCTCTCATTCCAAATCAAGTTGGTAAGAAAGGCAAACCGATAATAAGTTTCACGTTGGAAATTACCAAAGAAATGTTTCCCAAATCAGCAGCATAAGAAAAGGGAAAAAAGGTGGTCTAGGGTGGCAGAAGGTAAAAATTTAGGTATTTCACAGGATATTAAGTGGATGTTGTTAAGGACTGGGGACAGGATGGCAAAAAAATAAAAGAAAAAGATTAAAAAAAAAAAAAAAAAAAGAGCAGCCAGAGATAGAAAAAGCAAACAGATGAAAACAAAAATTACAGAACAGGAAGATAAAATTCAGTACTAAAGAATGACATAAATATGCAAAACAGAGTTGATTTTCCTTGAAAGAGCAGAGTTGGGCTAGTAGATTAAAGATTCCTAACTTGGCAGAAGTAAACTGGTCCACTGTAATGAGTGATTAGAGCAAAATTTTTCAGAATGGGTTTTCAATCAAAATGTGGCTCCAAAAATGTTGAAAGAAAAAAATACCTAGGTGGACAGCAGAGTTGGAAAATTTAAAGCATATAATAAAGGGGCGCCTGGGGGGCTCAGTCAGTTAAGTGGCCGACTTCGACCCAGGTCATGAACTCACAGTTTGTGGGTTCAAGCCCCGCATCGGGCTCTGTGCTGGCAGCTTACAGTCTGGAGCCCGCTTCAGATTCTGTGTCTCTCTCTCTGCCCCTTCCTTGCTCATGCTCTGTCTCTGTCTCTCAAAAATAAATTAAGTGTTAAAAAAAAAAAAATAAAGCTTATGATAAAAATGCCAAAGATACGTTTTCATTGAGGTCATTCATCAATATCTTCAAATCTTATTCATGACTGGAAGCCATTAGGATATTTAAAAATTTTTTTTTTGTTCTTTTCTTCTATTCACATTTACTTCAGAAATTATGAAAAAAACTCATCTGATTCCCTAGAATTACATCCTTTCTTAAATGCTTGGTAGTGAAAGTGAACATTAGCACGTCCTTTCATTGAATATCAGAATGTCAGAGAAGAGAGTTTAAGTCCTGGGAATACGACAGGAAGGTACCTCTTTCAAGGAACTAAACCTCTCTCAGGGCTTCATTTCATCCCTGCCAATCTCTTAAAATGATCTTTTTTTTTTTTTAATTGCCATAGTATTATTTATTCTTTCTGGTTTAATCTATAAGCAATTAGCTTTCAGAAAAATTGAAGATAAATTTGGAATTTCAGAAATAGTGAAAATCTGGATTCTGAGCTTTGCAAAATTATACTAACATATTTCAAATCATGAATATGTATTTTATATACATGAACACAGATTTTATCTATTAGATCAGAAAAGGCTTCAGAAAATTATGAAATCATCCTTTCTCTAAAACACTAAAAAATGAAAGGGAGAAAAGGAAAAAATAAAAAAAGTATGAGAGCATGATGCTTTAGTGAGCAGCCAGTAGTTCACTAGTGGACAGCAGTTTATTGGTTTCTCTCAGCAGTGAAGTCTCCTCCTCTTGGGTGGTTTGCATTGTGACTGCAGCTGCGTACCTTTGGTAGTATCAGATATGCTATTTAACAAGGCACACATCATATCTCCCTCTAAATGGTGAGGGTTTAGTATATGTGCTGGCCTCTGAGTCTTCTTAAATTGGTTCTCTAGCTCCAGAAAACCTTGATCTCCTGAGAGGATGGTGAAAGGAATCTGCTTGGGTAGTTGTTCATCTAGACGGCCAGCCTAAGTTGGAACAAAACGCATATGTTGATAAAAATCAGTATTTGAGTTTTAAACCATTACATCTATTTCAGTATGAACACATACCTAGAAAGGTTTATTTATTTATTTTAAGATTTTATTATTTTTTTAAAGTAGTCTCTACACTCAACATGGGGCTCAAAGTCAACCTCGAGATCAAGAGTTGCACACTCCACTAACTGAGCCAGCCAGGCACCCCTAAAAAGGTTTATTTAACTTGTTCTCTAGCTCCCACCAAAGTATGATACAAAGATCTCCTTCATAAATAAAATATAACACATTTAATCAAATGTAAACTGCCACGAATTATAAGATAAGCTATTTTATGTGCCACTAAGAAAGAAAAAAAATACCAAAAGAAGTCAAATAAGAGGCTGGAATGCCACAAGGGTTACACACTTAATCTAAGGATAAATAAGAAATAAATCTGCCATAGAGAGAAGGTAAGCAAGGTAATCTGCATAATTCAATCTTAGCACTGAATAGATGGAAAAGAAAATGTTTTGTGGTTTAAAATGTAAGCAGGAGTTAACAAGGTTACAGAGTAAATTCATGTTATCAGTGCGACAAGTAAACTGACTTACATTTAAGCAGAGAATTTAATTTAAAATGGGTCTCAGGTTGGTAGTTTCTCTAGGTGACTGGCAGACAGAGAAGCAAATGCAAATTTCACCTAGGCCAACAGTGATTGTTAAGGTGTCTCCCAATTTCAGAGATGTTAAAATGTGAAAGTATCTCAGCATACATCAAATACACTGTCATCTATTGATCATTATTCTATAAATAGTTGAGGGTCTACAATGGGTAGCTGGGAGTCTGCTAGGAATTGGGGAAAGCAGTAAATAAGTATGATATGGGTCCTTGCTCTCATTAGTCATCAGCAGAATCTTATGTAGAAGGTTTTATACAAAAATATAGCACTGAAGAATGCTCTATACTGTCATTACGATTCAAGTGGAAAAAAAAATTCCAAATGGGTCCTAGATTCACATTAGATTTTGAATAAAACAATCACTCACATGCATACATATGGCAAAATCAGCAGCATCTTTTCTTTTACTACAACGAGGATGAAGGAAGAAACATCCAATCCTATTCAGGTAATTATAGATCTTACAGTTGAGTGGAGGCTTCCAATTGGTGTTTCCTCCTATTATTTTTAGAAAAGGCATAAATGATAGTCAAACAGAGAAAAAAAGAGAACTGAAGAGTAGCTACAACTGAAAGCTCTATCAAGAAAAAACACACTAGAAAAAGATTTTTTTAGAGGGCAAGTACTAGATTAGAATGCAGAACTCAGTTCTAGTATAGGCATCACCATCTTGTTGCTTTACAATCTTGGCAAAGTAGGCCACCTTCCCTGCATCTGCCCATTAATCTGAAAACTCATAGGTTATGTTAAGGAAAATCAAAAGTAATTATGTGTAAGGAGTCTCTGACTGGTATAATTCCATATAAATGTAAGCATTAATTTTGTTTTGTTTTGTTTTTAACAAATATGTCAAGACTATTCAGTGGACAGAAATGATAGGCAATCAGCAAAGCTAAATTTACTAAAAGGTTGTACTAGAGTATTTATCCAGGTCAGTACGTTTCTTTTTTAATTTTTTTGAGGTCAGTATGTCTCTATCCTAAAACCAGTCCTCCTCTTTGTTTTTTTAAAATTATTTTTAAAATGTTTATTTACTTATTTTGAGAGAGAGAGAGAGTGTGAGGTGGGGGGGAAGGACAGAGAGAATCCCAAGCAGGCAACATGCTGTCAGTGCAGTGCCCAACACAGGGTTCAATCCCACGAACCATGAGATCATGACCTGAGCTGTCAACTGAGCCACCCAGGCACCCCAAATCATCCTCTTATATGCTGTTGCCTATCAAACATAAAGTTTATTGGATGCTCACTATACTAAACTTCCGTAAATCATAGTCCTCGCTCTCCCTGTTTGGTCAATGGTTTGTAAAGAAATATTTAGATGAAGTTGCATATTTATGAACTTCAGTTCAGTAAGGATGAACTGAAGAGGCAATTATGGCAATTTGAAAATCATACTAGTTCTGTAGCCAAGCGGTCCAAGTTCAAAAGCTAACTCTATTATTTATTAGTTTTACACTTTGGAAAAAATAAACTTCTCATGCATCCTGCCTTATGTTTTAAGAAGGAGATAAATATAATAATCAGTAAGCATGGGTTAATACCAAGCATTAGTACCTGGCACATTGTAGGTGCTGAATAAATGTTTTTTCAATACGTATCAAAAGATCCACAAACTTTAGGTCACCAAAGAGAGCTAACATTCACCACAAAGAAATGTAAAGAGAAAAATATTCTGGCAAAGTAGCTACAATGCAAAGTGACAATACTGCAATTACGTTTGTATGTTCTATTCAAGAAGGTTCAAGAGCAATCCTTTTAATGTGGAACATATTCTAATGGAGAAAAGAGGAGAAGGTATCAGATGTTTTCCTTATCAATCATACCTTGAAAGCCCCAGATGAATGTTCCTTGGTTAAGATGCCCTGGTAGATGACCAAAAAAGTTTGACCAGTTATCAAAGTCTACAAAGACTATATGAGTCATGGTTCGCAGATAATCCAAATCTGGAAGTTCAACAACTTCTTCATCTGAGAAGAGAAACATTAACATGAATTTGGTAAGAATTAGCTAAAAATGCTTTAATTTCTCAAGTTTAAAAGATACTAGAGAATATGCAAAAATATTAATCTTGAATATTATTAATTTCTACTTAAACCTTTTCATGAGATCCAAACCTATACATGATACAGTATATTTACACCAGATAAAAAATATTCTGAATACTTCCAAAATTTTATTATTCTTTCTATAAATACATGCCATTGATGCTAAGCCTGTCTTTCTCTTTTTAATTAAAAAAAAAAAAAAAAAAACACAACTGAGGTGGCTCAGTTGGTTGAGCATCCAACTTTGGCTCAGGTCATGATCTCATGGCTTGTGGATTCAAGCCCTGCATTGGGCTCTGTGCTGACAGCTCAGAGCCTGGAGCCTGCTTTGGATTCTGTGTCTTCGTCTCTCTCTGCCTCTCCCCCACTTGCATGCACACTGCTCTCTCTCAAAAATAAACATTAAAATTTTTTTTAAAAAATAAATTAAAAAAACCTGTCACACAATTAGTCAGAAATACAGTCCTCATTTTTTTTGCCCATACACATGAATATTGCCTAAAACATGTCTTCTTTGTATGTAGCAGCTAGGCTCTGCCACCAATATGCTGGTCTGAGTCCACAAATCCATGTAACTTACACCTTCCCTGTCACTTCTCTGGCTCTCCTCTCCTGCTAAGCTGTTTCCTGGCAGTAATTGAAATCTGCCACTACTATAGCTACTGCTGCTGCTGGAACTGCCATAGCCATCTTAGTTTTGTAGATTGGCAAAGTATTGGCCTGTACTACCATAGGGGCCAGAGCTTCTGTCTCTTTTCTCTTTTCATGAGTCCCAAATTTGAAGACTGTTATAACTGCCAAAATCATTATAGCTTCCGCCACTTCCAAAATTACTTCCATCATTACCAAATCTGTTATAGCTAAGACTTTCTTTAAAAGTTGTTTATAATAATAAAATATAATAAAATAATAATAATAAAATAAATGATAATTAAAAAACAATGTACTGGGAGAACTAAAAGACCAAGTTTTAAGGCTGAAAAACCAAAAACTTGCACCATCCATCAAATAAAATTTCAAGGTGGGGCACCCTGGGTGGCTCAGTCAGTTAAGCATCCAACTTCGGCTCAGGTCATGATCTCACAGTTTGTGAAAGTTTAAGCCCTGAACTGGGCTCTATGCTGACATCCTGGAGCCTGCTTTGGATCCTCTGTCCCCCTCTTTCTGCCCCTCCCCTGCTCATGCTCCCTCACCTCTCAAAAATAACTAAAAACATTTAAAATATATATATTAAAATAAAATTTCAAGGTTACCTGGTAAGAACTTCTCCCCACCAGAATTATGTTCTTTTCCCAATCTAGACTGATTTATTAGTAACCTGCTAGCTATGTGATTAAAAATCCTACAGAGCACAAATGAAATAAATGACAACCCTGTACCATGAAGTGGTGCATAATAGGTACTGGTGGCACATCAGCACCTCCTACCATAAACACATCTTTCTTGATTCTCTTAAGTTCTTTCTTCTTCCACCATTCTCCAACTCTTGTTCTCCATCTCTTTCACTTCTTTCATAATTTTCTATCTTGATAAGGCCTTAAAGTTTCCAGTGTACCAATGCAAACCTTAACATTTTAAATTATTTTTAAAATGACTAGGTTCTACTCCATCTAATAAGGCCTCCCTCAAATATACTGCACTGCCATCCTCTCCCATTTCCAAGCCACCTATCTTCTTTTATCTTGTCTTAAAATTCTTAGTAATTGTAAGGGCCCCTGGCTAGCTCAGTCAGTGGAGCATGTGACTCTTGATCATGGAGCTGTGAGTTCAAGCCCCACACTGGGTGTAGAAGTTACTAAGGCAAAAAAATTTTTTTTAATTCTTAGTAATTGTAGATTTAGATACTACAATCATCTATCAAACACAGACCGACATAAATTCCCAAAAGTAATCGGGAGAACAAGAGAAAAGCAGAAGAGAACATAAAAACAGTGTAATCACTGCTTCACTGTTAAAAGTAGAACTGAATGAGTTGATAGTATGTCATGTAATCATTTCTTACATAAAACATGCCATGACTAAAAATGATGCTAAGATCTACAAATGCTATATACAGCAAGCCTGTATAAACTCAGTAGTTCATAAAAATAGTTTATAAAAAAATTTTAGCCAAAATTTTCACATATCCTCATTGTCCCCTCTCTACACTGTGTAACTTACCAAGAGCTCATATTTATTTAAAAGAATATGGACTTAAAATTATATTCTAACCACGACAAATTATACTTCTAAACAAAATAAAACCATTGTCCTCTTCTAGACTTACTCTTTTTTTTTTAAGTTTATTTATTTTTGAGGGGGGAGGGGCAGAGAGAGAGGGCGAGAAAGAATCCAAAGCTCACTCTGTGTTGACAGCACCTAAGCCACCCAGCACACCTACACTTAGGGAGTCTTATCTAGATTAAGTACAAAGGGATCTATACCTCAATTTTCTCCCTGGTTTCCTGCTACCATTTGTAACTCTACTTCTAATTGCTATTTTAAGTCTAAGTAAAAGCTCTGCTTTCCAGAAAATCATAACAAAAATATATAAATTCTGAAGTGAACATTAAGATTTCTCATAATTATGGAATAAAGCCAAAATACGAGGATGTGGAGAAAAAGGAACCCTCATACACTGTTGGTGGCAATGCAAACTGGTACAGCCACGATGGAAAATATGGAGATTCTTTGAAAAATTAAAAGTAGAATTACCATATGATCCAGTAATTCCACTACTAATTACCTGAAGAATATGAAAACACTAATTCAAAAAGATATATGGACCCCTATGTTTACTGCAGTATTTACAATAGCCAACTTATAAATACAACCCAAGTGTCCACGGATAGATGAATGGATAAAGAAGATGTGGTGTATATATACAATGGAATATTAGCCATAAAAGAGAATGAAATCTTGCCATTTGCAACATGTATGGGTCTAGACGGTATAATACTAAGGGAAATAAGTCAGTCAGAGAAAGACAAATACCATATGATTTCACTCATGTGTAATTTAAGAAACCAACCAGACAAAAAAAAAAAGACAAAAATCAGACTCTGAATATAGAAAACTAGTGGTTATCAGAGGGGAGGTGGATGGGGAGGATGAGTGAAATAGGTGAGGGGAGTAACAGTACACTTATCATGATAAGCACCGAGTTCTGTATAGAACTGTTCAATCACTATACTGTACACCTGAAATGAATATAATACCATGTTAACTATACTGGAATAAAAAAACAAATTTAATTAAATAAAAAAAAAGAATTTTCCAACAACAAAAGAATAAAGTCAAAATATAAACACAAAGAGTTCACTGGATTTATCTTCTTAATGAACCTTCTAAATGATAAGAAGAATCTAAATGTTAAGGATAACATTTATATATATATATAAATTTTAAATCAGACTTTCAGAAAGACTATCAATTTTCTTCATCTCTCAAAATTCCCATGCTTCTTATAAAAGACAATGTTATCTTAAATACATAGTGTTTAAATCTAATATATACTCTTTGTCCCCTTAAGTTTAGTTCATTTAGTTAAATGAATATTTGTCCCCTTAAGTTTATTCATTTAGTTAAATGAATATTTAAATACTAGTATGTATTCGTATTTAGGAATACATATCCCCCAAAAGTATATGCTATAATGATTACTGTATCATCCCACCATGTTTCTTACTTCAAAACTGAATCATTATTAGCTTTCACAAAAATGATGGCCACAGGTGCACCCGGGTGGCCCATTCGGTGAAATGTCAACCCCCTTTTTTTTTTTTAATGTTTGTTTATTTTTGACAGAGGGAGTGAGACTGGGTAGGGCAGAGAGAGAGGAAGACACAGAATCTGAAGCTGGCTCCAGGCTCCGAGCTGTCTGCACACAGAGCCTGATGCGGGGCTTGAACTCATAAACTGTGAGATCATGACCTGAGCTGAAGTTGGACACTCAACCGACTGAGCCACCCAGGTGCCCCAAGTGTCAACTCTTGATTTGGGCTCAGGTCATGATCTCATGGATTAGTGAGATGCAGCCCTGTATTGGGCTCTGCACTGACAATGCAGGGCCTACTTGGGATTTTCTCTCTGCCTCCTCCCCGCTTGTGTGGACACTCTCAAAATAAATAAATTTAAAAACAAGGATGGCTACAATACATGTATTTTCTCTATCAGTATGTGAAATCTGCACAGACATTAGAGTTGTAATGCCATACCTATATTCTGACAGCTTAGGTCATTCTCGGCTCCCTTCTCCATCTCTGAATTTTTTGGATGGCTTACTGCCTGTTTTAGTTTTCTCTCTGGACGTGAGGCACTGGCAGCAAACTTGTACAGGCTTGTTTTCTCAGATCCGAAATGAGCCACACTGGGTTTCCGTAAAAAGCAGTGTTTTCTATGGAAATGCTGCTGAGCACTCTCAGGATCGTGAAACACTTTGGTGCAAGTGCCACACTTGATGACATACCGTTGCTCCTTTTCCTCCTCACTCTTTTCTTCTCTGTGCACTTCATGGATGTGAGTATTGATGTCAGTTACATTCTGTGCTGTTGCTGAACACAAGGTGCAGCGAAACCACAGTTTACCTTTATCCAGCATGATTTGGAGACATCTACCATAATCTTCCTTTCTGTTAACTTTACAGATGTAACTCTCACGGCAACCACAGGTTAACAAGTTACTGGTCTCTATTACTGGAAAATCATTCTCAGTTTTAATTGAAGTTTCAGTTTTTTCTGACACAAACACATAATCTGTGCTGTGGTGCTCCTTATAATGACTTAAAAATGCTTCTTCCACATTAAAGGTAAGATCACAAAGCCCACAGAAGTACTTAACTTTTATCTCATTGTTATGCTCATCTTGGCAATGTCGGTACAGTGTTTCAACCTTGTGAAAAGTCTTTTTGCAATGGGCACAGCTGTATCTATGAAACTGGTGACTTGCTAAAGACATGCAATGCTGTTTTACACAGTCCTGGGAATCAAACATATCTTCACAAATTCGGCACTGCCATTTACCCCTTGGAGGACTATTTGCTGGAGAATGATCAATAATAGTAATAGTTGAAGGATTCTTAGCAGTCAAATTACTCACCAGTGTTGCAGAGGATGTTGGCAAAGTTTCACTTTCTACCTCATCCGTCTCATAAAAATATCTGTGTCCATTATGAAATTCAGTCACATGTGCCATGATAGTCTCTTTTCTTGTTAACTCCTTTTTGCATGTCCGACACCAGAAAAGAAAGTTATTTAAATGTGCCCCTCCATGAATCCGGCTCATATGTAAACGGATGACCCCTGAATCTTCACATACCTTTCCACAGACCACACACTTATAACACATTGTGTTTGCTGAGAAAACATGTTTTTCTACTGCATCTTCACTTAGGAATTGTTGATGGCATTCACAAAACCAGGTTTTAACAAATGACTTTTCTTTCTGAACACAAACTGTACCTTCATGGCTTTTACCTTCTAAATTCATCTTCTTTTTTGGAACAGTGGTGCAATCTTGTGAGTTAGATTCTTGAACAGACATGGTTCTTTTAAGTGATGAAAATTTTGATCGATCTAGCAAGAGATTCAAGTCAGAAGAAGGTTTGTTCCCTTCAATGCTATGGCAATAAAGTAAGACTGATTCTTCCATTGAGGTAATGACTCGGACTTTGTGCCCTGAATTCTGCTTGTGATTTCGGGTACTGGTTTCATCCGCAAAGACTTGGTTGCAATTTGGACAGTAACCTCTTAATACGAATTTTTCTGCAACTTGGGCAATGCTCTTCTCAGCCAAAGCTACAGGACCAGCATTTCGACAACGAACTCTAAATTAGATGAAAAAAACCTCTTTTGTAAGTACTTTCTAAATACAGTATCTCTGCTTTTTATAGGAATTATAAACAATGTATACAAAAAGCACTAAAAGATATTTTTCAATAAAAATGCAGGTTACAGAATAATTTTACCTCAGAGTACCTGAGTATTACCTATATTTTGTCTGTTTCTAATCCATGTACAGAACAGTAAAACTAGAATCAAAGGATCAAAAAAATTCATACAAATTATTTGGAAATTGAATCCCTAATCCTTAGAAGTTAAACAACAAATTTCTACTAAATCTATGGGTCAAAGGAGAAATTAAAAGGGAAAATATTTTTAAATAAATGAAAAAGAAAACAACCTATCAAAATCTAAGGGTAATTCAATGCTTAGAGGAAAACTTATAACTTTAAATGTTTATACAGAAAAAGAAGGTCCAAAGTCAATCTAAGCTTCTACTATAGGAAGCTAGAAAAACATAAGCAAATTAAACCCAAAGTTTAATTTTTTTAAATGTTTATTTTTAATTTTTTGAGAGACAAAGCGTGAATGGGGGAGGGGCAGAGACAGAGAGAGAGAGAGAGAGAGAGAGAGACAGACAGACAGACAGACAGAGACAGACAGACAGACACAGAATCCAAGGCAGGCTCCAGGCTCTGAGCTGTCAGCACAGAGCCCAACGTGGGGCTCAAACTCACAAGCCATGAGATCATGACCTGAGCCGAATGCAGAAGCTTAACCAACTGAACCACACAGGTGCCCCATAAACCCAAAGTTTAAAGAGCAGAAATCAACAAAGTAAAAAATGGGCAAACAGCAGAAAATCATCAGTAAAGTCAAATGCTGGTGGTTTCAAAGATCAGCAAAAATTTGTTTTGAGACAAATTATAGAAATAAACATAAACGCTAAAAAAACCAAAAAGTTTTAATGTTTTTTTTTTTTTCAACGTTTATTTATTTTTGGGACAGGGAAAGACAGAGCATGAACGGGGGAGGGTCAGAGAGAGAGGGAGACAGAGAATCGGAAACAGGCTCCAGGCTCTGAGCCATCAGCCCAGAGCCTGACGCGGGGCTCGAACTCACGGACCGCGAGATCGTGACCTGGCCGAAGTCGGACGCTCAACCGACTGCGCCACCCAGGCGCCCCCAAAAAGCTTTAAAAAAGCTGACATTCATAAAAGTTGAAGTAAACAAAATATATTCCTGAAGAATAAGCAAAGGATACTCAGGAAAGAGGATGGACAGCCACAAAAGACATAATTAATATGATAGCAAAGTCTAGACTGGGACAGAATATAGTCACATATTTCTGACAAAATATTTACATCTAGAATATATCAAGAATTCCAATTCATTATGAAAAAAGCAAACAATCCAATCTTTAAACTAGCAAAATACTTGAACAGACATTTCACAAAAAAAGATAAATGAATCACCCATAAGCACATGAAAAAGTGCCCAACATCATTGTTTATCAGGGAAATGCAGATTAAAACCACAAAGAGGCACTCGAAGAACAGCTAAAATGAAAGACTGGCGATACCAAACCTTGGCAAGGATGCAGAGAAACTGGAACTCTCATACCTTGTTGGTACAAACACTTTGGGAAAGTATGTAGTAGTTTCTTATAAAATTAAATATACACTTACTCTTTGATCCAGCAATTCCACTCCTAGATATTAATCCAAGAGGAATGAAAACATATGTCCATAAAAGACTTGTACAAAATATATACAGTGGCTTTATTTATGATAGCTAAAAACTTTAAATCCAAATGTCCATCATCAGGAGAATGAATAAACAAATGCGCTAAGTTCATATAATAAAATACTACTCACCAATAAAGAGGAACAATGTACTAAGCAACATAGGTGTATCTCGCAGATATTATGACAAATACAAGAGAGTACATACACATGATTTCAATTACATGAAGTTCTCAAGGAGATGAAGCCAATGCAAGGTGGAAAAAATATCTAGGGCAAGCAGGGTAAGAGGGTGGGAAATGACTGGAAAGGGACACAATGGAACTTTCCACAGACAGGTAACATATTATGATAAAAGCATAGGTTAACAGATGTAGGTATCTATCTGTGATTTTATGTCAAAATCATAAAAGTTAAGATGTGTACACTGTGATTAATTTAATTTGTATTTCAAAAACAAAGAACTTTTAAAAATAAGGGGCTGGGGCGCCTCGGTGGCTCAGTCAGTTAAGCGTCCAATTTCAGTTCAGATCATGATCTCTTAAGTTGTCAGTTTGAGCCTTGCATCAGGCTCTGTGCTGGCAGTGCAGAGCCTGCTTGGGATTCTCTCTCTCTCTCTCTCTCTGCTTCTCCCCTGCTGGTGCACACACACACTCTCTCTCTCTCTCTCAGATTAAATAAACTTTAAAAAAAATAAGGGGAATAAGGAGCATAAAGATGTATAGAATAAAATGGGTAAATGGAGGTTCGCTAGACTATTCTGCTGACTTCATACAGTTGAAATTTTACATAATAAAACATTAAGAATAAAAATAACAGGTAGAACCAGGATTTGAACTCATAAAATATAAGTCAGAACCAGGACTGCTAACCTTAGTAGTTACACTGGGTATATACAGAGTAATTATATTCTACTGCCTTGTTTATTGAGAACATATTTTACTCGAAGGTTTGTGAAAATAATTGTTCTACTTAAATGAATGCAATTTAGTAGATACGAACTTTTAATATATTTTAATGATATAACAGGAAAACAGAGACCTAAGAGATAGAGCACCTAAACAGAAAATATGTACAGACTTTGTTTGGATCATGATTCCAAGAAACCAAATGTAAAACAAAAAACTTTATGAGATAATCAGGGAAATTTTATAACTGATTAGGTATTTGATGCTATTAAAAATACCAGTTTTTTAAGTTGTGATAATGGTATTATAGGATTTTTTTAAAAAAAGGAATCCTTATCATTTATAATTATATATAGAAGTATTTACAGATAGAATGTCATGATTTACCGCAAAATAATAACTTGCAGGGGGGTGAGAATATAAATGAACACGACTGCCATGTGTTGCTAAATCCTGAAGCTGGGTAAAAGGTATACTGGGGTTGTACATTGCTTGATAATTTCCATTGCAAAGACAAAAAAAAAAAATCACACTTGATTATTTGATAAATTTGGTCTTTCACTGAAATTTAATTTTCATATGTATATTATACTTTCCATTCTGGTTGACTTAAAAGCAAGTCACACTTAAAGGCAAGTTAACCCACTCCTTCCCCCATACACACACTCTTCACAAACATACAGAGAAAAACACAAATAGAACTGTTGGTTTTACATTCACAGCAGTATCAATATATCCACTTTTTCCACACCTTCAACTTCTCTCATTATGTTAAATTTGATTAATTTCCAGACTAATGTATAATCTCATTTTAAAAGCAGAGGAACATGAAATAGAAAAACATCCTATTGAATCCTCCTGCTGGTAAAGAGCTTCTTGGGCAGGATTCCCTTACAGCCCGACTAGACCTGTACAAACCTGAAGTGGGCAGTGAGCTCCATGTGAGAACGTAGTGTCTGGTGGCAGGCCACACACTTAACTTGAAATGGGACATCTTTGCAGAGAGAGATCAGAAGTTTCTTTGCAAAAGATGGAAATGATATTGGCTGTGCTATTCCCTTGTCATCTGAAAGACAAAATACACTATAACTTGCAAAGATTTGAGCAGATAGCAACCCAACCTTCCTCCCCTTTGCCTTTCTCAACATTGGCTGGAATATGTAAAAGATTGTTGTGCTAAAAAACTAAGAGAAGTCATTTTCCAGCTGTAAGTACAAAGGATGCTGAACTCATGCTCAAAATCTGAACCTTTAATGCAGAGAAACACCCAACTTCCCAGATGTTATGGATATATAAAAATTATTATTACATCAAAAATTATTTTTTATATTTATTACATAAAGAAATGTTTTCTTTCCAAGTTTCTCTTCATTCCTCAAAGTAACTAAACCTTACTGCTGGTACAGATCAATGTTGAGAATCTTTTTTGAAAAATAAAAATTAAGACAATCTTTCACTTTCATGTTTCCAATCCAATGTGAGGATAAGTTACCTCAAGAATTATCTGAGAAGTATGGTAAATCAGCAAAGATTAAAGTACTTTAATAATTTTCAGAACAGAGTATTAACATACCACTCAGTTTAAAATTCTGATGGAAATGATTCTTTCCAGACATATGCTTCAAACACTCATCCTTGCTGCTAAAAAGAAGGAAGCAATTTGGACACGCAAAACACTGAATAATCTGAGGAAGAAGGTTGTTTTTATGTCCATCATCTGCAGCTTCCTAAAATACAAGCAAAGCTGTATTACAGACAACTAAAATCAATATTCAATTTTTAAAAATCAACTTTCAAAATTTCTGATTTGGAATATTCTGTACCAGTTTTTAACAAGAGAACTTTTCTTTCCTCAGTGTGAACTATGGAATTTTTATCATTAAATTGCCTATGTGGATTAAATTTTTTTTTTCTTAACTCTTCACCATCTTTTTGTGATAATATACAAGTAAATTTGCTTTCTATATATTTTTCTTTTATATACACATCTATATTATGTTAATGAATAAATGTTTTCATATCACATACACTTTTTCTTCCATTTTGCTTTATTCACTCTACTCTGCAATATAACCTATGTTTATATATGTATTCTTCCACAAATATCTCCATGCTTAATAATCTACAAAAATATATAGAAATAAACACACAGGGAACTGCCACTGTTTTACCAAATATTGTCATCTTACAGATTCTTCTGCCTCTTAGTTCTCTTATTCCACAATACCTAATGAAAATGCCTAAAGAAATCAACTGGAATACCTCTAATTCATTCTTCTCAATGGTTGCAAAGTTCTCAACTGGTTGTAAACCAGTGTAGGTTTACTAAGACTTAGGTAACTATTCATTACCAGACTTTTTTTTTCTTGCCACTATAAACAACACAATGGTGTTACAAACTGATAAGAACATCTACTACACTTGATCTTAGCCAAAAGGCCAAGAAGCAATAACACAACGGTGTTATAAACAACCTTGAATACATATCCTTATTTACAGACGTATTTTTCTCATTATTAGGAGTGGCCCTATTGAGTTAAAAGGTTTATTACTTGAATATTAAAGGATACTGTATGATTGTTTTTCAAATAGGCTCTACCAATTCACACATTCCCTAGCAATGAATGAGCCTGGTACAATAGCTACTATAGATTTTTTTTTTTTAATTCATACAATTCTATGGATATTCCATATTCTGTGGATTGCTTACTCATACCCTTTTGTCTGATGTTTCAGTTGGTTTTGTTTTCTCCCCTGCCGGTTAACTTGTATCATTTCTTCATTATAAAAATTAACTTTCTGTCTGATGCTCCATTTTGCAAGCATTTTTCAAATATCTATGAATTTTGATGTGGTCACTTTAAAATTTTAATATAGTCAAACAGGTATGTCTTTCTAGGTGTCCACTTGGTTAAGAGGCTCCTCTATCTCAAAATTGAAAATGTTCTAAATATAAAAAAAAAAATTTTTTTTAAAGTAAACTCTACCTCCAATGCGGGGCTCCAACTCACGACCCCAAGATTAAGAATCACCTGCTTGGGGTACCTGGGTGGCTCAGTCAGTTAAGCATCTGACTTCAGCTCAGGTCATGATCTCATACTTCGTGGGTTTGAGCCCCATGTCAGGCTCTGTGCTGACAACTCAGAGCCTGGAGCCTGCTTCTGATTTGGTGTTTCCCTCTCACTCTGCCCCTTCCCTGCTCACACTCTATCTCAAAAAAAAAAAAAAGAAAAAAAAAGAAAAATTTTAAGAGTCACATGCTCTACCAAGTGAGTCAGCTAGGCGCCCCAAAGCTGAAAATACTTTAAAGTATCTATATTTATGTCTGTGTATATGTGCTTGTGTATAAATATAATTTGACATCTTGTTAATGGTCCTTAGAGTAATAGCCTTAGAAGTTGTACTGTGTCTATTTAAATTTACAATCATTAACATTAGAGATATAGAAAGTTTATATAGAGCTAATAAGATGCAACAGAAAGAGGAATAAGAAATTTACATTTATATTGAGCACATGTGAAGAAGCACATTAGGGTTCAAAACATGCTTTTCCATTTAGTCCTTACGATAGTCCCATGAAGTACTATTTTCATTATTTATAAATGAGAAAACTAAATTTAGTTAAGTCAACACTTCCCTCCAATCAAGTTGTACCCTGGGAAGAGACAAAATAACCAAACAGTCTTATACCTTTGATTAAAAATTCTATGCTCTTTCCACTATACCTTACCCCATTTTAATTTAGTGAGTGCCCTGCAGAAGATCACATCTAAGAAGATACTTAGAAAGCTCTAAATAAGAGCACTAACGGCATTTCTTAAACACCAATTTATAAAAATGTCCCTAACTTGAAGAATGCTAACAAAATAATTCTTAGTTCAACTGTGAGTTATAAATGGATTCAATATAAAGCTTGTTTAAAATATTTGCTCAATAGAACAAGAATGTGATCCTACATAAAATTTTATTGAAATATAACAATTGCAAAAGCATAGCATATTAGCTCGTGCAAACTAGGGGAATAAGTGGGAAATAGTTATTCAATTCTTTTCTACCACTATATTTTCAGCTATATTAAAATAAAATACACCATACACATTTGTATATCTAAACCAAGTTAAACCACAATAAAATATTACTTTTTACCCACTAGGATCTAGGCTAGCTTAAAAGGCACATAAGTGTTGATAAGAATGTGGAAAAATTGGCATCTGCATATATTGCTAGTAAGAAAGTAAAATGGTACAGTGTGTTGGATAACAACTTGGCAGTTCTCCAAACAACTGAACATAAGTATGATATAACCCAACAATTTAACCTGTTAGACAAGTAAAGACATATTCACACGAAGATTTATACATTTACTTATAGCAACATTATTCACAACAGCCAAAAAGTAGAAATAACTCAAGTGTCCACCAAGTGATGAAATGATAAAGAAAAAGTGGCATATATCCATATGCTGGAATGTTACTTGGCAATAAAAAGGAATGAAGTGCTGATATGCTACAACATGGATGAACCCTGACAACATTACGGTAAATAAAAGAATCTTGTCGCAAAAGGCCACATATTTTAAGATTCCATTTATTTGAAATGCCCAGAAAAGGCAAAACCATAGTTTACAGGTTGCCTAGGGCTAGGGAGGATGGGCTAACAACAGGGAAAAATAACCTTAAATGATAGGCTGGCCCCTAGGAAGAGAATGAGAAAGAGTGGTTGTGCCTATTGACCCACAATTGACACTGAGGTACACTGAAGCTTACAATATGTCCTCTACCACCTGCATTAAACGGAAGAAAAGCAGGAAGCTATCTAGTGATATACCACTCATTGAATGGCTTTAATGTTAAAAACCACTAGACACTGGCTACTACTCAAAGTGTGACCCAAGGACAAGAAGCACTGGCATCACCTACAAGCTTGTTAGGAATCTTGAATCCAAGGTCCCACCTCAATTTATTATCAGAACTTGCATTTTACAAGATTCCCAAGTGATTAGTGTATTAAGTTTAAGAAACATTAGCATAGACAGAAGAAATTGGGGACGAGAGGGAAAGAGGAGGGAAGGCAAAAAATGCAAATTGTGGTTAATTTCATTCTCTTTCACCGAAGAATGCCATCTTTACAAAACAGAATTCACAGGTATACAATCTTCTAGTGACCTCTTCTGGCTGATTTAAGATAGGCAATTATAATTAGTGCATACCAGTTTCCTTTAGAGTTCTGGTGACGGACTCTCCAAAGAATAAGCAATAAGGAGCATTTAATGAGAGCTGTTTGTTAAGGCCTAAGTGCTTTACTTTTATTTATTTATTTTATTTTTTATTTTTTCAACGTTTATTTATTTTTGGGACAGAGAGAGACAGAGCATGAACGGGGTAGGAGCAGAGAGAGAGGGAGACACAGAATCGGAAACAGGCTCCAGGCTCCGAGCCATCAGCCCAGAGCCTGACGCGGGGCTCGAACTCACGGACCGCGAGATCGTGACCTGGCTGAAGTCGGACGCTTAACCGACTGCGCCACCTAGGCGCCCCAAGGCCTAAGTGCTTTAGAAAGAATTATATTTTCTCTCAACAATCTTGCATGTAAGTATAACAATTTTATTTTAGAGACAAATAAAGCTCAGAGATGTTCCTTAACTTGCTGAGTACATACAGCTAATAAAAGCGACAGTAGAATCCAGGTCTGTCTGGACATCAAGCCTTTGCTCCATTTTACCATAATGCTTCTCAGAAGGCTAAATATCATAAATTTACTTCCTGGAGACCAGGCAAAACAACATGGAATAAGTAATTCTCAGAAAAAAAGGAAACAAATTAATGAAATTTGGGAAAATACAAATGAGAGTATTAATTAAGGTTAAAATACCTATTCAGATTTACTAAAGAAAAAAGATAAATAATTTGCTCACTAAAATAGACAAAACACTTACAGCCTGGAATAGGGAAACAGGCTCTGAAAGAACTCTAGTTTCGAAAAAGGAAGAATACTAGTCACCAAGTGAAAACACCAAAAAAATTTATGGAACGCAGTCCTCTTGTATCATTTTTCTCTTCTCTCCTTAAACCTTTGTCACAATAGGAAGCCCTGTCATTTCTTTTTGTTTCACTTTAAGGTCTTTATTCTAAATGCCATTACCTAAGCAAAGCCTTTTTTCATCTCAAAGTTAAATTATTGCAAAAGTCACCTAAAGCAGTCTCCTTCCTACACCTATGAATCCACCTTGAACGCTGCTACCATCCTAATACCACTCGATCTCTTTGGTATCCCTAAGAAAGAGAAGGAATTGGGTTCTAGAATTAAAAGTCCTTCTAACTCTAAAAGGTATAAAGCATTATTTTCATCATGTCACTGTCCTATTACAATAACCTCTTGCCAGTATTAAGGTTATCACTTGTGTTGGGAGTCCCCCAAATCATCCCCAGGTTTGATGGTTTGCTAGGATTCACAGCACTCAGCATATAGTTGTATTCACAGCTATGATTCATTATAGGTTTTAAGCTATCAGGATATTTAATGTGGTATTGCTTTTAATAACAAAAAAATGAAACAACTGATACATCTAAGAGGAAATTAAATGAACTATAATATATTCATATAGAAGAATACTATTCATTGACTTAAAGTGTATGCATCGATTCAACAAATGTTTAAGCACTCATGTTTACAACACACTGCTTTTCTCTTTTTTTATTTTTGAGAGAGAGAGAGCGAGCGAGCATGCATGCATGCAAGGGGGCAGGGAGTGGGACAGAGAAAGAGGAAGAGAGAATCGCAAGCAGGCTCTAAACTGTCAGCACAGAGCTGGGGCACGAACTCACTAATTGTGAACTCATGACCTGAGGCAAATCAAGAATCAGACACTCAACCAACTGAGACACCTAGATGCTCCTAACATACTGATTTTCTTAATTACAGAAAAACTCACACACCTGATCTTATATAAAAATATAAGTGTTTTTGATGCAACTGTAAATCAGATTTTTTCTTAATTTCACTTTCTGCTGCTTCATATTAGGGTATAGAATTGCAACAGATTTCTGTACGTTGATTTTGTATCCTGCTACTTTACTGAATTCATTTATTAGTCCTAGTAGTTTCTTGGAATCTTTAGGGTTTTCTATATATAGTATCATGTCACCTGCAAATACTGAAAGTTTTATTTCTTCCCTACCAGTGTGGATCTTTGTTATTTCTTTTTGTTATCCAACTGCTGTGGTTAGGACTTCCAGTACTATGCTGAATGAAAGTGGTGAGAGTGGACATTCTTGTCTTGTTCCTGACCTTAGGGGAAAAGCTCTCAGTTTTTCACCACTGAGTATGATGTTAGCTGTAGGTTTTTCACAAAAGGCCTTTTTTATGTTGAGGTTATGTTCCCTCTAGACCTACTTTGTTGAGGGATTTTATCATGAATGGATATTGTACTCTGTCAAATGCTTTTCCTGTATCTATTGAAATGTTTTTTATCCTTTTTCTTATTGATATATCACATTGATTGTTTTGTGTGTACTGAACCTGCTGCACCAAAACCAATAAAATACCTAGGTATAAACTTAGCCAAAAATGTGAAAGACCTATACTTTGAAAACCATACAACACTGATGAAAGAAATTCAAGATGATGCAAAGAAATGGAAAGATGTTCTATGCTCATGAATAGGAAGAACATATAGTGTTGAGATGTCTATACTACCCAAAGCAATCTACAAATTTAATGCAATCCCTATTAAAATACCAACAGCATTTTTCACAGAACTAGAACAAATAATCATAAAATTTGTATTGAACCACAAATGACCCTGAATAGTCAAAGCAATCTTGAAAAAGAAAAACAAAACGGGAGGTAACACAATTCCAGACTTCAAGTTATATTACAAAGGTATAGTAATTGTAACAGTGGGGCACAGGCATAAAAATAGACATATTGATCAATGAAACAAAACAGAAAACCCAGAAATAAACCCACAATTATATGGTCAATTAATCTTTGACAAAGGAGAAATGAATAGCCAATGGGAAAAGGATAGTCTCTCAACAAATGGTGCTGGGAAAATTGGAGAGCAACATGGAGAAGAATGAAACTGGGGACACCTGGGTGGCTCAGTTGGTTAAGGGTCCAACTCTTGATTTCAGCTCAGGTCACGATCTCCCAGATCATGAGTTTGAGCCCTATGTCAGGCTCTGTCCTGACAATGTGGAGCCTGCTTGGGATTCTCTTTCTTCCTATCCCTCTATCTCTCTCAAAATAGATAAATAAACATTAAAAAAAAATAGAATTAAAAAAAAAGAAACGAAACTGGACCACTTTCTTTCACCATACACAAAAACAAACTAAAAATGGATTGAAGACCTAGATGTGAGACCTGAAACCATAAAAATCCTTGAGGAGAGTACAGGCAGTAATCTCTGACACTGGCCATAGCAAGAATTTTTTAGATATTTCTACCAAGGCCAGGGAAATAAAAGAAGAAATAAACTATTGGGGCTTCATCAAAATAAAAAGTTTCTGCACAGCAAAGGAAACAATCAACACAATTAAAAGGAAACCTACTAAATGGGAGAAGACATTTGCAAATGACATATCCGATAAAGGGTTAGTATCCAGAATATATAAAGAACTTATACAACTCAGTCAAAAAACAAATCGTCCAATTAAAAAATGGGCAGAAGACATGAACAGACATTTCTCCAAAGACATTCAGATGACCAACAGACACATGAAAAGATGCTCAACATCACTCATTATCAGGGAAATGCAAAGCAAAACTATAATGAGATATCACCTCTTATCTGTCAGAATGGCTACAATCAAAAACAAAAGAAACAAATACTGGCGAGGATGTGGAGAAAAAGGAACCCTTGTGTACTGTTGGTGGAAATGCAAAGTGGTGCAGCCACTCTGGAAAGCAGTATGGAGGTTCCTTAAAAAGTTAACAAATAGAACTACTCTGTGATCCAGTAATCGCACCACTGGGTATTTACCCAAAGAACACAAAAACACTAATTCAAAGTGATAATGCACCCATATATTTATAGCAGTATTATTTACAATAGTCCAAGTATCCATTGATTGATGAATGGATAAGGAAGATGTGGTGTATATATACACAATGGAATATTACTCAGCTATAAAAAAGAATGAAATCTTGCCATCTGCAGAGAAAGACAAACACCCTATAAATTCACTCATAGGTATGATTAAGAAACAAAACATGAGCTAAGGAGAAAAAAGAGAGAGAGACACAAACCAAGAAACAGACTCTTAACTATAGAGAATAAACAGATGGTTACTAGAGGGGATGAGTGAAATAGGTGATAGGGATTGAAGAGTATACTTGTCATGATGAACACTGAGCGTTCATAAAGTAAAAACTTAAGGGGCACCTGGGTGGCTCAGTTGGTTAAGTGTCCAACTTCGGCTCAGGTCATTATCTCATGGTTCTTAATTTCAAGCCCCACTTTGGGCTCCCTATTGTCAGCACACAGCTGGCTTTGGATCCTTTGTCCCACTCTCTCTTTTTGCCCCTCCTCCGCCTGTGCTCTCTCTAAACATTAAAAAAAATTTTTTTTAAATGAAAAAAGATTTTCTCCACAGTGAACATATTGCACAAGTAACATTTTGTAACGTTAATAAGTCATTATAGATATATAATTTCAAATATAGTAAACACACACTACAGAATCATTATACAGATTTGTGTATGCCATGAATCAACCTGTCTCCCTTGAGATTTAACACCTAATGTGAGTTACATAAAACAACCTTTTGTATACTAGATTTCTTAACACTAGCATTAATAAAGGAATTGTTATTTAATTTACTAGATGGCTCCAACATTTCAACAGGCAGTGAAAGGCAGCAGACTTAAGATTAAAGTTCTAGTTCTCATCATAAGCATCTTGAAGAACGTTAATTCCACAGAGCAACTCCATCAAAGGAAGGGCTTCGATGATAATCTTTAGGAGTGCTGGCTTTCAGTTATGAACTTTACCTGTCCACAAAAATTTAATGTTCCAATCATTTTACTCTTGACCCTTATGTGCACCACTAGTGACTACAGGCTTAAGAGCAGCAAGAAAACACTTGCATCAAATTCCATGGTTCTCTAGAAAAAATACCTACTCTTAGGACATCCTCTTACCTTAGCAAAAAGATGATCCCTATATTGCTGTTGAGTAACAAAATTTTTGTAACATACTACACAAGCAAAGGAATTGACGAATGGTCCATGTAGTGTAATTGTCGGATCACATGGAGAGTGATCAAACCTACTCGGCAAAAGAGAGGTAGCATTAGAAAAGTCCACATTTTAGGAGCCAAACTATGTTGCTTCATTTGTTAAGCATTTGCTTATTTGTTTACACACACATACACACAACACACTCAGAAATTTATACTCTTCTATGGAAATATTAAAAACGTTCTTCATGTTCAAGAAATATCAAATGACTCCTAAATGCCACACAATCCCTTCAAACAGTGACCAACAGTTAGCTCAAGATTTCATAAAAGTATCTAAGATCCAATAAAATGGATTTAAGCATGTCTTGCCAAACTGGTACAATTCCAGTCTGAAAGTTATAGAGCCATCATCTTTTCCTTTTTGCCTTATTTGCCACAATATTTACTAATAGTTGTAAATGAATCAACAGAATTATAATCTCATGTCAAGATTTCTGGCACACACCTGTTTCCTAAAAATGGCTTTTAATCCTTTTAATGTTCACTTTAATCATTTAATAAGTATGTGTCATTTTAAACTGCCTCAAAGACTTTTAAAAACTCTTTAGATATAGTATGCTACCTAGTTATTTATAGAACGCTGAAGACCGTACAAAAGGCTCTATAGGTAGGTTAATGCATAAGTAGGGTGAGACATCTAGAAATGAAAAAGGTTGTGAGACTCCAAATTCTCAATTTCCATCTTTAAACTATTAGAAGGAGAGATTATGAAGGTAGGAATGTTTAATACCTTTAATACTGCTTTTCCCTGATATTTACTTTCTCAAGCTCTACTATTAAAAAAATTCAGTAAGTTAGTAAGATAGGCTTATAAATAGAATATTTATTATTAATTTTGCTACATTTGGTTTGCTTTTAACATTTCTTTTGTAATAACATATTAGCTTTCTTTAGGCTAAACCAAATATCTGTAAGTGTTTTGTGTCTCTTGAAATTTGCATTTATGGGCTGGATTTCTCTACAACGGATTCAACTGCATATCAATGTAAAAATCTGTTCAAAATTTTATGAGACATATTAGGATAAATACATACTTAAATGCTACAAGTCTTTAAAGAAAAGAATATAACTAGAGAAATCTGACTTTAGGCCTTCTAGGAAACCTAACAAATATAAATTTAAAATAACTATCATAAGAGTATAAAACAATTTGTCTGGAATATAAAGCTATGGTTACAATGGCATGAGTGCATCATGCTTTCATTATATGAAATCACTTTGTAACACATTTGCTCTTTAGTATCCACTATTCTGAGTATCACACTCACCTTTTCAAATGTCCTAAGAGAAGGTGTCCATTATCAAATTCCTTGTTACAGTGCATTATGGGACATAAAATTGGTTTCCCAGACACCTGCATCTGGCCTCCTCTTCGGAATGAACTTTTTTTTCCAGAATTAATTGTGCCTGTTTTGAGTCCTGCATTATTGGAATACAAATTCTTAAGTTCCTACTTCAGGTATTTGTCCTTTGGACAGATAACCAAATTATGGCAAAACAATAAATACTATGAAACAGCATCAACTGGGTGATCCTAATTATAATTAAAAATTTCTTGGCTTTCTAATAAAACATATGATAACCTAAAAATAAATAGTTATTGGGACAAATAAAGCTGTTAACATCTTTTTTTTGTTTTTTAAAGATTTTATTTTTTTGGGGCGCCTGGGTGGCGCAGTCGGTTGAGCGTCCGACTTCAGCCAGGTCACGATCTCGCGGTCCGTGAGTTCGAGCCCCGCATCAGGCTCTGGGCTGATGGCTCAGAGCCTGGAGCCTGTTTCCGATTCTGTGTCTCCCTCTCTCTCTGCCCCTCCCCCGTTCATGCTCTGTCTCTCTCTGTCCCAAAAATAAATAAACATTGAAAAAAAAATTAAAAAAAAAAAAAAGATTTTATTTTTTTAAGTAATTTCTATACCCAATGTAGGGCTCGGACTTCCAACCGGAGATCAAGAGTCACATGCTCTATTGACTCAGCTAGCCAGGTGCCCTTTCTTTTTGTTTTTGAAATAGGTATAGGCATTAAGTTTGTTTGTATGTTTATTATTGCTACAGCCAGTGTGGGTCTTGAACTCAAGACCCTGAGATCAAGAGTCACATGCTCTGTTGACTGAGCCAGTCAGGAGTCCTGAATGCTGTTAACATCTTTAAGTAACATTCTCTGGGGGAAAAAACTCTATTTTCTTAAGTTCAACAGCCAAGAAACGTCAAACATTAAATACTGATTAGAAAAGCAGTTGCTCCACAGACCCCTACCCTTCTTTCTCATTTATTAAACTGGCAAAGATCTAATTTTTTTTTCTCTTTTAACGATCTTAAACACATTAGAAGATTTAGCTATATTATAAAAGATTGGGGTTCTCTGAAAATTATGTTAAAAAATACAGCTGGGAGAGCGGGGAAGAGTGGAGAGTTCAGGGAGGCAAGGAAAATAAGAGTGGTACTTTCTGAAGAAACCAGCCATTGACCAATGAGTTCCAACCTGGATATCAAATAATGCAGATCTCAGTAATAAATTTACAGAACACAAAGCAGAGATTTACTTATTGTTACTACCTCTTTCCTATTTATTCTATTTTGTCCCTCTTCTTCTCCTTTCATGTAAAAAAAATTTTTTTTAAATCTTATTTGAGAGACAGAGAGAGCGAGAAAGTAAGTGCCAGTGGGGGAGGAACAGAGACACAGAGGGAGACACAGAATCCAAAGCAGGCTCTAGACTTCGAGCTATAAGAACTGAGCCTGACACAGGACTTGAACTTAGGATTTGAACTCAAAAACCATTCTTGAGATCATGACCTGAACCGAAGTTGGACACTTAACTGAGCCACCCAGCCACCCCTCTTTTTCTCCTTTCAAAGTTTGCCTATCACTAGTTTCTCTCTTTCTTTTTAAAGTAAACTCCATGCCCAAAGAGGAGCTGGAACTCACAACCCCAAGATCAAGAGTCACATGGCTCTACTGAATGAGCAAGCCAAGCACCCCTTTTCATCACTACTTTCTCTTAATTAATCTTCCTCTATCCTGATCCATTCTTCATCCCCTCTCTTTATAATCACACAACTCTTGTAGACTAATACCCCTGGCCAAATTTTGTTCCCAGGGAAATTCTGAATGCATGATATATGATGGAAATTTTGTAGTCACACTGTATAAACCATGAAATGTAAAACTGCCAGGAGGATTCTGACTGTATATCACATGATTATACACAGACGGTTTGATTATTGACTCCCTTTTATAACTATTTGTGGATTGTTTCAATACCTTGAATATTTCATACAATAGAAAACTAAGTTACTTATCTTTATGGCAGATTTAAAGATTTAAATAGAACTTAAAGATTTAAATAGAATGAATTATTCTTTTAACATCATCCAGTTTTAAGATCTAGTTTTAAGATCTCCAAATGGTTATTATACAAACTTAAGGTTTCAACTGCTTTTCTGTTTTAGTCCTCATGGGGGGAAGGCCTCCATTAAAAGCTGCCAAAATGCTTATCAATGTGTTCTGCCAACACTGAACAGCATAGCATTAATCATATTTTAATCTTCAGCTCAGGTCATGATCTCCCAGTCCGTGAGTTCGAGCCCCACGTCGGGCTCTGTGCTGACAGCTCAGAGCCTGAAGCCTGTTTCAGATTCTGTCTCCATCTCTCTCTGAACCTCCCCCGTTCATGCTCTCTCTCTCTCTGTCTCAAAAATCAATAAAGGTTAAAAAAGTTTAAAAAAAAAAGAGAGTGTTGTTTTTAAGTTATGAAGTATTCAAATGTATACAACCTGGCCTAACTGTAAAGATCTATAAAAGATGAATTTCTAGTAGAGTAATTATAAATAAAGTACTTAAACTACTTCTAATCAAAGAACTGAATTACAAAGCTGGATACTTTGGAATAGATTGAACAAGTCCCTTAGCGCTACTTCAAAGTAGAATCTCACTTTCTGTAATTTAAGAAAACAATGACTCATCTCTGTTTCCCCAGCTATACCCTATCCAAATATCTCAGCACTTTCTAAAGATAATTTATGGAATATCATCATACCAAATATAGTCAGTGCTGAAGCAGCTTTTCAAGAAATAGATCCCAAACTTTCATTTTATAGTATTTTTGTAGGGAGCAAGCAAAAAAAATAAAACCATCTTATAAAAAGAGTATAACTGAAGACCTTAAATCCACGCTTAAGCTCATTAGCCACCAATGAATCAGGTGTGACCTGAAGATATATACAATAACAAGTCTTACCAAGACATGAAGACACAGCTAGATGACTCATTTGTTCCCCCCTGACCTGCTCTGACAGATCCATAAACAGATGCTCATGAATTCATTTTACAAGGAATTAAAATATTGTGCCAACCTGGAGGCTAGGGGTATGCCTAAAGGGGCATATTACCAGGCCAACTAGCACTCTAGACAGGACTTGAAGGTGTTAGATTCACATGAGATAAACTACTTTTAGAAGACATCTTATAGATGAAATAGTCCATTTCTCTATCAAAACTACCTAGGAATCTTTCCAAAACTATAGATGTCCTAGAATTATCTCTGGAGATGAAGCCAAGGTATGTATTTAAAAGCTTCCAGATGACTCTGATGTAGCTAAGGGGAAACCAGTGAACTAAAGTCATTAACTTGCACTAAGAACAGAATGCTTATCAAGAGGAAGTTTTTATTACTCTAAGCCTTACAAAGAACAACCCAAGAGGCAAAATCATTTACCACAATTTCTAAGTATCTTTTGCTAAAGTAGGTCTGGAATGCCAAACAATTCTTTTGTTTAGTTGAATGACAGTCACATTTGGAACTCAAGTCCTAGGCTTCTTTCTGTATTCATATGCAAATGATTATAGCCTGCTTTGGCTAATATTCAACCAGCATTTATTATCTCTATGCTGAGCATTCTTTTTAGGCACTCACACAAAAAAGAATTATAAACCTTGGTCTTTGTCCCCAAAGAGTGTGGAGTCTGACAAAGACAGACATGCAAACGTTTCAATTCAAAATAACAGGGTAAAAACCGCACTAGAGAACTTTGGAATTATCCCATCAGTGGTAATCTGATTCAAAGAAAACCCCTCTGAAAACAACTTGAGAATAACAAGATATCTAGGTTCAAGTTGAGTACTGCATGCAGTTATTTCTTTTGTTTGTTTGTTTATTTATGTTGAGACACACACACACACACACACACACACACACACACACACACACACACA
>NW_024412394.1:22803197-22866435 GCF_014898765.1 Herpailurus yagouaroundi | reverse complement strand
ACACACACACACACACACACACACACACACACACACACACACACACACAGTGAGAGGTGGGGAAGAGCAGAGAGAGAGAATCCCAGGCAGGCTCCACAGTGTCAGCACAGTGTCCAATGTGTGGCTCGAACTCAAGAAACCGTGAGATGACCTGACCCGAGATAAAGAGTCAGATGCTCAACCAACTAAGCCACCCAGGCACCCCTGCATGAGTAGATATTTCTAATGGCTTTTTCAATGAAATCTTCTGTGGATTATATCCACAGCTAAGATTTCTGTGGATATCCCAAGCCTTTAAAAGGCTCACTGTTTTGTCTACAAGACAGGCTAGAAAAGCTGCCATGGTGTGACTGTCCCACTGGCTCTTAAAGATTCCATCAAATTATCTGTTGGGGGGAAAATGTTCCATAGTGACTCTTTCAGGAACCTAAGGTCTGCAAAGAGTTAGTGAAGAAGCTACCCAATGCTTTAGATGAGACTCTCATGTGGACACTTCCTTCCAAATATCTATACAGGCTGCACTGATGAATAAATAAATAAACATGAATTCTTTAGATCTCAGCTTAAAATCCATGTCATTAGAGAAGCCTTTCCTGACCCCAAATAATCCATTAAAAATCCTCCCCAAAACACATGCACTATTCCATGTAACAACTATAAAATAACATGAATAAATACATGAGCAGTATCTAATGAGATCAAGGATGGCCTATTATAATCAAAATACACGTTTGCCAATGTAGAAAGACAAGTGGTAAAGTAGGCCATTATTAATTACTGAAACTAAATTTCAATACTTTATACACTTACTAGCAACTGAATAATACAGACATAATGCATTAAGGCTTTAGGGAAGCTCAGTAACCTCAGTGTTCCACTCTGATCTCTAAAGAATACCTGGCATTTTTAGCCACTGGTCCACACACAGTCTTGCTGCTTCTGTATCAGAATGTCCTCGAATAAATTCCAATTCCTGTAACCCATGAGCATGCTGAAAATCGATTTTTTCCTAAAGATATTAAGAAGAAAATTAATTAACCTATGATTACTAACCTGGTTTCCTTAAGAAAAAGATTTTAACATACTAGTGATCAGAAAATACTGATTATCCTTTGTCCCTGTAACTCCATATCTGGACATCTATCCCAAAGAGAAAAGTCAAAACAAAGGTTCATGCTCTAAGATACTGATTCCAATGTTATCTGTATTTGCACAAAGTTTGCTACAACCTACATCTCCAACAATGGGTACTGTTTAATTATGTATATATATTTCGTGAAAGTCAATTAGAAACATTAATCAAACTTTTTCAGTGAAGTAGGAATGTATTTTTATATCAAGTAGATCACCAAATAGTATTAAACAAATGAGGCCAAATATAAATAAATATTAATTTCAAGCTATATGTAACTACATCTGCTGCAGAGGGGGAACAAATGCTGAAAGTAAATATATAAAATGTCAATGACTATCTCTGGGAGTGGAAATATGAATGATTATTTTTATTTTTAAACCAGTATACATTCTTTTCGAATTTTCCACATATGTTCTGAAGTATACAGAAGCCTATTCAATATCTGTTCAGTGAATAGTATTAATAAGAGCAGATATTCATTAGTACTGAGTATGTGCCAGTATAAAGCATTTATTACCATCTAGATCCACAATTGGCAAACTTTTTTCATAAAGGACCGGACCAGTAAATATTTTTAGGTTTTGCAGACCATACAGTCCCTACTGCAACTACTCAACTCTGCATGAAAGCAGCCATAGATAACATGTAAACAAATGGGGATTGCTATGTCCCAACAAAATCTTATTTACAAAAAAAGGTGGCAGGCCAGGACCAACCATGAAATTAGACTTGTGCTTTAGACTGTTAGTTTCTAACTCTTCCTGTATATTACCTGTAAATCTTTTGCATACTGTCTGATCATGCTATATCTAACAATTAACACTTATTGATGACTTATCATGCCATTATTCTAAAAGCATTTTAGATTTTTCACAATAACTTTGTGAGACAGGTACTATTACTGTTTGCATTTTATGATGGGAAAACTGAGGTACACAGAAAGGTCAAATAAATTGCCCAAGGATAAATAACAATGACAGGATTTAAACTCTCACAATTTGATTCTAGAATCCATGCACTTAACTAGTATACCATACTGCATCTCAACAAAGTTGTTCTTAAAAAGAAATCACAAAGTCACAAATGCTTGATTTGTAAGAGACAGGCCAGAATAATCAATGGCCTAGTTAGCAATACAACAAGATCTTCTATCAAAAAGTAGAGGAACAGGGAGATTCAAGATTTAAATCTGAAAAAAATCTTCTATACAACATTGTTCAAAGTACAGCCATACGACACTAATTCTCAAAGATGTTAACAAGCATTATATAGAGATTTAAAAAATTCTCTATAATCAAATTAAGTAAGTATAGAAGCAATGGTTTTAATACAAAATTTAAAAGTCTCCTTTAGTGCAGGACTTCCAAAGCCTTCAAGTGTCAATGTCTGTGTGATTTTCCACACAGAGAATATGCAGTATCTCAAGAAATTATCAAATTTTTTTTCCCAAAGTATATCCTGCAGTATTAGTGTTCTGAGTAATATGTTATGGAAAACAAAGCTAGTTTATCCAAAGAAGCAATATGGTAAGCCTCTGGTAGACTCCAAAGACGTTTTCTAATGTACAAAATTAAACTACTTATCATAGTTCCTTACAAAAATTTATCACAATAAAAACTCTTAGATTAAGATCAAGTACAACTACATGCCAGCCAACAGCCTATTTATTTTAAATTGTCAAAATTTAAAAATAAACAAATTTTAAAAAGTTCTGACATTTTTTATAACAGAATTTGAACTCTCTGGTGATAGTCAATGCTCAAAAAACACTTGTTGGCTGAAGTCATCCCCAAATTACCCACTACTTTTCCTTTGTCATGAAGCTTCTTCCACCAACTTTAGGGTTATAACCCTTTTTGTAAGTCATCTTAACTTTTACAGTATAGCCACAAGCAAAGCTGGTAGCTGGTCAACTAGTCAACACAACATTATCTCTGAAAGTAATTTATCTAGTGAAGATTTTGAAGTTTATTTACTTTGAGAGAGCACGAGAGCACAGGTGTTTGCACACAAGTAGGAGAGAGTAGAGAGAACAGGAGAGAAAATCCTAAGCAGGCCCTGTGCTATTAGCACAGAGCTCCATGTGGGGTGTGAACCCATGAACCATGAGATCATGAACTGAGCTGAAACCAAAAGTGGGATGCTTAATCGACTGAGCCACTGAGGTGCCCCAAGAATTTTTAAAATTTCTTTTTAAGTAGGCTCCATACCCAAAGCGGGGCTTGAACTCATGACCCTGAGATCAAGAGTTGCACACTCTACTGACTGACACAGCCAGGTACCCCATATGCAGTGAAGGTTTTAATGAATTTTCTTTTTTTCTATAAAACCACTCCATCACAAAAGATGAACAATTCACCTTAATAGTAAAATATCAATAATTCACAAAGGCCTAAGAATAGTTGGAAGATATTTTCTACTATATCTAGTTTTAGTCAGAGTTATAATCCACTAAAATTCCTCAACAGTTATTTTTATTTTCGTTTCATTATCCTCCTTTCTGGGTAGTTTATTTTTGTTTTCTGTCATCTAGTTAAAACAAAAAAGAAGTTATCTATACAGGAAACCAAATTTTAAAAAATCATGAATGGATAGCAAGCAGTGAACTAAAGCATCTGTGTTACTTTCTCCCTTAGAAAATGAAATCTTAGGGGCATCTGGGTGGCTCAGGTCATGATCTCAAGGTTTGCGGGTTTGAGCCCCATGTCCAGCTGTGTGCTGACAGCTCAGAGCCTAGAGTCTGCTTTGAAATCTCTGTGTCCCTCTCTCTCTCTCTCTGCCCTCCCCCACTCTCGCTCTGTCTCTCTCTCAAAAATAAATAAACATAAAAAAAAAGAAAGAAAGAAAAAAAAAGGAAAATGAAATCTCGGGGCACCTGGGGCTCAGTTGGTTAAGCGTCTGACTCTTGATTTTGGCTCAGGTCATGATCTCATGGTTGGTGGGTTTGAGCTCCATGTTGGCTCTGTGCTACAGCCTGCTTGGGATTCTCTCTGCCTCCCCCTCCCCAAAATAAATAAACTTGGAAAAAAAAAAAAAGAAATTTTAAGAAAAAAGAAATTTAGATACATTTATTTTTCACAACTGATTAAACAAGAATCTCACAATTTCAAGTTCATTCAATGCTGAGGTAAAGTCTTTAACAGAATAAATCAGCATTTATATGGGTAGAAGCTGAAACCACCCTTGAGAAAAGCAATTTCTTGAGAAAAAAGAAATTTCTTGAGAAAAACAATTATCATAGTGCCTATAAGATTCTGAACTCATCACAGACGCTTTATTATCCATATGGGAACACTGCCTGGGAAAAGAAGCTAGCATCATTCAGGAAATCTGTGGAAAAGGACAGCTTGCAAATCACCCCTCTCTCAAGATTTTCCCCATGACCCATAAACAATACATTTAACATAGTTTTGGGGAAAAAAATCTTCCTTAAAATTGATTATTATTTCTGCCAGGAAAGAAATGATCCTATTTTTTTTTTTATATCTCTATGCATTAAACATTTTAAACATACAACTAGAATACTATGCACTAGTTTAATTGGTATTACATTATGAAGTAAAAGTCCCCAAACAAATCTATTTCTAAATGTAAAGAATATTAATTTATTCTATACCAAATTGGGAGATACTAAAACAGAGGCTAGAAATATACAAATTCCTTTAAGATAACCAATGGACAAGCAATCAAAACACAGATGTTAAAATTATAAAGTCATAGTGCTTATCCCAACCTGGGAGATTATCTCCAACTCTATCCCTACCAAATTAAAGGACAAAGTCTATAAAAGCTAAGTGACCTGCTGAAACCCAAACAAGCAGCTGGCAGTGCCATGATTTCAATTTTTCTTTCTTTTTTTTTTTAAAGTAAGCTTTACATCCAATATGGGACTTGAACTCATGACTCTGAAATCAAGAGTTGCATGTTGTAGGAGTGCTTCGGTGGTTCAGTTGGTTAAGGGCCTGACTCCTGATTTCAGCTCAAGTCACAATCTTACAGTTGTGAGATGTAGCCCCACATTAGGCTCTGTGCTGAGCATGGAGCCTGTTTAAGATTCTTTCTCTTGCTTTCCCTCTGCCCTTTTCCCTTACATATGTGTGCTGTCACTCTCTCTCTCTCTCAAAAAAAAAAAAAAAAAAAAAAGAGTTGCATGTTATACTGACTGAGCCAACCAGGCACCCCTCAATTTCCATTGCCAAAGTCCTAGTATGAAGCTTTATTTACCCAACTCATCAACTTTCTACTCCTAACAGACATTTGTCAGCCCTGAGGGATTCTTTTTTAATTTTTATAAAAAAAAAAAAAAAATTTTTTTTTTTTTAAAGTAAATTCTACCCTCAACGTGGAGCTCAAACTCATGATGCTCACATCAAGAGTCACATGTTCCATCGACTGAGCCAGCCAAGTGCCTCAGTATTGAGGGATTGTTTAAGTAATTCATCCAGGGCCTTCTAAAGCAAGTGAAGAAAAAGATTTACATCATTAGATATTCTAAATTAGGCTTCATTTTCCACATAGCAGCTTTTTGACAAACCTGATTGAAAATTCCTTCCTTTTAGTAATAGATTTCATCTGAAGGGACAGGCTCAAGTTTGAGAAAGCAGTCTGATTCTATTTAGTAGAAAAACCTTTCTTTTAATAGCTTTCTAATAACCTTTCTTTTAATAGCTTACATCTATGAGAGCACCAATAAACTCTTTTCACCCTTGTGATATAGTAATCAGAAACCCTTAATTGCTTATCTGGTGTAAGAAATCCCATGATTTTTAATTCCCAAAAATAAAGCCCAGTCAATTTTTTCTCCTGTATACATATATGATCAGAATCTAACAAACTAAAGACAGAGATATAAAAAGTTATTATGAATTACTACTAAATTAATGAGCTATCTAGAGTCCATACTGAACTGGATTCAATTACACATTTTTTGATGACAAGTTTCTCTTTACAATTGTATTCTAAACAATTCTATAATTTGATAAAACACCAACTAAAAAACACCAACCACATACCCTGAATGCTCTATTCTTCTCCTCTTTCTGCTGTTTCTCCACTTCGACGTGGCGGGCTAGACGAGCCAGAGTTAAAGCAACTTTATCCTTCTGATGGTCAATATAGTCTTTATGCTTAACATTATCCTATAATTGAAAAAAACATTTTCAATTTTTTTTTTAACTAACAAAACAAGCCTTGGGATAACGAATCCATTTACCAAAGCGTTATTGTACTAAAGAACCATTTACCTTTTTTTGTAGTTTATTTCTTTAAGTAAGCCCTACACGCAACATGGTACTCAAATTCATGACTCTGAGATCAAGAGTCACATGCTCTTCTGAGTGAACCAGCCACGCACTCAAGAAAAATTTACTTTTATCATCAGCAAATTTCTAAGAACATGTCTTGTGTATTATGTATTTCATGTAGTATTTTATAGGTCAATTATCCACCAACATCTTTCATTTTCTAAAAGTTAGATAAACTAGCTTCTAAGGACAATTTATCATCTTTATTTACTTTATAATCATCTGGATATTGAAGAGTTTGGTGTTGCTTTGTTCTTCTGATCTATAAGGTAATGCCATTAAGCCATTAGTCCACCTCTAAAAGGTCTAACAGTACAAACATCCTTGATTCTGGCTTTTCAGCAATGCCAGAACAATATTTATTTAAGAGAAATTATTGATTAAAAAAATAGATCTAACTTCCAGTTTCCAGTCCAACATGTAAGGAGCTTATAAGCTACCACTTCATTCTGTCGAGTAAAAAGCTGAAAAAACCAAAAGTGAACAACTCTTCTTAGATCCACCAGAGAAGTGAGGTCACAGTATAAATTGGTACTCCAAAAAAGACAGGGGGCAAATACAGAGAATCCCAAGTAAATGGAGCAAAAACCCATGAGTGGAAATCTCAGCAGGAAGCAATAAAGGCAAAAAACCTCCACTGTAACTGATGGATTGCGAGAGGCTCAGTGGGATAAATCTAAGAGTTAACAACCGCAGGATGACCCAGTCATGGAGAGCCCTCACACTTTTGTGAGTTTACCTCCAAGGAGTTCTACCAGGTTCTCAAAGTAAACACTGGAGAAAAATCCCTTCATTCTTCCAGCAGGGGGAGAAGAAAAGTAAACATTTTGAAATATGCCAGAGCATTCTGTTCTTAACAAGGTCTGCCCTCACCAACAACTATTTTACCAGATGGTAACCTTGTAGGAGTTTTATCAGAACCTAACCAACCTGGGAAAATGGAAAGACCCAATCTAGCTCCATTTAGCCTTCCACATGAGGGAAAGTGAAATACCCAATTTCAGGCCACACTAGCCATCCTTCCCGATTGAAAGAAGGGGATGAGAAGCACTGCTGAAGGTCACAGTCCAGGGGCACAGGCTCAACAAGACAGAGACTTAATCACAGGACTATACAGTGCTACCACGCCCCATTCTTTACTATCACATTATAAAGGCCCATTTACCACAGTTCCTTTTACCTAACACATCTTATCTACCTTTCCACCGAAAATTATAAGGAACACTAAAAGGCAAAAAACACAGTTTGAAGAGCCAGAGCAAGCACAGAAAGGCAGACACGGCAAGGATGTTAGAATGATCAGATCAGGAATTCAAAACAACTATGATTAACAACATGAAAGAACAGATGCGTAATGTAAGTAAGAGAGAGAGAAATCCTAAGAAAGAATCAAAAAGAAATGGTAGAGATCTAATACACTATAAGAGAAATGAAGAATGCCTTTGACAGTGCCCTTAGTAGACTGTACACTGCCGAGGAAAGAATCTCTGTGCTTGAGAATACGGCCACAGAAACTCCCAAAACCAAAAAACAAAACAAAGACCAAAATAACCACAAAATGGAATATCCAAGAATTGTTACAAAAGATGTTACACATACATAAAATACGAGAAGAGAGAAAGAACAGAAAACTTTATGCAATGACTAAAAATTTCCCCCAATCAATGCCAGACAAACCAGAAATCAAGAAATAAAATCCTCTTTGTTCACAGATGACATGATCTTTCTTAAAGAACAACATGCAGGGGCACCTGAGTGGCTCAGCAGGTTAAGCGTCTGACTTTCGATTTTGGCTCAGGTCATGATTTCCCAGTTTCAGAAGTTTGAGCCCTGTATCGGGCTCGGTGTTGCTGGTGTGGTGCCTGCTTGGGATACTCTCTTTTTCCTAATCTCTCTGCCCCTCCCTGCTAGTGCTCTCCCTCAAAATAAATAATTAAAAAAAATAAAAAACAAACACGCAAATATATAGTAGTTAGGGGTAAAGTAACCTGTGTAATTAGATACTTGTAGCAGCTTTATTCATAAATGCCAAAACTTGGAAGCAACCAGTATGTGTTTTAGTAGGTGAATGGATAAACTGTGGAACATCCAGATGATAGAATATCAGTGCTGAAAGGAAATGAGTCGACAAAAAAAAAAAAAAAAAAAGTCATCAGTTTATGAAAGGACATGGAGATTTAAATACATATTACTAAATGAAAGAAGCCGATCTGAAAAGGCTATACATAGTGTATGATTCCAACTATATGACATTCTGGAAAAGGCAAAACTATGGTGATAGTAAAAAAGATCGGTGGTTGCCCAGGGTTGAGGAGAGGGGAGGATGAGCTGGCAGAGTACAGATTTGCAGGGCAGTAAAATTATTCTGTATGATACTATAAAGGGGACACCTGTTATCACAAATTTTTATAAACTCACAGAATGTACGTTAATAGTGAGCCCTAGTAAACTATGAACTTAGTGATAATGATGTGTCACTCTAGGTTCACTCACTATAACAAATGTATCATTATGCTGGGGGATGTTGATAATGAGGGAAGCTGTACATGTGCAGGGGCAGGAGGTATACAGGAAATCTCTGTATCTTCCTCCCAGTTTTGCTGTAAACCTAAAACTTCCCCCCAAAATAAAGTCTATTAAATTTTTTTTCTACTAGAAAGACTGGGTTACTCTGTATCACTCTGTAGGCAAATCAGTCATTTATGTGCAACCCAAATTTTATCTACAGTGGGATAGAGTTGCATCATCAACCATGTCAAACATCAAGTGTGACTTTCCAAGTACACAAAAGTTACACGGAAGTGAGTATACATGAAAAGGTCAAAATGGTATTTTCAATATGAAGCTGCATCTTTGCAACAAGAAATGCTCACAGAATCACTTTTGGTACAAGTAGTTCCAGCTGACTTCTGACCACTTGGCCAGCCTACATATACCCTTGTACCAGGTAATAGATGACATTCTCCTAACTTCACCAAAATATTCTTTTACAAGGCATAGAACAATGCAGCTTATTAGAAAAAGAGTCAGAAAAATCTTTATCAGAGCTCTGATCCTTTAGTAAAGACATCTTTACCTGTCTTAAAAACAAAAATTTACTCTTTGGGAAGACAAAAACAATACCCCTTTATTTAAAATGTAAATACTACCTTGAGAAGGAAATCTAGAGTAGATTCTAAAAGAATTTTTTAATTTAAGGAAGTTAATGATAATCAAACATGGGCCTAGAGTATGTTAGTTTTCCTAACAGATACACTTTTTAGGTTTTAAACTCTAGTAAAAGTTGTGCTTGGAAGGTTAAGTAAACCAAGGTCACATGAACACAAGGTAGACAAGGTATAAATTAGGGTTTACCTATAAAAATATGTTGTTGGATCACAATTCTGGGGACAGAAAGAAGGCCATGTTCTGGATTAAGGTAATTCTAATGCAGGAAGAACTACCCTTGAATTGATGGTTCACTATCATTTTACTTTTTCCTAGGCCACTACAAAATAACCATTCTGAAATACTTCTCAAGTTACACTCATTCAGGAAGATTTTACATAATATTTATTCTTCTTGAAGTTTCCTTTAAAGCACAATTAAGGATTCTCTGCTTTACATTATAAATTATAAATATACTCTCGGGGCACCTCGGTGGCTGAGTTGGTTTAAGCATCTGACTCTTGGTTTCAGCTCAGGTCATGATCTCATGATTTGTGAGTTCAAGCCCTGATCTGGCTCCACATTAACAGTGTGGAGCCTGCTTGAGATCTCTCCTCTCACTCTGGCCCTCCCCTGCTTGTGTGCTACCTCAAAATAAATAAATAAATAAACTTAAAATTTTTGAACATATGCTGGGCAGAAAACTAGCTGAAAATTAAAGTCTGAAACAGATTATATATCCAACGGGAAAAATTTTTAGTAATCCATTAGTCACAAAATATAGGTAAGAATTTTACTCCATTCAAACTATACTCATAAGCTAGGAAGATAAATTATTTAGTACCTTTAATCAGCACTTATACATCTGTTTAGATCTCTTCAACCTCATTCTAAAGTTAGTCTCTAGTCCTAGAACATTACCTTTTGGAGAACAATTAAAGACTGTTGGTATTATTGTTTGCTAAAATTATTTTTCCTGTATTTAGTTATCAGTAGCCTACGTTAACACTTAATGAACTAGCTGACTATATCAATCAAAAGATTACTTCTGTGATTCCCAGCTAACTCTGATCTGTTTATTTAATCTTTCATGACTTTGAAGGATTCAAAAGACCTAACAGCTCTGATACTGAAAAGACATTTGAATTTATTTTCCTTCTTTTCCTCAAAAGGGAAAGTTTCTATTTTCTTCTTAAAAATAAAAAACAAAAAACAAACCCCAAGCCCCCAAAACCCCACCTCTGGCTACCTATATTGAAAGCACATAAGTAGATATGAAAGACAATCTTCTAGGAGTAGCTAAAAAGGAATGAATGGCAGCCAGAGAAAGAGTGAACTTCAACTTTGAGACTTCTGCCATTTAAATTGACAAAAATTAATTATATGAGGCAGGGGATGATACTCATATATTTTTCCATCACAACTTAGGTTTGGGGATCACGGTTGCTGGTTTAAGCCAGGCATGAGTAATGGGTTATTTATGAACACACACTCACTCCAGGAAGCCAAATCCTTTGAATTTCCATTTTTAGGGGTTCAAGATGAGGGGCAGCCTCTAGATCTTACTGAATTACATACTTCTATGGTTCTGGGAAAACACACATGCACTGGAAAAACGAGATGACTGATATTAAAACACATACTAGGGATTTTGCCTATTAGGTCGCAGAAGACCTTATTTTGCACAAAAATAGAACAGGTAATTCAAAGAATCAATATGTTTGGAAATATATTTTAACTTATCAGAAAGAAGCAAGGGGAAAAAAACTTACTGCAGGCCACCTTGTTACTGATTCAAAAGCAGAATCAAAACTATAGTGTTATTTGTCAGGAACACGGGCAGACAGTGAACTCATTTCAGGATAGACCAAAGTGTATTAAATGTTTCTGTAGAATTAAGATGAAAAGGGGCCACTATATTCTTAGGTGTGGGAGTCTCCACCATTCCATTAGTGACAAAATACTGAATTGTTATTTAACGTGAAGTCACAAAATTCTAGGAGTGTTCTTCTTAGGCCAGATTTGCCAATCTTCCCCAAAGCCTGTAGTATTAATAAGCATTTAGGTCCTTAGAGTTTCTCTATGGTCAGACTTTCAGATATGTAAATTCTCAAGCTAGAAATGGAATTGGCTCTCAAAGGTAAGAATGGTAAGAATAAAGACACAGGGAGGATGATGTCACATGAAGAGACTAAGTCACGCAGGGAGAATGTCATGGGAGACAGAGGCAGAAACAGGAGTGATGAAACTGCAAGCCAGGGACTGCCGGCCACCGCTAGAAGTGAGGAGAGAGGTGAGGACCCTTCCCTAGAGTGGTCAGAGAGTGCATGGTCTGGCCAAACTTGGACTTGTAGTCTCCTGAACTGTAAGAGAATAAATTTCTGTTGTTTTAAGCCAAAAAGAGAAAACAAAAAGAATAAAATGTTAGCAGCTATAGGATCTTCAGAGCCATCTTTCTTGAAGCACTTGCTGTGCTCACCCTGGATTAACTTCCATATTAGAAACTATTAAAGAATACTACTGAGTCCAGGGTTACAGCAAATAATCTGCAAGAAAATGCTACCCACTCAGTTATTTTTTGGGAGAAGAAGATGATGGTCTCAAGAGATACACTGGGGAGGGGGAGAGTCTGTTTGCCTCTATTTTAGATCATTCTCTGCATCAGTTTTTCTTCCATACCCTCTCCTCTCCCATTGGGGAAGCTGTGTGGGGTTTTCATAGAATTAAGAAGAAAGTTGTCAAGTCAGAAAATGTTAAAAGGCATATCCTAGTTCAGGGACCATGGAAAAAAATTTATGAAGACTATTGTTTGTTTTTTAATTGGGAACCAGAGGTATGGTTAAAATCCCAGTCTGACACACACAAAAAATCTGTGGGTGATCAGGAGTCGGAAGGTTACAAAATAAGGGACACACTGGGTACAGGAAGAAAAGCTGTTCCAGAACCTCAGAAGCCAGGCTAATATGGCCTCTCTCTGTGATCCTGTTTCTGCTCACTCTGGACACTATGAACTCCTTATATCCTCTGGTATATTCTTTAGATTTTTATCTAAGACTTGGGTTTTATACAAAGCAAATTTGAGTTGTGTCCTAGAAATGGCAGTCAGATTAAGAATACGGGTTAAATCTGAGTACACATATCCATGAAAGTTAAGCACAGACAGGCATACCTCATTTTATTGTGCTTCGTAGATACCACGTTTACAAATTGAAGGTTTGTGGCAGCCCTGCATCCAGTAAGTCTATCGATGTGATTTTCCCAACAGTATTTGCTCACTTTATGCCTGTCACATTCTGGTAATTCTTGCAAAATTTCAAAATTTTTCACTATTGTATTTGTTATGCCGATCTGTGATCTTTGATGTTACTACTATAATTGTTTTGGGGTGCCATGAACTACATATAAAGACTGCGTAAACGTTGTCTGACTGCTCCACTGACTGGCCATTCCCTTGTCGCTTTCTCTTTCCTTAGGCCTACTCCCTGAGACCTAAATATTGAAATTAGGCCAATTAATAACCTGATGATAGCCACTAAGTGTCCAGATGAAAGGAGGAGTTGCACAATTTATCACTTTAATAGCTAGAAATGATAAAGCTCTGTGAGGAAAGCATACTGAAAACCATGATAGGCTGAAAGCTTGGCCTCTTGGACCAAAAAGGCAAGTTGTGAATGCAAAGGACAAGTTCTTAAAGGAAATTAAAAGTACTACTCTAGTGAACAAACGAATGATAGGAAAACAAAACAGCCTTATTGCTGATATGAAGACAGTTTTAGTGGTATGGACAGATCAAAGCAACCATAACAAAGTAACCATAACATTCCCTTAGGCCAAAGCCCAATCCAGAGCAAAGCCCTAACTCTCTTCAATTCTGTGAAGGGTTAAGTGAGGAAAAAGAAAAGCTAGTTTGAAGCTAGTTGTTTTCACAAGGCTTAAGAAAAGCTGTCTCAGTGAACAGTGAAGTGCAAAGGGAAGCAGCAGGTGGCTACACTAAGCCACAGATTTTCAATGTGGATGAAACAGCCTTCTAATGGAAGGAGATAATATCTAGCACTTTCATAGCTAGAGAGAAGTCAATGCATGGCTTCAAAACTTCCAAGGACAGGCTGACTCTCGTTAGGGGCTAATGCAGCTGGTGACTTTAAGTTGGAATCAACGCTCATTGACCATTCTAAAATCCTAAGGTCCTTAAGAATTATGCTAAGTTTACTCTGCCTGTGCTTTATAAATAGAATAAGGCCAGGATGATAACACATCTGTTTACATCATGGCTTACTGAATTTAAGCATACTGTTGAGACCTACTGCTGAAAAAGAACTCCTTTAAAATATTACTGCTCACTGACAATGCACCTGGTCATCCAAGAGCTCTGTTGGAGATACACAGTGAGATTCATGTTGTTTTTACGCCTGCTAACACAACACACATTCTATAGCCCATGGATTGAGGAACAACTTCAACTTGCAAGTCTTATTATTTAAGAAATTTATTCTGTAAGGCTATAGTTCCATACATAGTGATTCCTCTGAGAGATCTAGGCAAAGAAAATTGAAAACCTTCCGGAAAGATTTATCATTCTAGTGGCCATTAAGAACATTTGTGATTCATGGGAAGAGGTCAAAATATCAATATTAAGAGGAGTTTGGAAGAAATGGATTCCAACCCTCTTGGAGGACATTAAGGGGTTCAAGAGTTCCGGGAAAAAGGAAGGAAGTGCAGGTGTGGTGGAAATAGCAAGAGAACCGGAATTAGCAAGAAGTAGAGCCTGAGGATGTGACTCAATTTCTGTAATTTCATGATAAAACTTGAGTAGATGAGGAGCTCCTTATCAATGAGCAAAGAGATTTCCTGAAATAGAATCTACTCTTGTGAGGATGCTGTGAAGACTGCTGAAATGACAACAAAGGATTCAGAATATTACCCCGCTTGAGAGATTGTTTCTGAAACTTAATCAAAGCAAAAAACCTCACTGTAATTTTATATTAATTGCCACAGCCACCACAAACTTCAGCAACCACCAACCTGGCCAGTCAGAAGCCATCATCATCGAGGCAAGACAAGAAAAAAAGGTTAAAACTCACTGAAAGCTCAGATGATGGTTAGCATTTGTTAGCAATATTTTTAAATTAAGGTATGTATATTTTTTTAGACATACTATTACTGCACACTTAACATCTGTGGTGGTCTGGAACCAAACCTGCAAAATCTCCAAGGAATGCCTGCACAGGTGAAAGTAAGACTTCTTTTGTTTTTGAGGACAAAATGTTTATGTTTTAATGTAGTAGAGTTGAGTTATAGCAAAAATTCCAAGCTAGAAGTAAGGTATAACTTGGGCAGGAAAGGAAGAATCTCTTATGAGATCTAATCCGTAATAATGGGATTCAATGTGTCAACATAACTGGGGGCAGAGGGAAAAGCAAAGCCTGGGATAGGAGTCCCTTATTTTGTCAACTAAGGACATTTTTTTTTTTTTTTTTTTTTTAAAGTAGGCTCATGCCCAGCGTGGAGCCCAATGCAGGGCTCAAATTCAGGAACCTCAGATCAAGACCTAAGCTGAGATCAAGAGCTGGACTCTTAACTGACTGAACCACCCAGGCACCCCAAGTAAGGGCATTTTAAAGGAACTAATATCAATGGTCACCATTTCTTACGAGTAAAGACACAACCTCAGGCTGATCCTTTAAAATTTCCCTTAATAGTCTCATATTAAACAAATTTAGCCTTGTGAAAAACTAGCTGCACTATCCTGATTTTTCTTTTTGCTACAAGCCAATAACCACCTCAAAATCAGTTCAGTTGAACTTCAAATTAGTTTTGATCATGAACTCACAATCCTGATCATAAAAGATCATGAGGAGTCACATCCAGGGTGACTACTATTTAGACAAAATTTCCACCAAAGTAATTAATACTTTCACTTACTAGTCAAGTTTAATGAGCTAAGATTTCCTGGATACTATTAAAATTTCTAACATTCATGTGAAACATCTATGTGAACTATAAAATCATACAATATCATTAAATAGGCAAATTAATGACAAAATAGCACAATACCGCTGATCAATGAAGTTATCATCTATATGTATTTCAATGTCTTTTTTCCCTAACTTGTATTTAAGTGAAAATAATTTTGTTTTTTGTTATATAAAATATGTTAAGTAAAATCTAGAAAGCTATAAATCAAATCTTAATAGCAGTTGTTTCTTTCTGTCTGGAAAGTTTTTTTTTTCCCCTTTTTATCTCTATTTCCTAATATTTCTACAGTGAGCACATGTAATAAAATTATTTACAGAATTTCAATTTTTTTTTCAGTAGACTTCACACCCAGTGCAGAGCCCAATATGGGGCTTAAACTCACGACACTGAGATCAAGACCTGAACCTGATCAAGAGGAGGATACTTAACTGACTGAGCCACACAGGTGCCCCATGAAATTTCAATTTTTAACAAACAAGACAGCATAAAGACAAAAAGAACTGAGGATCTCATTCTTTTGTTTGGGAATGATAGATTTGGTTTAAATTAATCCCTTACAAAAATAGAAGTTTAACATTTATACTTTATAAAGGTAGATGGAAATTCTGTATCTAGAAGCAACATAATCTGTTAGTAAATTGTATTTAACTTTTCTTTTCCTCCAGATTTTTCCCTCTAAGAAATCCAATGACAAGATAACATTATTTTCCAAACCTAACAGAAAAAGATACTAATCATAACTAAGGTAAGTCATATTCAATTCACAGACTTAAGGGCTATCAGGAAAGTGTATTTTACACAGTTTTGATGTCAAACACCATTACTGTTTTAAAGCAAAAAGCAAAATACACGTATGCTTTAAAAAATTATGAAGTACCCATACCCATTTGTACTTTTAAGTGTACTTAAATTATTAAAAGTATATTTAGTCAAATTAAAAATACTAGTTTATTTAGCCTAGACCTGACCATCCTCTTTTTCTTTTTGGAATATAAAAATAGAAAGCAACATTCTTAACTTTTCCAATGACCAAGGTAATTTCTAAATATACATATTTATTCACAAGAAAGCTAACAATGTCCCAAAAGTAATTTTAACTATAACTTAAATTTCACAGGTGCGTTTTCTTTCAAAATTCATCTACAAATGCCCATTTCTTGGACCATTCACTCAATCCTTCAGTGTATTATAGTTTAAGAAGCCAAGTGCCATATACTTGCCAACTCCCCTTTCGTAGTTAAGAACTGGACTTGGCAGTGAATGCTGAGAAAACAGGCTATAATCCATTTAATAAAACTTTTCTAAGGTCTCATGAATAAATGTTTTTAAAATATTAAATACAGGCAGATTTTCCATTTTACTCTTCACTCATCTGCTCACCCAAAAGTTGAGCTTCTTACTGCCATTAAGTCACTTTTCTAGAAATATTTGCCAAGATTAAGTTAAAGGAAATACAGAATTAAAAGAATAAATCTGCTTTTGTAAAGCATTTTCTAGAAACAATACTGAACAAGGCAGGGCTTCACAGAAGAAATTATCATTTTATAATAGTTTGTGGCATTATATCATTTTGAGGCTTTTTTATAATGAGCAACTGACATATTTTAAAATCACCAATCTCTAAAAAGCATTTTAGTTGTTGAGTAACTATCAAATTTGGCATTATACAAAATTACTTTTTTAATGGAAATAATGAATATAGCCAATGGAGCGCTCTGTGAAATGGACTAATTCTCACTCCTTACAGGATGATGTAAGCTAGGAGAAAGCACTGTAAAAATAGTTATCCAGAGAGGTGATCACAACAACCCAGTTCCCTATCTGACACACCAAAGGTGCTTTTTTGGCTACAGAAAAGCCAGTAATAAGGAAAGATGAGCTTTGTAGGAGGTGGGGGGGGGAGGGGGGGAAGAAGATTAGGGAGAGGGGATATAGAGAACAATCCAAGGGAGAGGTTTATTTGTTGTTACAGCATCCTTCCTGAATACCAGCTGGCACAAACTCGTCAGAGGGGTGTTAACTGGAGAATGATTATTCTGGCCATTATCCTTATCCTCTATAAGGGATTCCAAGTTTAAAAAAAGCTCAAAGGAGCAATCAAATGCGAAAGTGTAATTAACTTTGTAAATCATATTATCTATCCATCTGACGAATGCAATTAATTTTAAAAGAATTCCTGAAACAACTGCATTATTTAATACAAACTCAAATTCCAAAGCCTGCTTATTACTGCTTATTCTAAAGCCGGGGTCCACAGTTCGATCTGAAGTTTGTACTCCCAGAAGTTCTGTTTACCAGAAGCCTCTTCTGCCCAACCTATGGCTCAAACCATACCCCAAAATAACATTTTGAAAAGCAACAATTTTTCTCAAGAATTTTATATTCAAATACAGAGAGAGCAGAAGGGATAAACACAGCAAAGCAGTACAATATTTATTTACCATCTCCAGCAGCAAAGCTTTGGAACCAGGAAACAACCCTTTTATACAAAGCAATCATCTTCCCACCCCCAACTGGTTATTGTTTACAAATACAAAGTACACAGAACATCTGCTTTATATGAGCAAACTTAAAAACATACATACAGATATACCCCATTCTGTAAAGTACTTTATTCATTTAAGAAGGCCAGTAACCACCAAACGTGTTAGGTAAGATTCTTCTTCCTGTATTGTCTTTTCAGTAAATTGCCAGTATCTATACTTATGAAAATCCCTCCTGGGAAGAATGACATTGATTCTCCTTCAGCACAGGACCACAAACAAACAAAAAAACAACTTTGGAACTCGGGAATTTTAAAATATCTCTGAAGCTGCAAAGGGGGAGTTATAGCTTTAACCCTGAGTGCCACTGCTATATCTCTGGCACAGAAAGAAAAAGGATGAATTATGAAAAGAGAAAAGGTGACAAAGTGGCAACAAAAGAAAAGAAACTCCAAACCAGAGAAAAAACAAACAGGAAGTTGACAAAATGTGTTCTGGGTGCTGCTGGAGATACCACTGGCACAAGGTTCACAGGTCTTTCTTCAATACAACACCTCCAAACTCCAATGAAGCAACATTTTTAGAAATATCTTCATTTCCCCCAAATCCACCCTCAAATTATCTATAAACCAACATACAGGGAGATTAGCCACATTTAGCTACACTAAGGACACAATGCCAATAGGAGATCATGAAGTATACAACTGTATACCCATAATGTAACATTCCACTTCAGTGTCATCATCCTGTTCATCTTCAAAGTTGTTCTCTACCGGTGCCTCAGTTCTTTCTCCACTACTTGAGCTGTCTATCCCTGGGGCTGGTGGTGCACTGACCAAAAACCCTCCTTTGGCTCAGTTCAGAGAAGAAAAAGAATTTTTCTAGATGTCCACAGGAGACTATGGTACAAAGCGAACTCCAGACAGACTTCTATAACCTTACAAATAACGGCTATACAAACTTGGTACTTTGAATAAGTAGGAACCAATACATTTTCATGGGTAATTTATCCTTTTTCTTCAGCTGCATCTCAAACTGTGCCCCATAAAGGCTGTTCCTTACAACTCTGAAACCAGATGTGATGTTCCACAGGCCTTTGTATGCACTGATTCATTTCAATGCCTGGCTCCTGATTCTCCGTTAGTCCAACTGGCTCTTCTCTAAGCATGTTCCAAACCCCAGCTCAAGTATTTACTAAGTAAGAAAAGCTTCCTTGATCCCTCTAGATGGCCCTCTCTTTTGTTCCAACCTCATCACAGACAATCCTCTAAACAGGACAATTACATTGTATTGGTATTTCCTTCTCTTAAAAGAATACACCATCTCTTATGAACTCCCAGTACCCCCAGACCTTCCTCAGTGCCTGCCTGCACATAGATATTGATAATGATGATAAAAGTTTGTTGCCAACATAGACACAAAGTGACAAAACAGCATCCATCAAAAACTGTATACACGTACCTACATATCCTAGCTCTTCATTCTACATTCTTTTATTTCTTATCATAAGCATTTCTTAGCTTGCACTTGAGAAAAGCAACTATTTTAAATATGCCTTTCAATGACTTAGTCCATTGATGGGTTTGCAATATAGCTTAATGGTTGAGCCTTAAAAAACTGTAAACAAGGGGAACATGATCTGATGACAAGAACTATTACATGCTATTAAATATACATCTTAAATGTACCTGTACTTATACCCAATACCATCCCACAGTTATATCTATGAACGTGTGTAGAAACAGCACAACTATGAAAGAAATCTATATTTGACTTTTGAGTTTTCAAAGTACTTCTGCGCATTACCTCATTTGAGAGTAGGAAAACTGAGGCTCAGAAAATAAATGACTTGCTAATACTCGGATCAAGGTCTTTGAATTTAAATACCATGTGTGTTGCACTATTCCACCTTCTTCCCTAGCCAATATCCTAAAGATGCCAGCAAAAAAAAAAATTTAAGTGTGTATCTGAAACAAAATGGATATAACAAACAAAAAAGGTAGGAAAAAAAACCATGACTAAAATGATCAGTGCTGAAAATGAATGGAATACATGAAACAAGCCAATGACCATGCATCAAGAACAATCTTAGTCCCACACAGTGAAATCTCAATGGGAAAACTAAGAAGTTAGGGTTTCTCGTCTGACACATGAAATGACCAGGAATTAGTTAATATAAGACATCAAATACTAAGGGATGAGAGTACAACCATAAACACAAAGTTTAGAGAAGAAAAAGATTAGTGTATGTCAAGTTAGCTCATCAGAAAAGTTAAGACTTTAGTAGAGCCTTGAAAAATACAGAGGCAGCCTAGTATAATGCTGAACTCAGACTTTGGAGGAAGAGTCTATATTCAAAGCTTGGTTTCACCAATTGAGCAAGGTGTTTAATGATGTTTCATTTCCTCATCTGCAAAATCAGAATGAATTTCTTCCTCAAGAACGCCTTGTAACTTCTAGCACACAGCCTAGTAAATGTAAGCTCTATAAATGAAAATTTTCTCCTCTGCTTGCTTCCCAGGTAGGAAGACAATAGTTAGACTCAAGGCTATCAAGGTGCTTTCAAGATCTCAAAATATATTTTTGCTAAATGTAAATAGGAGTTGTTGTAAGCCATTAGACAAAGACCAACATGCATGCAACTCTTGCTAAGAATCTAAATGAGGTTAATAAAAAACTGACTAGAACCAAGGCAGAAAGGAATGGGCTGCACACCTAACAGCTGGATATTTAATGTAATTAAATATGTTCAAAAAAATGTAACTGAAAATTTAAGACTATTTAGTGACTTGGAAAATGTTTCCCCCAATCGTCCACATCATTGTTGCCCCACGAATTAAAAGTGGTATAGATAAAAGGGACCACAAACATGATAGTTCTCATAGCACATTAGTGTTAAATGCACACTAAGTAGTGTAAAACAGCCATCACAGATAAAAGTGGGAGTTAACAAGAGGTCTAACTGTAGCCCTTCAAACTCAATGACGTGATAGAGCTACTCTTATGGGCAATGAAAGAAAACAGAAAACATAGATAGCTCATGGGAAAAAAACAGTATCAAAGTAGGTCTTGTAAGAAGACTACTAACAGAACTCATAATAACACCTGAAGCATTTAAGATCAAGGGAGAAATTTAAAATACCACTAGATATAAAGCATTTACTTTCACTTCTACCAAAGAATATAGTTAGGATTATTAGAAAACTCAATACAACTTGAGAGATCTCCCAAGTCCTAAAAGACAGTACAGACAACCTGAGAATTCTTGTTGAATTCTTGACAAGGCATCAGAAAATCCAAGAGACCATTTGAAATAGACAGTTATCTCAATAAAAAATGTAAAGCCCTTAAGACCTGGAGAAAGCTAGTTAACTTTAAGATACACTATATGTCAGCACTGTTCTATAACTCCATGGTAATGGGCTTAAAATTTTTTATGAGAGGATGCAATTAGCTATAAACCATATGTAATAATACATTTGTGTGAAAATTATAAAATGAGAAAATACTACTATTAAATGAGAAAGCATTTAAAACTGATGAAAGTTCAATAGCCAGAAAATAATAGTTCCAGAGACTGGACTGGCTACTTTTAAAAAAAAGGACATTAAAAAAGAAGACTAGAAAATCTCTTACAATAATGCTGAAGGCATTGTATTTAAGTATACAAAGCCACATCAAAATACTGGCTAGTAATTACTGGTAGAATAAAAAATATAATCTACATCAAAGAGATTAGGGGAAGATCAGACATCCTTCCAGAAAGATGTGTTACATAAGGGAGAAGAAAAGATCAAATAAAGAATGAAATAACCGATATGATAACATCAAAAGGACATGGTTGGACTGTGATCACTTCCAGATATATCCCACTGGAAGTAAACATAATTTCCAGTAATAACATAACTCAATGATACCGAACACGACTATAAGAAGTTTTCATTACTATAAAGTCAAGCAAACAAAAAAGACAAAAATATTACAAAAATATTGTCCCACTAATCAATAAGAAAAAAAAAGATTTAATAAAACAATATTTCATCATTCATACAGGACGGGAAATTTCATAAAAGAATTTCTTAATGGCTTACAAAACTCTTTATTTCTGGAAAAATAACTAAAAGATTTGCATTCAAAAGTGATCATCAGTTAAATAACTTCCACCTGTATATTTTAAGTGAAAAATGGAAGGATGGGTTTGTGTATCCACAAATGAAAACTATACGGAATGGACCTGGCGAACTGAATGGCATGCATAAGATGTACACAGATATCACAATCCATTATTGGACTAGCCACTAACATTAAGAATGGCAAATTTCAAAAGACGAGGAAACATAAGCAGTGCAAGTCTGGGGCAAGATATGCCTCACGTTAAAGAAAAAAAAAGTTTTCAATTATTGCAACCTTTATAAACTATTCCTACAAAGACCTAATCCATGATTTCTAACCTTCATCAGAATCCCACTAAATTACATCCTCAAGAATAGTGAATGTGGCAGTTAAGTCTACTTATCCATGTCATTTAACTCTGTATCCAATTTTATAGCTAGAAGGGATTCTGGATTGTGTCTATTCCAACCTCCTTGTTTTTAGTACCTGAGGTTATCCTGGATGTACTGGACCCTTAAGGACATTATCAATCAGGTCACTTAGGTATCATTCAGTAAATTATTAGTATAGTACTAATGTAACATACTAAATTGTATCCAAGTATCCTGAAAGACTTTATGCTCCCCTCAAAATGTCATTTTGAGGGCTATGTAAATAAATGGAATTATTAAGAAGCTGCCACACAGTAAGAAAAAAAAAAGTTTAAATACAATTACATTGATAAGGAAGTTGTCACACCGTCTGAAAACAAAGGATAAAGTATCAGGAAATCTGCTTTTCCTAAAGTCCTTGTTTCTTCTTACCAAGCAAACACCTCCACTTATCAAATATAAGTTGTGTTACCATGGCTTAGAACAAGGTTAGATACACAAATGACTCAATCAGAAAACCTAGAACCTGCAGAAAGAAAACAAAGCTGCCTTAATGCCCAGGAAACTGAGCCAATCATTAATAACTAAAAAGAACTACCATAACATTATTTAAATAAGGGGGAAGGGCATACTCCATAACCTTCTGAAATGGATCAACAGTGCTATAAAGAAAACAAATGAACATTCAGAAGGAGAGTACATTTAGATAGTGCAATTGTACAGATGATGAATAAACTACAAGACTCCAAACAAAAAAAACAAATAACTGTACAGAACTCATATAAATACCACCAGCAACATATGCAAGACACCAAAATGTTAAGTTTTAAGCAGGGTGAAATTTAAAAAGGCACTTCATATAACAATGGAAACTGTTTCTCTGTACACAGTAACTGCAAGAAATCATATTGTCTTCACATATATTTTATGTCTAGTTGAGAAAAAACATTTTGAAGAAAAAGGATCATTAGACACATCCCTTCTGAGAATACCAAATCATTAAATTTGCAATTATCCCAAAGCTTCCCGAAAACCTAGAGATATTTAAACAGGTTCACCTAATGGAGAATTTTTGTGGCAGGCTCTGCCCATGGCAGGCACAGCAAGAAAACTTACTATCTAATTGTGAGTTCCATATGCTTTTGGGGTTGTCTCCCTACAACAAGTCCCCATTTTTAGTTTTGTAACACCAGTATCATTCAAGTATGCCAGAGAAAGATTTTTAAGTAACAAGTTAAGAATACTGTTTCTTCTGCAGTCAAGAGACTGATCTATAGCTAAAAGCTGTTCCCATTTACTGCATTCTGACAATCCCCACTCAACTGCCAAATCCAAATCCCTTTCAGAAGTTACCCAGTCAACAATTCGGGGATTTCTTTTCACTTTTAGGAAAATTCTCTGGAGATGCTTGAGTCTATCAACTGGAGAGTACTGAGCAACATAAATAACACGAGAACAGCAATGCTGTTTTATAAAATATTTGAGGAGCTATACAACGTAAATAGAGCTAACACGAGTGAACTGTACACTTAAAAATGGTTAAGATGGTAAATTTTATGTTGTCTTGTCTCTAACCACAATTAAAAACAAAAATTTTAAAAGGAGGCCTGTGTTAAGTGGAAGTGCCAAAGCAGTTTCAGAGAATCCCATCTTCACGTATCATTTTTTGATTCGGATTCTGGAAAGTAAGAGTACCTCAAAAATCATCAAATTTGTAACCCACTATCTGATTCAGGGGAGGAAAGGGGAGAAATGGACAAGTGGGAGATTAAAGTAGCCTTAGCTAACTCGGAACTATGTGTAGCCATATAGAACAGTTCCAAGGTCTCTCTCTCCACTGAATTCACCTGTGACTAGTCCTTTCAAAAAAGAAGCTATATAGTGCCATGTCAAGGGCACATGAGACCATTTAACTGATGTGATACATATCAAACTATAAAAATCTTTATGATTTCTTAGGCCCTTGTGTCTTTCAAGGTAAATGTTAAGTCTAGATATGACCAAATGTGCAAGATCATCTCCTCTATCAAGTCTGTTAAACTTAATCTACAAATGGGACCAATATAGTACTCTGAAATTATCTGACAAAATAAAATAACTTCTAAGTAGGGATTTATGAGTCTTCAACCTCTGTTGCGTCTTCAACAATCAGACAGAGGAAGAAAAGTAGTAAAAAGGGTACTGAATATAGTTACAATGGAGGGGGAATGAGCTTCAACTATTAAAAAGTGGGGCACTAGGGAAAATGTAAATCACCACTGTGCAAGAACTACGGCAGAAATAGAAACCACATGAACCCTAAAACAGTTATATTCCACTAACAGTAGATCCAAAATATTTTGACCAAGCAGATGAAAAAATGCAGATGTTTTACAAACTAAGAAGATACAAAATGTTAAGTCTGTTGATAAAAAAAAATTTTGGGGGGCTGTCAAGCAAATAATACTAGGTGATGGACTCTGACCCCTCAAACTTGACACTTCTTCCATTTTTGAAGTCATACTGCGAAAACGAGGATCTAAGGACTGGTATACTGCACAGCCACTGCCTTGAGATTAAAAAGATACTGTGGAATATACAATTGAGGTATCTGCTGCCAGTTCCAGAATTGTGAAGAACTATTAATGGAACCAACTTGGAGCAAAAAGAGAAGTCGTCTCTCATGATTAAGAGTCTGACTAGAATAAGGGACCAATAAACCAAGAACATGTTACTGAAGTCTTGATTCCAGACTAATTTTAAGAAATCATTACTGGATGTTATCGTTTAAACAGATATCCAGAAACAGAACTGCATGAGATGTTCTCTTTACTACATCCATAGTTATACTCTAACACTTAAGGATTCTCAACATCATCTATTTGATGGCATCCCTCTTCATTACAGTAAGAGGACCAGATTGTCAGGCATGTTTGGAATTCTCCTATAAGAGTTCAGATTTGCATGCCTGGATTGTAGAACATCCTTTATTTCCAGGACACTAATGCACATTTCCTTTTTGTGTTTAGAGTGATGAATTATCAAGCTCAAAAAGTTTAACTGTTTAGAAGGTAGGTTTGTTTAAGAAGGTCATCTTGGTGAAAGGCCTAGAATATCCTGAGAGAACACCATGATGGGTCTCACAGCTTGTTTACATGTGAGAGCTTGACAGGTCAAAGACTTAGGCCATGACGATAACAAAGAATTCTCTCACATGTAGCTTTGAGTGGTAATGACACTGTAGCCATCAGTCTCGATACGGACAGTTACTGTGAAAATTTTTAGAGATGTTACAAGAAGGAAAGTCTTTTTCCAGCTGGTGTCCACAGTAGACCTGTAACATCTAGCCATCCTACTGGAAGCAAACTGGATTTGGCAAAATTTGATTTGTATTCCAGTTCTTGACAGAGTTGCACGGTTGATGCTGAAGTCTCAGAGAGCTTGAGAGTAGTATGGACTCTTGAAGAGTCATATTGTCCTGACATAAACAGAGCACAACAGATTTGTCATTTTGCGAAGATCTGACAAGGTGAAGCCCGAACAAGGAAGCACTGATGACATAAAAATGAAGGATTTGCCTCTGGCATTAGTAAACAGAGACCTAGTAGCAGGTTATTTCCAGGCCCCAGATCTGCTAGTCCTCAGTTTACCAGTAAGATTTTCCTGAGGAACAAATCATTTATATTTTTTTAAGCACAAGAGGATTCAGATTCCTGAGTACCCTCCTCTGAACTTACTTTGGAGCAGATATAATGGGTAAACGTTTGTCCAACCCTACTCAGATGGAAGTCTCTACTGTCACTTGGCCAATAAAACATAAGTCTCTATTTCAAAAGTCTAGAATTACATGTTAGCTGTGATAATTCCAGACATGCATTTATTTTCTGAGGTGACCTCCTACCTATAGATCCTGTTTGAGTGGGGAGGAACAAGTAAAATAGTTAGGATCTTGGATGACTACACTGCTGAATGCAAACAGGTTATTAATTCTTGTACCCATGGCGTTCTGGAGATTCTCCCTTTTTTCTATATCTATAGGGGTGGTTTCGAGGTTTGTACCAATCTCCTTTGGAATATCCTCTATTGTGATAATGTGCTTTCTGATCATGACTATAAAAGTATCGATGTTGGTTATAGTATTTGTTGTGGTCTCTATAATCATTTTCTTTTATACTGTTTTCTTCTGCAACAACAGCATTTACATCTTGTCCAAAGAGAGAAGTACCATCAAAGGGTAAGTGTGAGATCTTCTCCTGGGTTTTCTTAGTGAGAGATGTAAGTCGGAGCCAGGCTTGTCTTCTGTAGTCTATTGCCATGGCCATAACTCTGACTACAGAATCCATTATGTCCCTAGTAGTACAAAGCTGCCAAAGGCCAGCATCCATACCATCCGATATTATACATCTTGCTTTTCCACGATCAAACTCTGGGTCATGAACCAGATCCTCCATGTCTTCCCAGAGTTTACGCTGATATTGAGTCATATAGGCCATGTAACTAGCAGCTCGGGCTGCAATGGAAGCAGCATGGTAGAATCTACAACCCATGACCTCCATTTCTTTTGAGGTAGAATCTAGAGGAGATGTTGTGCTTCCTCTTTTGCTGTGCTCTAGTGCTTCTACAATAGGGCCCTCGGCTGGTGGATTTGGTTGGAAAGGAGAGGTATCCTTGGCCACAGGATATACTCTGTGCCCCATGAAGGAAGAAGGATGGCAATCAGCAGGGTCTTTAAAAACCTCAGTGGTGGCAATTCTCAGAAGAGGATGCAATGGAGGAACCAAACGTTTCTTAGAGGTCACATAATCAGGTTTCCCTTCACATGATTCTGCTTCAGATTGTAATGTTACTCTCTTTATAACACCTCTTTGTTCCATTCTTTTCAAAAGACCTGTGAAACTAGACTGACTGGGATCAGTTGGCTGCCCTTTGTCATCAGCTGAGGGGGACTTGCAGTCAGCTTCTTCATCAACCGTAGATAAATTTTCATCCTTGGAGGTGGAGATGTCCCACGGAACTGAGGAGTTCTCACTTGGCCTAGAATGATGGAATCTAAAACAGCTCCTAGACTGCAGATCACGTATCACTCGTGACATCTCAGCCACCTGTGTCTGAAGATAAAGGATGGCATCTTGTCCATGCTGTGAAGCTGAAGAAGACTCTACAGGTAAATCCTCCTTGACCTCTGAAGAGGCCAAAGATTCTTGGGGGACCAGAACTGGAGATGAAGGCAGAGTCTGATAATTTTGTGATGGTTTAAGTGTCTCTGTCTCAGAAATCTTAATATCTGAATTATTTTGATCATTTTTCTGGTTCTCCAATGGGTTCTCAACAGAAGAAGGTTGAGAAACTATCCTTTGTGGACTGCTGGTGCAACTCCCAGAGGAGGAGCTGCTGTCTCCAATGGGAAGAGGAACACTGCAGCTAGAGCACATTTCTGGGCGATGATTCTCAGAGGATGGCACCTTAGACTCAGGCATTCTCTGGGTTATCCACATGAACAAGAAAACCAAGGAAGAAAAAAAAATGCTTTTAATATGTTAACTTTCAAGTGCAGAGATGCATGACCAGTAAGTAGAACTCAATTTTTTAAATTATTATAACAACAATGAAAGATGCAATCCACTACAGGTCTGCAAGGGGATCATAGAAGTCAAAGCCACAAGCTTCACTACCCCCAAAACCCAATACCAACTACTGGCAATAATCTGGCACTCTATTAAAAAAGAGAGTAAAAACAAGCCCAGTTCAATTGGTGCCATCTTAGCCTACTGCTGAGTCTTCTGCTAGGACAAGAAGAGGTGGTGAGATTACTGGTGATTAACAATCTTTTTTTTAAAAATCCCATCCAATGTATGTAAGTCAACAAGCAGAAGTTTATAATAGTATAGAGAACTTGGAAAAAGTTCCACTGAAAATCACACACACAAAAATATTTCTCAAAGTCCCCACTGAAGAGTCACTTTTAAGTCCTTTAAAGATTCTTGTTCCCTTTCCATGAATAACATAAATGAATAATGATAAAACTTGCCAGTTGCATAGTCCTACTTTAGGGTTTGTAGTTTCCAAGGAGCTTACATAGTATGTATCTGTCACTTCATTTTGTCCTCACAACAACCCTGTGAGGTAGGTATTATTATCTGACAAAGAAATTAAGATTAAAGGCTACTTAATTTATCCAGAGTCACAAAATTACTAAGGAGTAAAGCTCAGGCTAAAACCTAGGCATACTGATTCCAAGTCCAAGTCTCAATCCCTTGTAATATAAAGCAAGAAGTATTCCGGCCAGGAGTCTCCAACCCATCAATCCATCAAGACAATAGCCCATTAAAAGAAACTTGGGCTAAGACAAAAGAAAGACAAGGTTGCTACAAAGGGCTCAGCTAGTTTGGTTCTCAGAGTAAGGGAAGTATTAGTTTAAGGGTCAAACCCACAACCAATAAATCACAGGTAAGAGAAAAAAAAAAAAAAACCTAAATATGTGAGGAATAGAGAAGGTTAAAAGGAATGACAACTGAAGTACTATACCACCTATAACCCTTCCCCACATTCCATTTTCTAAAGGATCTTCACACATCCTCTCTTCCAAGATAAAACAAATTTTCTGTGGCCACATGGTTCTGGAAGAAAAGGATCCAGTTATACATGGCACCTAAGGAGAGATACGAAAGCAGAAGGGCACAAGGAGCCAAAACACTTGCAGTTTTTATTCCATTTCTCTTTTATCAGATACCATCTTCAAGTCTTAGAACTTTGCTGTATCATGTTATCTTTTCACATTCTCACTGAAAGTAAAAAACAAAACTGGAAGTAGGAGATGTTCTGGGCAAAGGACTCAATGGATACCTTCTATGGCTCATTCTATAGAAATGGGCCATTCACTAAAGTACTACAGCTCCTAAACACAGCCATCATTGACTTGATAATTGTCTTAGACAAGGCCTCTTAAATGACTAAAGTGAAAGAAATGCAAATCAAATATAATGTACTTACATCACTATGGGAGGTGCTAGGCTCTTCATCATCACTGCTGATCAGATCAATGTATTCCAGAACAGGTCTTAATGGTCCTTCCTATGAAAGAATCAAGCAAATTAACAAGTCATGTAGTTATTCAAACTAAACCAGTCACTTAAAACAATCACTTTTCTTGTTGGGACTGGCAAGAATTCCTCTAAAGAGGCGGCCTATGGGCGCCAGAAAATAATTAGAACACACACAGAAAAATATTCAGAGTACATGAGTAAGAAATGATATTGGGGCACCTGGGTGGCTCAGTTGGTAAAGTGTCCGACTTCGGCTCAGGTCATTATCTCACACTTCATGAGTTCAGGCCCCACATCAGGATGCTAAGAGTAGCTTGGGCCCTGCTTCAGATCCTCTGTGCACCCCCAGCCTAGCCCCTCCCCCGCTCGTTATCTCTCTCAAAAATAAAAAATAAACATTAAAAAAAACTAATGACAAGATCTAAAAGGAAGAGTTTAAACCTTGGTAGAATATTAAGACAATGTTATTCTTCGGGGAAGGATTATTAATAATAAAGGAATTAGTGCTATAAGGACACAGATATGATTCAATGTTTTTTAGAATGGGATGAGTATTAATTACCTGTTAGATAACCACACTCAAAAATATGTGGTTCTCTGACTAACAGCTTGGCTTTATTTCCCACTCCTATAGTCAAACATCAAACCTGATTCTTCTCCATCCTGTTTCCAACCATACTAACTGCATCATATATCAGGCCTTGAATACTAGGCCTAAAAGCCTAGATTTCATTCCATAGGCAAGAGGGAATCAATAAATACTAAGATAAGGAAAACATGAGTACTGTGCTTTAAAATTAATCATGTAGATGAGTATGGAGAGTGGGAAATGCAGGGTAATTAATCAGTCAAATAATGCAAAAAAAAAAACAGCAGCAAAGAGAATAGTGTTGTAGTATATATACAAGACAATACATGGGTATTAAAAAAGAAAAAAAAGATTGGCTATAAAAAACAAAATTCCAACAATAAAAAGGAATGAAAGAAGTCCCCAAGGTTTCAAGCTTGAACAACCAGCTGGATATATCTGGAATTCAGAAACAGGAAGCCGACACTCTTTTGAACATAATGGGTTGATGTACCAGTGGCACACAAAGTTAACTGGCAGAAGCCAGAAATGCAGGGCTGAAACCTGGATGTACAAACATAGCTAGAAATGCAGATTTGGGAGGGGTTCCTCTAGAAGACTAAATTGAACTATGATATTGCTAACAAAGAAAACAATGAGGAAAAAGAAGAAATTTAATGAGGCTCTTGAGGAAATGCTGGAATTTTAGGACTCAAGAAGAGCTAAGCAGGTAATCAAAGACTGAAGATGAATCAGGAATGGATAAATTCAAAAACACTAGAGAATCCTCAAAAAGTTGTCAATGCAAAATGTAGTCAAAAACATGGACAACCAAAAAAACTGCCATTGAAATTGGCAACAAGATTTTTAAATGCCTGAAAACAACTTTCAAGAAAGTAGCAAGCATATAAAAGCCAGGCTCTAAAATATTAAGTAGAACATGAGGCAATAGAGGCGCCTGGCTGGTCAGTCAATGCAGCATGCGACTCTTATCTTGGGGTTGTAAGTTTGAGCCCCACGTTGGTTGTAGAGATTACCTAAAAATAAAAAAAATAAAATAAATAAAAAGAGGCAGTAAGGCCATGAGTAAAGAATATTATTTTTTAAATTCTAATATGTTGAGAATCAGAGAAAGGAACACAGGAAGAGAATATAGCTGAGGGAAAGATTTCTTAGGATGCAGAAAGCTGACTGTTGGCAAGCCAAAGTGATCTTATTCAGTGGATAAACTAACAGAGAAAGACTAGAGTCAGGACACAGAAGCTAAGATCTTTAAATATCCTCTTCCTTAGAAGAGACATTCCGTCTCAAAGATAACTTGTTTCTCCCTTAGGCTACAACTTCTCCTCAAGCAGAAAATTGCTATCCTTGCAGACAGGTTTTATCTAGGCACTACGATAAAACCAGAGACCAGAACTTCAGGACAGGGATCATGTAATAAGTAATTAAGATTTTTGCCTGAGCTGTAAAAATGGAAGTTTAAAAAAATGTTTTTTATTTTTTTTAAATGTTTACTTTTGAGAAAGAGTGAGTGAGCGAGCATGAGCAGTGAAGGGGCAGACAGAGAGGGAGACACAGAAGCCAAAGCAGGCTCCAGGGTCTAAGCTGTCAGCACAAGCCCGACACGGGGCTCGAACTCCCGAACCATGAGATCATGACCTGAGATAAAGTCAGACGCTTAACCAACTAAGCCACCCAGGTACCCTAAAGATGGGAAGTTTAGAAAAGAGGATATTCTCCAATTATGGTCAACAGAGAAGATTCACCTACCTTTAGACTACAATCTACCACTGTTATTGTCAATGTTATACATTCAACTCAAGGAAGCAGAAGAAATAAAAATATGCTAGCTTCTCCTGTTCTAACACCTTAACTTTGGGCTCTTCAAGAAATGTGCATTAGAAATTGTTATTACATGTCCATAGCAACAGCCCACCAAGAAAGTCTCCAGGTTACCAGAAATACACAGAGGGAGGGGCAGAGAGAGCTTCCATAAACAGAGAAAAAAGAGACGAAAGAAGGTAACAGAGTACAAAGCAAAAAGTAGAAGAGGAACCCTCCCCCCCGCCCCAAAACCCAGGATAAAGAAAATGGTCACAGATGGGATTTAAAAACAGCTGCAGAAATAGCAGAAAATAGCAGGAGCAGGAAATGATGAAAGAAGACTATTACAAATTTACTGCTAGGGTGAACCATTAGACTGATATGCAACCAACTATTCCTGAACTAGCGAAAAATGACAACTTCATATGATTCACACTAATTAAAAGAGTAAAAACAATCTGGGTAGGAAATCCAAAAATGAGAAAAACCAAGAGTCATTTAGAATATTTATTGATTCACTCAGCAAATGGTAGATGACGATGACGTATTTGAGACCACCAAAAAAAGCAGAGGCTGAGTTAAAAAATAAGAGAAGTGGGGCGCGTGGGTGGCGCAGTCGGTTAAGCGTCCGACTTCAGCCAGGTCACGATCTCGCGGTCCGTGATTTCGAGCCCCGCGTCGGGCTCTGGGCTGATGGCTCAGAGCCTGGAGGCTGTTTCTGATTCTGTGTCTCCCTCTCTCTCTGCCCCTCCCCCGTTCATGCTGTCTCTCTCTGTCCCAAAAATAAATAAATGTTGAAAAAAAAATTAAAAAAAAAATAAGAGAAGTATCCCCAAGGAAAATATTACTTATATGCACACACTCTAAACTTCAGTTATGGATACGGAAAAAATGCCACCATAACGAACTTAAAGAATCAAAACATTTTAGTATTCCATTAATTTTACTACTCATCAATAACATTTGTCTTTGAGCCCTATACAGGAACTGTACTAAACTTTTCATGTAAATGATTCCATTTAATCCCCAATTACTTTATAAGGTGAAACAGTGAATTATTATTATTATTCCATTTAACAAATGAGAAAACTAAGTGAGGTACACCTGATTCTCTAAATATATAACCGGCTGTGTGGTCACTATAATTCTGAGGTTAAGTTCAAAGTATATACACTACATTTTTTTATTTTTTATTTTTAAGTAATCACTACATCCAACGTGAGGCTTGAACTCACAACCCTGAGATCAAGAGTCACATGCTCTACTGACTGAGCCAGCCAGGTGACTCTACATGCTTTTTTAAATCAATCCCTTATTACCTAAGTTTTTAAGAGACTTTGTCTTCCTTCAAAAAGAGAAAAAAAGACTTCTTGCTATTGCCCTCAAATCTGAATAACTCATAACACTAACCAAAAAATAAGTTATTAATTCCTCATAAGAATGTGTATTATGTCAAGAAACATTTCTTAAAATGTTTACAGTGACTGCCTATGTTCTTAACAAGTATAAATGCATGTTGTCCTCCAATTAAAGGCATTTTATTTGAATTTGCTCAATTCATCAACTAGTAAACCATCATTCTCATCATCCCTTTTGTACCAATAACAAAATCAAAGGATTCTACTCCCGAAGGCCGCACAATTAGGGCCAGGAGCACAGGCACAAACAAAACAGTTTAGTAACACAGCTGAATTAATATTAATATTCTAAGTAAAAAAAAAAAAAAAAAAAAAAATTAATGACACAAAAAGCTTTCATTCCTGTTACTAGAAAAATGATTATCATACAAAACCAAACACCAATTACCTACAACAGTTGACCCTTGAAGAACATGAGGGTTTGGGCTATGACCTTCCCTTCCATTACGGAATTGAAAATCTACATACAGCATTTGACTTCCCAAAACATAACTACTAGAAGCCTACTGTTGACTGGAAACCTTACCAATAACATAAACAGTTGGTTAACATGTATTTTGTATGATGTTATTATATACTGTATTCTTACAATAAAGCCAAAAATATTACAAGAATCATAAAGAAAATACATTTATAGTACTGTAAAAAAACTACATACAAGTGGATCCACGCAGTTCAAACCCACTGTTCAAGGGTCAACTGTAAATGGAAAATAATGTCAATACACTAAGATATGGACTGTAAGAAATGTAGTTTACCCAAGTCTAAAAGAATATGGATTTGAATACCGGTGCAAAACTCTAATCTAAAATTTTAATAATGCATGTGTTTTTTCAATAGATTTCCAGTTACAGGATCAGGGATATAGTTTACTTATGCAATCCTGCCCAGTTCAAAAATTCCAAGTGGTTCCCAACTGCCACTTTTAGTCCACAATTCAAAATCTACACTATCTGGCCCACCCTTTTCTTTTTCACTTTAAAAATTTTTATCCTCCAAAACTACACAGCATCTTCCCTGCTTTCCCATTTTGATGCCTTTCCTTATTTCTTTTCAAAATGCTCTTTTAAATACAAATACTAAATGTTACCTAGGCCAAAAAGGCTTCCTTTATTTTTTTATATAGCACCGGGTACTTTTTATAAAATAACTACTTTCTACAACCATTTACACAGTTCTCATAACCTATATTATCTTCCACATTGAAATATGGGCACTTACAGGTAGGACCTATTTTCAGTTAATCTTTTGTAGTTCTAGAGTACTTACTTCATGACTTTGCATATCATGAGCTCCAACATTATTTTTATTTACTGAGCTAATTATAGGTGCAAGACACCCAGTCAAGATACCTTCACATTTGTGCCCATGACTCTTACCTACTGCAGTTTAAGTATTATCACTTGACCTATGTGCTTCAGAAGCTACTGATGAAATTATACCTTGATTTCCTTCACTATTTCCAAATGTTCAATGATTCCACATTATACCAATAATTGTGACTTAAACCTAAATCTCATGTGCTATTACCAAGATTATAATAGGTTGCCTTTGTGTCACAAGTAGCACTGTGAAAAATCATGTCATCAGCTCTTGGCTAAAACCATTTTCTGGGAGTAAATTAACTAAAATATACAAAGTTTCAAAGAAAGACAGAAAGATGGTGGCTGAATAAGGGATCAGAAAAATATTCTCAGTTTTCAAAAGCTTGTGTTAACACCATTTCACTTTTACGAAAAGACCTACATTGGTATCAGTTTTCACTAACTGAAGTAAATCTGAAGATTTTCTCTTATACAAAAAACAAACAAACAAAAAAGGATGAAAAACAGAAATACTGTACAGCATTTGTTTGGCAGAAAACCATTACAGAGGCGGTGTGCACCCCAAGCAGCGAGAGTACCACTGCCAAGCTGCTTCCCTGTGAACTAAACTCAGCATTTCACAGCTTTGGATTATGTCTGTAAACATCTGTACTTTATCTCAATTTATTTTGGACATCCATTAGCAAGATGTGTTTTAAGGTATCAGAAAAGCCAAAAAGAGGTTATTTTTGGGGTCTGGAAATGCTGAAAATTTTTCCATATAAGTAAATGGTAACTGCTTCTTTGCTTTAGACCCTCTTAGCTTATAAAGTTTTCATAGGTTTCAAATGTTTCTACTTGACAATAACTGGGAGTGGTGGAGATACACCTGTATTATTAAACTAAACAGAAAATGAGAGCAATATCCTTAAATAAAAAGTTTTTGCTATGGCAACATTCTGTTTGAGATCACCCAGGTATTGGCTTTGCAAAAATCAAACAGTACACTTATAAACCGTGCAGTTCTCTGTACATATATTTCAACGTAATTTAAATGAAAGGGATTTATTATCCTTATTATTTCTTTCCTTCAGCACACTGTTTGGTTTCAGGCTCTATATTTTGCAAACCACTGAAAGACTGCTGTGCCACCATGTGATCAAAGACTGGAAAATTAGATTAATGAGCGTGAATTAAGAAATACAAGCCAGAGTAAATCAAGAAGCAACATTATAATGCCATTTTTGTACCTGAAGAAATCTTAAGCAGAGAACAATTTGTTATCTTTACTGGATGAGCATCACCTAAAGGAGTCAAGGATAAGACTAGTTTACAGAGAGAAGTAGAAGGCTCTATCTCAATTTATTTTAAAATAGAATTGTTAGGGGTGCCTGGGTGGCGCAGTCGGTTAAGCATCCGACTTCAGCCAGGTCACGATCTCGCGGTCCGGGAGTTCAAGCCCCGCGTCGGGCTCTGGGCTGATGGCTCAGAGCCTGGAGCCTGTTTCCGATTCTGTGTCTCCCTCTCTCTCTGCCCCTCCCCCGTTCATGCTCTGTCTCTCTCTGTCCCAAAAATAAATAAACGTTGAAAAAAAAAATAAAATAAAATAGAATTGTTATCATTAATTATCATTTAAGTGTTATCACTAAAAATGTAGAAGCAATGTTTTTCATAGATCTCTTCTAAAACTGTAATTGTGCTTAATACATATAATTCACTTCTCCATTTGGAACTATCAGAACTTTGAACCTGTATTTGCCAACAGGGATAAATACAAGGTGTTGTATCAAGGTGCACACACAATACATTATATTTTTTAATTTTTTAAAATGTTTATTTAGTTTGAGAGAGAGAGAGAGAGAGAGAGAGAGAGAGAGAGAGAGAGAATGAACAGAGGAGGGAAAGGGAGAGAGGGAGACAAAGAATCTGAAGCAGGCTCCAGGGTCCTTGCTGTCAGCACAGAGCCCGACGTGGGGCTTGAACTCACAAGCCATGAGATCATGACTTCAGCCGGAGTTGGATGCGCAATCAACTGAGCCACCCAGGCGCCCCTGCACTATATATTTTTTATTCTTGATGCAAAGATGTAAGATATTCTCTACATTTAAAATTAAAAGAATATTTTTAAAAAGTTTTTTTTTTTAATGTTTTATTTGTGAGTGAGTGAGCACTTGCAGGGGTGGGGCAGAGAGAGAGGGAGACACAGAATTTGAAGAAGGCTCCAGGCTCTGAGCTGTCAGCACAGAGCTTGACATGGGGCTTGAACCCATGAACCGTGAGATCATGACCTCAGCTGAAGTCGGATACTTAACCATTAAACAACCCAGGGGCCCCTAAAATTAAAACAATATTTCAAAAATAAAGAGTATTTTAAACTTCAGCTTAATACATTATTATGCTTAAGTTACATACATGCTGTACTATAATTTTTTATTCCACAAGTACCAAAAAGTTTTTCAAATCTTATTTTTATAAATTCCATCTGTGATTCTCAACCCAACACCCATAGTTTATAAAGAAGTATATCATTCTTTCATATACACAAATATCAAGATGAATATTCTCCAAATGCCAATATTCAGGAACAACCTGAAATATTTGTCCTAAGAAGCCATAGAATCCTGTTACCAACATACTTCAGTCCACTGTTAGGGCACCTGGGTGGCTCAGCTGGTTGAGCATCCAACTTTTGATTTCGGTTCAGGTCATGATCTCAAAATTCATGAGATCGAGTCCTGCTATAAGCACAGAGCCTGCTTAGCATTCTCTCTCTGCCCCTTTCCCTGCTCCCATGCTCTCTCTCAAAATAACTAAACAAACACTTAAAAAAAAAAAAAGAAAGGGGCGCCTGGGTGGCACAGTCGGTTAAGCGTCCGACTTCAGCCAGGTGACGATCTCGCACTCCGTGAGTTCGAGCCCCGCGTCAGGCTCTGGGCTGATGGCTCGGAGCCTGGAGCCTGTTTCCGATTTTGTGTCTCCCTCTCTCTCTGCCCCTCCCCCGTTCATGCTCTGTCTCTCTCTGTCCCAAAAATAATAAACGTTAAAAAAAAAAAAAAAAGAAAAAGTACATCTGAAACTAATTTAACACTATGTTAACCACACTAGAATTAAAATAAAAGGACAAAGGGCACCTGGGTGGCTCAGGTGGTTAAACATCTGACTCTTGATTTTGGCTCAGGTCATGATTCCACAGTTTGTTAGATCAAGCCCCACACCAGGCTCTGTGCTGATAGGGTGGAGCCTGCTTGGGATTCTCTTTCTCTCTCTCTGCCCCTCACCCTGTTGCATGCTAACCTGCACTCTCTCTCTCACTCTGAAAATAAATAAAAGGAAAAAGTCCCACATGCACTAGCAATGGTGAAGACAGCCAAAAAAATGATCTCGTGAAAGACTCCTCAATAAACCAATTAAAGACAATACAAAAATGGTTTCACCACAATGGCTCTAATGTTGGGGTATGTAGAGGATATCATTTAATAACCAGCTTTACAAACTGTCCCAAACCAACAAACATAAAAACACTACAATCTATTAAGAAAAACTATACACGTTTCACAGCAAACCTCAAATAACTACAGTATTCAGAAAATGGTTTAGAGTAGAAGTATTCTCTAACTAACTATGATACCACTCTAAGCTGAGTCTTTGCAATTCTTTACAGTTTGGGGTGAAAATCATCTCCAAATACGTCATAACCCCCACTCTGCCTAAACCAAGGCTTTACAAACTGTGGTTCAGAGATTCATATGTCCTTTCATCTTTCCAAAAGGAAGACTCCTAGGTCCCACCTACAAATTCTGAGTCAGTGGGTATGGAAGGGTGAGGCCCCGCAATCCGCACATTTACGCTTGGTAATGCTTAAAGACCACTGACCCGAAGGGACGAAATTCTGAAAAACATGTGTGTTCCTGGTGATGCAGGGATCTCCATATGAACATCAACTCCTGCACTATGCTGTAACAAACACCACGATCTCACAGGTCAGGGAAGTCTTCAAGCTAGTCGCCTTCATGTTATGCAGCTACATAACGCTCAGATTTTGAGTTCTTGCAAGCCTTCTTGTTCTCTACCTCCTTCCTCATCATCACCTGTCCTCTCTCCCTCGCCTGCATCGTCATCTGTTACAGGACAACCTTGTCCCTCTTGGAAACACGCCTAGACTAAGCATTAAAACAGCGCTAAGTAAACGCACGAGAAGCGTGATGGAGTGAGCACCACGGACTTTCGGCAGTCTTTGTGACGGCTACCGCAGCTGCTCAGAGGCCTCTTGGGGTAAATTTCCTAATCCTACGCCACGCTCCCCGGTGTCTAGTACCCATCGGACGTTCATACACAGTTGCTCAATGAGGAGTGGACAGGTGCAGTACAATCACATAATGGCTTACCACGCGCAGTCTTGGAACTCTAGGAAAAACCCGAATGTCGTTGCTACTTACACTAACAAACTGAATGTCATCTTCATTTTCATCCGTTGTTGACTCAGATGCCTCGGGCCCAGCTGGAGGGACAGATTCTATTATCTATAAAAATAAGCCAAAACACGCTTATCTATACAGCCACGTACTTGGTGGAAGAGACTTTCCCAAAAGGAACGAAAAAGAAAGAGCTTTTTAAAACAACGAGCTCTTGAGGAAACCTAACAGCACAACTGCATGCAAATCCGACTAAGAACAGAACTCCATGGAGTCGCGTTCTGCCTCTGCAGACGCGGAGCCATGGGGAGCGGACGCCGAAAACGACTCCCCAGCCCCTGCGAATTCCCCTATCTGCTCGAGGAGGAGGGATGCGCGCTCACCGCCGAAGGGCGATCCTGTCTCAAAATGTCGCTCTCGCGGGCAGAGCGGCGACAACAGGGAGCACCGGGGCCGGCGTAGGGGACCGGGGGCGGCCGGGCGGCCATTGTTACCGCTGGGTCGTCGTTCGGACCCGCACCAGGCCCGAACGCTGGGCTCGGCCCGAGACGCCGAGGCTTTCGCCCCGCGGGCGCACAGCAGGCCGCACACTCAACAAAACACAAAGCCCTTTCGCGGCGCGGCTGAGAACGCCGCGGCCCGACGCTCCACCACTCACCTCCGACCCCGGGTCTCCCATTTCTCCGACGGCCTAACTGACAGCACCACCGCTGCTGCGGTCCCCGCCGCCACCGCCGCCGTCGCAGCTGTCCCAGCCGCCACCGCCGCCACGACTTCCCTTCCCGCCCAGCACCGCTTCGCGCCGCCGTGACCCGCCCCTGCGTGAGCGCCGACGCCGCCGACGCCACCGACGCCGCGGGCGGAAAGAGGTGCGAAACCGCTTCAAAAGGAGGAGCGGCCGGCTCTGGCCCGCTAGCCCCCGGAGTCTCTTTCGCACCGTCCCGGCCTGCCTTCTCCGCGCCGCGCAGGAACCTGGGAGTTGTAGTTCTAGTGCCGCCCGAGACCGTCCCGGCGTCAGTAGCAAACCGCGGAAAAGGACTCCAAAGCATGGCGCACACATTTTGCCACGCTGACGTCAGCTGCAGCTTTGCGGAGCCGGGGGCGGGCTAGGTTCTGTTTCATAGTGAAGGGCAGGAACAGGATTGCAATTGGGTATTGTGTGGGTGTGGAAACGAAGCTCACCGGTGTCAGTTTTGGCCTAATGGCGGATGATGGCGATTAAATTCTCATATTCCTTTTTTATTTTTGTATTTTTTGCGGTGGGCCCGAAATGTAAAGGTGTAGTTGAATTTTGAGATAAAGAAATCCGAGGTGTCTTTATGTTACTCACCTGTTCCCTAGCTTCATTCTCTCAGCCATAGCATGTGAGTAGGCAAATTGAGGACCAGAGTTCCAGTCTCCAGGTTGGCCTGAAGAAAACTGGCGAAGCAAGAATCCAGGGAGCCGAGGCCTAGCTAACTATCATTAAGCTCTAGGCCAGTGAAAACATGCGCTGTTTAAAGATATTCTCAGAGTATTACCTTACTAAAATAGCTTACTTTTTTATCAGCGTTCATACTCAAAAAGCAGTCTTTAAAATAGTTGACTCATGGTTTACTTGTGTGGTTTTTCTCACTTTAATGTCATACAAAACTGTCCGGCTTTTTTTTTTTTTTTTTTTTTTTCTACACCAACAATTTTGAAAAGAACTTTTCAAGTCGGAAAATTCTTTTAAATTTCCAGATGCCTGTTTTTGCCTATGTCCAAACCTAGCTGATTATTTATGCCTATATAGTAATTATTCTTGGTATATGTTATTTTCTGCTTTTCCAGCAAGTGCTTTATGACTTCATTTGCTTTTCTGCCTAAGTTTGAAAATTCTTGAAAAATTTGAGAATAAAAGACTGATTACAGGTAGGAGTTAATGGGTAAAACTATCAGAAAACGACCTTTCTCTGGCTGGAGCTCCCAAATTCTCATGTTCTTCAATTCAGTTGTCAATGCAAGGCTTTATCCTGAGGACATACCTTAGTCTGTAGGAAAATATGCATGCAAAATATTATTTATGACAGGTTTGTAATAGAAAAATTGTAAAACATTTAAATGTCTAGTGACTGGAAAATGAAATGGTTAAACTTTGGGATGTATTCTGCCAATATAATTCTATAGTGTTTTCATCTCCATTGAAAATGTGTAGCTAAAATTTCTAAAATCCTGTTTTTCAAAAATGCAAGATAAGTAATATGATAAGAACCATGTCAACTGCCAAGAAAACCATGCCTGAATTAGGAAAACTACTTAATCATCAACAGTAATTTTCTCTGGGTAGCTAGTCTATGTGCTTTTAAGAAAATCCTTTGCAACACACTAACAGAAGATTAGAGATATGCCTGTAGTTACCACAAAACCAGGTTTATTTAGCTTAGTGTAGCAAAGGAGAAGAAACCACAAAGTTTAGGAGTCTCTCAATCAGAGGAAATTAAGAGATTGGTTTGCGTGATGTTAAGGCCAGCGTGTGAAGTAGGGACTGATTAGATTTGGAAGAAGCAGAGTTATTTCCTGAATGGTTCAGTGTTCAAAATGGAGACTTTTTAACTATGGGGAAATGTTTTCTGTGTGGCTATTTTTTTTATGTTTTACTTGGGCCGTGGATCCATTATTTTGCTTTATGAGTTTAGATTAGGGAGGGAGCCTACCACTGGTTTTGGTAACTCCTCTAATTTAGTTCTCTTAGACTGTATCCTAAACAACATAATAGATTCTTTAGATCTAGATGAGTGACATTATTTTGATACTATTCTTTCTTTCTTTTGGTGGAGAATATTCGTATTTTATTAGTTTTTATTGAGGCAAAAAGCACATAACATGAGCTCTACCCCGTTAATGAAGTGTATAACACAGAATTAAGTATAAGCAGTGTCTAGAACTTGCTCATCCTGCATAACTGAAACTGTAAACCCCAGTGAACAGCAAATACTCGCTCTCATTCTCTCCAGCCCTTGGCCAACACCATTCTACTTTCTGTTTCTATGAGCTTGACTACTTTAGGTACCTTGTGTAAGTGGAATTGTGCCATATTTGTCCTTCTGTGACTGGCTTATTTCACTTAGCATCATGTCCTCAAAGTTCATTCATGTTAGGTAGACCACATAACAGAATTTCCTTTTTTACGGCTTCATGATATTCCATGGTGTATGTAAATCTCCTTTTCTTTACCCTTTGATCTGTGGATGGGCATTTAGGTAATGTCCACACTCCACACTGTCTATTGAGAATAATGCTGCAGGTAACATGGGAATGCAAATCTCTCTTTGAGATTCTGATTTCAAATCATTGGGTAAATGACTGGAAGTAGGATTGCTAGATCATATTTTTTTGTTTTTTATATAATGGTCATTCTGTTAAGAGGTGATATCTCATGGTGGTTTTGATCTACATGTCCTTGATGAGTGATGTTGAGCATCTTTTCATATACCTGTTGGCCATTTGTAGGTCTTCTTTGGAGAAATATTTTCTTAAGTCCTTTGCGCATTTTATCATTTTTTTAAGTTGATGAAATATTTTTAAATTTACATCCAAATTAGTTAGCATATAGTGCAACAATGATTTCAGGAGTAGATTCCTTAGTGCTCCTTACCCCTTTAGCCCATCCCCCCTCCCACAACCCCTCCAGTAACCCTCAGTTTGTTCTCCATATTATGAGTCTCTTCTGTTTTGTCCCCCTCTCTGTTTTTATATTATTTTTGTTTCCCTTCCCTTATGTTCATCTGTTTTGTCTCTTAAAGTCCTCATATGAGTGAAGTCATATGATTTTTGTCTTTCTCTAATTTCACTTAGCCTAATACCTTATCTCCAGTTCCATCCACGTAGTTGCAAATGGCAAGATTTCGTTCTTTTTGATTGCCGAGTAATATTCCACTGTATATATACCACATCTTCTTTATCCATTCATCTATAAATGGACATTTGGGCTCTTTCCATACTTTGGCTATTGTTGATAGTGCTGCTAGAAACATGGGGGTGCATGTGTCCCTTTGAAACAGCACACCTTTATCCCTTGGATAAATGCCTAGTAGTGCAATTGCTGGGTCGTAGGGTAGTTCTATTTCTAGTTTTTTGAGGAACCGCTATACTGTTTTCCTGAGTGGCTGCACCAGCTTGCATTCCCATGATACTATTCTGTAAACTCACAATTTAACAAAGAAGTCTAAGCTTCAACTTTAGTTTTGATCAGTTTTTGTTGTTTGTTTGTTTTTTTAAAGAGCACAAGCAGGGGAGGGGCAGGGAGAGATGGGGACAGGGGATCTGAAGCTGGCTCTGTGCTGACAGCAGAGAGCCTGATGTGGGGCTCAAACTCACGAACTGTGGGATCATGACCTGAGCTGAAACCACGAGTTGGATGTTTAACCGACTGAGCCACCCAGGTACCCCTGTTTTCATCAGTTTTCTATTGACTTGCTTTTTTTGTTGAATGATTATTTATAGAACCATCTGTCTGAATATTGGCTGCACAGCAGCATTTAAGATTCTGGAGACCTAGTTCTTAACTAAGAGAATGCCACCAAGAGGCAAATTAAATGCATTAAAAGGCTCAAACCCTCATTGAGAATTATACAATATTTTCATAAGTCTGAAAAAAGGGGAAGTATCATGTGCCTGTAATTTACTTAAAGAGCATTCAACTTGGGCCAAAGAATTAATGTATACACAGAACCAAATCTTACTATACTTTAGTAAAAGCACAAATACTTCTAATGCAATTCTATTATTAAGACCATATTTGGTTTTGATTAAATGCTCTGGTTTTAAGACCTGGCAACTACAATGGTCTTTTCAACAACTACTAATAAAGAAATGGATTTATAGGCATTTATGCCAAAACAGAATTTTCTTCAGGGAAGAAGATGGCTCTTAGAATACAGAACCAGATGACATAATCATTTCCTGGGAGTTATGGGAGCAGAACAAAAAGCATTTGGTTCTGAAAAGAGTATAAAAGACTAGCCCATAGGTCTATAAATGCAACTTCTTTTTTCCTGTCAGGTCTAGAATTCTGTACAAGTGTTGCACATAAGGAAAAGAAGCCTGTTGGAGCACAGAACAAAAGAGGGTTTTTCATTTCTATGGTTCATTCAGAAGTACAAGCCACTTTTTTCATTAAAGCAAGCTGTAATTATTACTTCTTTAAAATGTAGACATTTCCCCCTTCAAGCAATGATGTATTTGCCTGTATGAGGAAACTGGGGAGAGTAGTTTTTGGTGCCATTATTACACATTTTGAGTAATTTGCAAAACTTCCTAGCCCTCTGTAGGACTATTTGAAGGACATTTTTCACTGTGTTTGCATCATAGTGACATTATTCCTCCATGTAAAGCCAGTGAACAAAACTTTCAATGGTTCAGTTTGTAGTGGGTCACAAGGGTTTTGAAAACACCACAGACAACCAAAAGTATTAAAATTGCTTTTTATTCAATGAAGGAATTGGTCTTGTTGCACAGCATAAGTGTAGATATAATTGTTAACAATCTTGCTAGCCAATCGTAAGTATTAAGATCTCTCTAACTTCTATGATAATGTACATGTTAGAATAGTTGTCAAAGTCTATTTACCAAAGAGAAACTGTGGAGGAATTGAAGGCATTTTTAATATTTGTTTCTTCACACAAGCTAAAGGAGAATGAAAAATCCTAAACAGGAGCAAGACATCTCTGTATGATTTCACACTTAAGGAAAAACTGCAGGAAAAATATTTGTTTTATCATATTGTCTACACACAGAGAGATCTATGTATACACATATACTTTTCTAAATCATCAAAGAGCAGGTTGCATGTATCATGCCTCCTTACACCTTAATGTTCCAGTGGGTGTTTCTTAAGAATCAAGGATTTTCTTTGACATAACCATAGTACTTGTTTTAGTCTGCTTGGGCTGCTATTAATAATTTACTACAGAATGGTGGCTTAAATAACAAACATTTATTAGTCTCGATTGGGAGGTTGGGACTGTTAGATTCAAGTTTTGCATTACCAGACAAAATACTGTAAGTGATGTTGAAGTGTTTTAGATACTGCATCTAGAAGCACATGATGGTTAACTGCCCCTCATTGAGGATATTAATTTTATTTTATTTATTTATTTATTTATTTATTTATTTATTTTTTAATTTTTTTTTCAACGTTTTATTTATTTTTGGGACAGAGAGAGACAGAACATGAACGGGGGAGGGGCAGAGAGAGAGGGAGACACAGAATCAGAAACAGGCTCCAGGCTCTGAGCCATCAGCCCAGAGCCCGACGCGGGGCTCGAACTCCCGGACCGCGAGATCGTGACCTGGCTGAAGTCGGACGCCTAACCGACTGCGCCACCCAGACACCCCGAGGATATTAATTTTAATCATCTGTTCAAGGTGTTGTCCAGTATTATCCCTTAAAACTAATAAGCAATCTGTGAGGGTATACTTTCAGACCACATAAACTTATTCCTTTATAGAGAGCATATTCTGATTATATCAACCTTTACTATGATCGTTACAAAATGATAATGTCCCAACTCTACAGTCTTTCAACTTTTTTTTAGTTGGCATTTTTCTATAAGGAAGAGTCTTGCCTCCTCTCTTTTTAAAAATTTTAATTATGAATTTATTGATTTCCTTAAAAAAATACTTTTCATGGTTAAGTCGGTTAAGTGTCTGACTTTGGCTCGTGGTTCATGGGTTTGAGCTCTGCGTCAGGCTCTGTGCTGACAGCTCAGAGCCTGGAGCCTGCTCTGGATTCTGTTTGTGTGTGTGTGTGTGTGTGTGTGTGTGTGTGTGTGTGTGTGTGTGTCTCTCTCTCTGCCCCTCCCCCACTCACACTGTCTTTGTCTCTCAAAAATGAATAAACGTTAAAAAAAATTTCATTACATGATTTCTTGATGTTTGTACACAGAATACAGATACTCAGAATCATGTCAAGAGCCTTCCTTGCATGTTACCTGGTGATCACTTTGTAGATATTAGGGGTTTAGAATATCAGAGATAATTAACTACTTTTCTTGTCGGTCTACTTTTTCTACTGTAAGACCTATAACACTTGTCTTAGATGTAGTTTAGCCATGCTACATATTTATGTTCTGATTTATTTTCTTTTGAGATAAGTTTAAATTCACATGCACTTGTAAAAAATAATTCATAGTACTTCTGGCATGATCGTGTGAGGGGCTAGGCTGACCTGTTCCCAAAGTGAAACTGGTGAAGATTATATCTAAAAAAACACTTAAAGCCTATGGAAGCAATCCTGAGGACAAACAGCAAATGAAGAAACATCTATTTAAGAAAATCTAGGAAAATTCTGTAACCAAGGGAAGAGTCTGTGGTATTCAAACCAAGATCACTCCCTACCACTCCCCTCCCAGCTCAGTGAGGCAGAGAATCTACTCCAGATTGCTGCAGCCAAAAGCACAGGGCTCCCTCTCTACTCACTAACCCCTAGCTCCTGGTTAGAGAGAGCTCTTTTCCTGGAACGAGCAGGATATCAGCATTTCTCATCTTGTCCCCAGCTACCTGTTGCTGAGACTATCTCAGGTGAGTGCAGTTGAGAAGTAGTGAGTCTCGTTTTCCATACAAATGATACTAATGGAATAGAAGTTCTGCCTTGAACACAGCACACTGAGAATACTTAGTCCTTTGTCACCCCTGACTCACCTGGTAAGGCAATGTCTGTGCAAGAAGAGAGAAGACCAGAGGACCTCAGGCTGATGCCCCCATTCCTCCACCAACTGGTTAGCTCCTTGAATGAGATGTCACTAAAAGAAGCTTGCCAGTGTCCAGAGCCCTAGTTTAGAAATTTTACCTCAGAGGAGAAGCAAGCTGTGCAACACATGGCTCCCAACCTCTTCACAAAGGAGCTGACTTCATTGCAATGGGTGGTGGTTAACTTCAACCCTACAGATACTTTCAAGAATAGTGGAAATTGTGGTGAAAGGCAATTGGGAGGACATTCAAGATAAACTGTAGGCTGCCTAGTTTTCATGAGAAGCATGGAACAGGATATCTAAGACAACAAAACAAAACAAAAAAAGGTGGACATAGGAAAATCAACAAAAGGATCTAAATATTTCTGAGGTTCAAAGAACTCCATCTAAATATCATCCATGCCAGCAAAGGTAGTAGTAGCTGCTTAAAACAAGAGAAAAAGAATATGAAAAAATACCATATACCCTCTTCCCGGTTTCCCCAATGTAACATTATTCATTATTCAAAATTGTACTACACTGTCACAACCAAGATGTTGACAAGTGATACAGCTAAGATATAAAATCTGTCTGGAGATTCTTCTAGATTTTTTATGTGTAAGGATATTTTGTATGTCTAAGGATTCCTCCTGTTGCCCCTTTCTAGCCATACCCTTTTTCCTCCCAGCTCCAACTCCTCCTTAACCCCTGGCAACCACTAATCTGTTCTCCACTTCTATAATTTTATCATTTCAAGAATGCTATATATATCTATATCTATAGAGAGAGATGATATATAGATATAGATACAGATAGTGCTATATAAATGGAATCACACAATATATAACTTTTGGAATTGGCTTTCTTTTCCACTCAGAATAATTTTCAGGAGGTTCTTCCAGGTCCTTTCATGTAGCAATACTTCATTACTATTTATTGCTCAGTAGTATTCCAAGGTATGGATGTAACACAATTTAACCATTCAAATGTTGAGACAGCTGGATTGTTTCCAGCTTTTGGCTGTCACAAATAAAGCTGCTATGAACATTCTGTAAAGATTTTTATGTAAACGTAAATTTTCACTTCTCTAGGATAAATACCCCTAAGTGCAATAACTGAGTCATATGGTTTAGCCAAACTGTTCCAGAGTTGCTGTAACACTTTACATTCCCATCAGCAATATATGAGTGATCAAGTTTCTCCACATTCTTGCTGGTATTTGGTATTGTCACTATTTTTTATTTTAGTCATTTTAAGTGTGTAGTGCTGTCACATTGTAGCTTTAATTTGTATATTACTAATGGTAAATGATATTGATCATCTTTTCATGTGCTTGCCATCTGTATGTTCTGTGTGTCAAAATGTCTCTTCATGTCTTTTGCCTATTTTCCAACTGGATTTTTTTTTTTTTTTTTTTTTACTATTGAGTTTGAGACCTCTTTATATAGTCTAGGTACTAGTCTTTCATCATATATGTAGTCTCTAAATATTTTCTCAGACTCTGTAGCTTGTCTTTCATCTGTTAACAGTGTATTTCACTGAGCAAAACTTTTAATCCTGATGAAATCCATTTTATCAATTTTTCCTTTTATGGATCATGCTTTTGGTGTTAACTCCAAGAACACTTTGTCAAACATTAGATCCCAAGGATTTTACCCTGGTTTTTCTAAAACTTTTATAGAAACCTTTATAAATTTATAAAAAATAAATTTCTAAATTTCTAAAAATTTTTATAAATCTTTAGAAGTCTACAGAAATTTCACATTTCACGTTTTAGTTTATGATCGATTTTGAGTTAATTTTTTATAAGGTATGAAGTTTAGGTTGAGGCTCATTTTCTTGGACTATGGATGTCCATTTGCTTCAGCAATATTTGTTGAAAAAACTATATTTCAGCTTTTTCAGCTATATTTTCAGCTGGAAAAAAATAGCTGGAGATGTTTGTGTTGGTCTATTTCTAGGTTTTCCATTCTGTTTCATTGAGCTATGGTCTATCCCTCTACCAATATCACACAATCTTGATTACTAAGCTTTATAGTAAGTCTTGAAATCAAGTAGACTGATTATTCCCGCTTTATTCTTCTTTTCCAAAATTGTTTTAGTTATTCTAGTTCCTTTGCCTTTCCATATGAATTTTAGAATAATCTTGTCTAAATCTACAAAATTCTTGCTGGGATTTTGATTGGAAGTGCATTAAAGCTGTATATCAGTTTGGTGAGAATTGACATTTTTACTATATTGAGTATAGTATGAATAGTATGAATGAACACATTTCTCCATTTATTTAGGTCTTCTAGGATTTCTTTCATTTGCACTGTGTAGTTTTTAGCATATAATCCTATATTTAAGGTTTTTTGGTAGAAAGATGGTAAACAGTTGTATTTTTACCTTTGGTGTCTATATGATTATTGCTAGTATACAGAAATACAATTGGGTTTTGTATACTGATCTGGTGTTTGTAACCTTGCTGAACTCACTTATTATTAGTTTCAGCAAGGTTTTCGGTTGGTTTTTGTTGTTGTTGTTGTTTTGTTTTTTTTGAGACTCCTTGGGATTATCTATATAGTCAATTGTCTGCAAATAGGGACAGTTTTGATTTTTTTCTTTACCATCTGTATGCCTTTTATTTTTTTTCTTGCCTCCATGTACTGGCTAGAATGTCCAGAACTATGTTGAAAAAGTGATGAGAATGGATATCCTTGTCTTGTTCCTAATCTCAGTATTAACTCTTACAGCACCAAGTGTAATGTTAACTATAGGGTTTTTGTGTTTTTTTAAAAACTTTTTAAAATTACGAATAAGCGCTGATTTTGTTAAATGCCTTTTCGGTGTCAATTGATTAGTACAATGTGATTTTTCTTCTTAGCCCCGTGGGGGAGGAGTGGGATGAGCACACCTGCTTACAGGCTGATGGGGGAAGAAATCTGAACTCCCTGATCAGCCTTTGCTGGCATGGATGATGTTTAGATGGAGTTCTTTAGACCTCAGAAATATTTAGACCCTCTTTTTTTAATTTTCTATGTTCATTTTTTTTTTTTTTAAGTAGGCTTCGTGCCCAGCACAGAGCCCAATCAAGACCTTAGCTGAAGTCAAATGTTAAACATCTAACCAACTAAGCCACCAAGCTGCTCCTATCTCCACCTTTTCTAACAAAGCCTTAATTCCTTAGGGACATACTAATAAAAATGCTATTTGGTATAATTAAGGGAAGCCAAGACTTAAATTCTCCAGATTAATTCAAAATTTACCATCAAATGTATCTCTCATATGCCCCTCTGAAATGTACAGTTTTGCTCATAAAGTTCCCCAAAATGTCCAACGTAGTTCTCAATTGCCTTTGGTAAAATTGTGGCATTTAGAAAGATAGGAGCATTAGTTACGACAATAATGAGAAAACATAAAAAGAAGCACGTGCCCATCCCAATGGAGGGTAGACTAACCCATGAAAACTCAGAGAGTGGTGTTTTTGCACCTTTTGTCTCCATGTTCTAACTAATGGCTGACTGTCATTAACTGTAGGCATGACAACTTGCAGTCCCAGTTCAAACAGGTGAGGATAATCAAGTGAGTTCTAAGTGGCAAGGAAACAATACTTAGGAGAGTTTTTATAAGATTCTGAAAGATGACCCTAGTCAAAGTTTGTGGAAAGGATGACACTCTAACAAGACTTTGTTTTTTAGTCCTTAGGGCTAACTCAAATGGTAGGCTCATCAGCCCTATGCTTTGTCCTCTCCTCAAAGATTTTCTTTTACAGAAAAACAACACAGAAGACATCAAAATGAAAGCTAAAAAGGAAGAGGAGACAATGATACAAGCCAAATTTAACCAAAAGGCAAAATAACACAAATTGATCAGAATCTAACATTTTATTCTTAATCCTAGGAGTAAAAATAAACTTATGTTGAAAGGCACCATGAAAGCTTAAAGCTCAGATTCAGTTATGAAAGTACCACATCATTATGGGCAAATAGATTTCAGGAGTCTCAGATATGCACAGAGCTACCATGTTGAAGTTCCTGGTCCATGGTAATAAGGATCTTAACAGAGTCTCTGTGGGACCTCAAAACTGCCAAAGCCCACCAATGGAAGATCAACAGTGACATGCCAAAGTAACAATAAGCCAATTATACTTATCTTGCTACATCAAAGGAGAACCCCTACCTCCCCCAATACAGACACACACCAGGGCAGTTTAGGAGAATCATAATCTTAGAAGGTTAGGAAGGGCCTTTGAATGGGTATTAATATTTGTGCTGAGTGGTTTTATTTTTTTTTTAATTTTTTTTTCAACATTTATTTATTTTTGGGACAGAGAGAGACAGAGCATGAACAGGGGAGGGGCAGAGAGAGAGGGAGACACAGAATCGGAAACAGGCTCCAGGCTCTGAGCCATCAGCCCAGAGCCCGACGCGGGGTCGAACTCGCGGACCCCGAGATCGTGACCTGGCTGAAGTCGGACGCTTAACCGACTGCGCCACCCAGGCGCCCCCTGAGTGGTTTTAATATAGGTCCTAAAAGTGAGTAACTGACAGGAATAGGTAGGTTTGGAGAAGCAAGGTTATTTATTGATTGATTCAGGCTTAAAGCAAGATTTTTTCCCCCCTGTATTAGAATATTTATTTTATTTTTTGAAGTTTTTATTTAAAATCCAGGTAGTTAACATACAGTGTAATATTAGTTTCAGGTGTACAATGTAGTGATTTGATTCAACACTTCCATACAACACCCAGTGCTCATCACAGTCAAAGCAAGACTTTTAATTAAAAAAAAATTTGTTTATTTTTAAAAATTTTATTTTGAAGTAATCTCTACACCCAATGTGGAGCTCAAAAACCCAGTCCTGAGATCAAGAATCACATGCTGCACTGTCTGAGCCAGCCAGGTACCCCAAAGCAAGATTTTTGAACTGGAGGAAGATGTTTCTTATGGCTTTACTTTGGGTCTGTTAATGTGGCCCGAGTTAAGAACTTTAAGGGGATACTTGGGCCTTGAGTCTGTTACTGTAGTTTATGAGTTAAGATCTTCACTGGGTACATAAGCATATTTCTCAATCCCTTAAATTAGCTTTTGATTCATTTTGGGTTTTCATGTATAAGTACATCTCATTTATTTAGAGGTAATGATTCTGATAGCCATTATTATCTCAAATACAATAATATCTTGCGATATCTTTGCTTGGAAAAATTTCCATATTTAAAAAATGAAGGCATAGGGGTGCCTCGCTGGCTCAGTTGGTGGAGCATCTGACTCTTGATCTCCGGGTCATGAGTTCAAGCCCCACACTGGGTGTGGAGTCTATTTAAAAATAAAAAATAAAATAAAAATGAAGACATGGAGGGGTGTCTGGCTAGCTCAGTGGGTACAGCATGCAACTTTTGATCTCAGGGTTGTAGGTTCAAGTACCCACACTGGGTATGAAGATTACTTAAAAATAAAAACTGGGATGCCTGGGTGGCTCAGGTGGTTGAGCATCTGACTCTTGGTTTTGGCTCGGGTCACAATCTCATGGTTTGTGAGTTTGAAGCCCATGTCTGGCTATGTGCTGATAGCGTGGAGCCTGCTTGGGATTCTCTCTCTCTGCCACTTCTGCCCTCTTTCTCTCTCTCTCTCTCTCAAAATAAATAAACTTTGGGGAAAAAATTTAAAAAAGTAAAATCTTTAAAAATATAAAAACAGAATACAAATGAAGACATGGGTTCTTTTGTACTCTTAATATCCTATGACTTTCAGTTAAAAAGTAAAGAATATGAAGACTACTCACAAGAAAATAAGATGCCTCCTAAACATATAAGAAATGATTACACTTATCCGTAAAGAAACATTTAAAAACTAAAAGTACACATATTTTTCATCTATACATATTGTAAAGATAAAAATTTTAGAATATGCTGTACAAAGCAAAGATGTGGGGAAAGAGGCATCCTATAGGATTGCTAGAATTATAAGTTTATTAACGAAATGCAATTCAGTAATAACGAAATGTGTAATACTCTTTTCTAGGAACTTACCCTTCAGATGTATTCACAAATACTTGAAACGGCACATGCACAGGGATACTCCTAGCAGGACTGTTTGTAACAATAAAAAACTGGGAACAACCCAAACGTCCAACTCAAAGTGATTTCAAATAAAGTAGGATATACCCATACAGTGGAAACAGTTGCAACCATACAAAATTGGCTATTGGAAATTTGGATTGGGGTGCCTGGTTGGCTCAGTAAGTAGAGCATGTGACATTTAACCTCAGGTAGTGACTTCTAGCCCCACTTTGGGTGTAGAGATTACTTAAAAACAAATTAGGATCATAGTTATATTTGGGAAATTGTGGTTGAATAGTGCTGGAAGGGGCACAAATGACCTTCTGGGGTGATGGTTACACAAGTATGTTCAATTTGTGGAAGATCATCACACTGTACACTCATAGCTAATACATTGTTTTGTATTTATGTTATACTTCAAGAAAAAAAATTCTAATGAATAAAGCAGTGTTATGTATTTATATGCAATTATCTTTATGTTAACTAAAAAAACACAAAGATCAGAATAGTGTATATAAAATCCTACAATTTGAAAAATATAGGTGCATGACTGTACATGCATAGACAATCTGGAAATATAGGAAGGTGATAGGAGTGGTTGCCTCTGGGCCATGTGTTCGATATAAGACATTTTTCAATATGGAAGCATTTGGATCTTTAAAATATTTTACTGTGTGCATGTATTACTCATTCAAAATTAATATAATTAATTTAAATAATTTTTGTTAGTTCTCTAGAACCCAAAATAAATTTGTCACTACCTAAAAATTATTCTACTAATCATGGGGGGTATCCTCAGACCTGTCATAGCCTATTTATTTATTTTTTTTAAATGTTTATTTATTTTTGAGAGAGAGAGAGACAGAGCACAAGAAGGGTAGGAACAGAGAGAGAGGTGGACACAGAATCCGAAGCGGGGTGCAGGCTCTGAGCTGTCAGCACAGAGTGGGACGTGGGGTAGGAACCCACCAACCGTGAGATCATGACCTGAGCCGAAGTCGGATGCTTAACCGACTGAGCCACCCAGGTGCCCCTAGCCTATTTACTCTTTAATTACATTAAGTGGGTGTAGTGCATTCTTGAGTCCAGGATGATCAGTAGCAGATAACAGAAATAGAGTAGACTTACTACATGTAAGCATACTGAAAATTATAGGAAAAGAGAACAGTTGGAAAGTGAGTAGACAAAAATTAGAAAAAATGTACATGAAATAACCCACAGAAGTAATACAATCAAGGTCATTTGGTTAAGGAGCAAATGGCTCTACCTATTCAACAACTTTTTTTTTTTTTTAAGTTTATTTATTTGAGAGAGAGAGAGAGAGAGAGCACGCGTGAGCGTGAAAGTGGGGGGAGGGGCAGAGAGAGAGGGAGACACAGAATTCTAAGAATGCTCCAGGCCCTGAGCTGTCAGCACAAAGCCCACACGGGGCCTAACTCATGAACCGTGAGATGGTGACCCGAGCCGAAGTCGGACACTTAACTGACTGAGCCACCCAGGCGTCCCTCAACCACTTTTGAATTTATGATGTAGCAATTGCTGTTCACATGTTCAACTTAATTCACAATAGAAAAAAATAATGCCAAATAGATTACTTTAAAAATCATGAGGTATAGTCTTCACACCATTCTAGTGTGATCATAAAACAGAATGACATGGGAAGCAAATGATCCTGGAAGTGCTACCACGATTGTGTGGCAGGTAACTCCAAGGAGCTAGACACAGTTCCTTTTCCCTCTTTTTCACCTCTGGCTCCTGTCACTGAAATATAAAATGGTCTATTTTTTTTTTCCTCTGAGGATAGAGCTTGATTATTTACCACAAAAGCCCCAGATATTAGAATCCCAAATAACTGTCTTCCTTTAATGAAAGTTATGTGCAAGATTTGTGCGTGTATGCACATGTGTGTACTTTCTTGTTCATTGTTGCTTAAAGCAGCAAAAGCAAAATACGAATCAATGGGACATTTGTTAAAGAATGTCTTGTCTCCAACCAAAACAAGTAATCAGACATAACGCTAAAGACATTCCTATTTAAGTTAAGAGAGAAAATAAACTTGCCTGTTACTACTACTCCTATGTCTAGAAGTCACAAGCAATGCTCCAAGGAAAAGAATGGAGCAAAAGCATTAGAAAGAGGAGGTAAAATAACCATTATTTGAAGAAGAAATCTACCCCCTCCCAACTTGGAAAACTAATGTGAATCAAAAGGGTAATATGGAGACTTAAAAGGAAAACATATTGGGGCACCTGGGTGGCTCAGCTGGTTAAGTGTCTGATATCAGCTCGGGTCATGGTCTCATAGTTGGGTTTGAGTCCTGCATCAGGCTTTGTGCTGACAGCTTGGAGCCTGGAGCCTACCTCAGATTCTGTGTCTCCCTTTCTCTTCCCCCCCCCCCCCCCCCGCGACTCACATTCTGTCTGTCTCTCTCTCAAAAATAAGCATTAAAAAAAAATTAAAAAAAGGAAAACATATTAATATCACTATTTTTCTATATAACAATGACCAATTACAAAAATAAAAATAATGTTCCATTTGGAGTAGCAACATATAAAAATATGAAATGCCAAAGAATTAAGTTTATGAGTACATAGGACCTATATTTTAAAAATGCAAATATTTACTAAAGAAAAAAAAATTACAATTTAAACGGTCCATGTACTTGAATTGGAAGAATCAGTTTTGTAAAGATACAACTTTTTCCCAGATTTGAAAATTACTTAAGTGTAATTCCAGTAAAAGTTCCAAGGGTATTTTTGGGGAAAAGGGAGTTGGGGAAGACCAGATGATTCTAAAACTCATCTAGATTAATAAATTTATGAAAATAGTAATAATATTCTTAAAAAACATTGAGTTATAATTATCAGATGCTATAATTTATAAATCTCTAGTAATTAAGACACTGAAATGGCAGAATTAAAGCATGAATTTATTTTACTTTTTTTCCAATTTTATTCCTTAGATGAATATACAGAAATTATTAAGTCCACAAAAACAGCAACAGAGATTTTTTGGGCACTATCGTTTAGGGAATTAATATGAATAGGACTGTCTGGGATTTTGAGAGGTTTTATAACACTAATAACTGCCATTTGTAGAATGATTACTTCAAGTTCGGTGCTCTGTTAGGCATATTACATACGTAACTTCATTTGACTGATACAACAACCTTATGAGGGATTATCTGATATTGTTTCCATTAGACAGTTGAGAAAACTATGGGAGACAGAAAATAGAGTAGTAACTTACTTCAAGGGAAGAGGAAGCAAACCAGTTTGCCCCAGAAAACCCAGGAGGGGCTCATAATTGATACCAGATATAATGGATAATGGGGATAAGGTTCCACATATCAAAGAGAGTTTGAGAGACTGCATACAGGAACTATAAATCTCTCCTCCTACACATCTCCACATATCTATTCAGAAGACATTTTCTGCACTCAGTCAAAAGCAGACATTCAGGGCCCAAGGCACTGGGTATAGTTGTGGGCATGAGTGAGAGCTGAAAAGGGAATTCACACAAAGTCTGTCATTGAAACACTGTTACTTCCAGTCCCTTTTCTCTGTCTTGTATGTAAAATATTATCAGCCAGGAGTACCAAAAGATCTGGAGAGCAATTCAACACCAACCACAAGATTCAGTATCAAACTGATATGAAGGATGCCCCCCCCCCCCCAAACAGGTGGCTTTCTACCCAGTGACTCATAATTGAAGCTACCCAGGTGACAGATTAAATATGAAAGAACATCCAGGATTCAAACAAAAAGGCCTTGTAAAAGAAAAGTAAATTTAAGATAATGAGGAAAAGGGGTCTTGAGTGAAACAAACAATGCCTACAAAATAATTTATTAAATTTTTTTCATAAGGATAAAGGAAATCTAGAAATAAAGTATTTTAATAAAAAAGAAACTTATCAGAGAATAAAAAACAGGTCTTAAAAATTAGAGTTTTAGGGCGCCTGGGTGGCTCAGTCGGTTAAGCATCTGACTTCGGCTCAGGTCATGATCTCAGGGTCCGTGAGTTCGAGCCCCGCATCGGGCTCTGGGCTGACAGCTCAGAGGCTGGAGCCTGTTTCAGATTCTGTGTCTCCCTCTCTCTCTGACCCTCCCCCGTTCATGCTCTGTCTCTCTCTGTCTCAAAAATAAATAAACATTAAAAAAAAAAATTAGAGTTTTGACACGTTCAAGTTATATAGCCAAGAAATCTCCCAGCTGAGATTTAAAAAAAGCTGAGACTTAAAAGAAAAATTGTACAGAAATGATAGGAGACCTAGAGATTCAGTCCATAATGATTGGACTTCTAGGACAACTAGAATTCCAGAGAGAGATAAAATGAAAAATGGGGAGGAGAACTTTAAAAATTATATAATAAGTAATAAAATAAATTTTCCCAGAATTGAAGAAATGCAAGTATCCAGATTTCAGTGGTCCTTCATGTGCCCCAAACAATGCATATGAAAAGATACACAACAGGCACATTTTCATCCAGTTCTAGTATATAAGAGAAGACAAAAAGAACCTTAAGGAGTATGAGGAAACAGGTTCTGAATAAAAGAATGAGAATCAGAGTTGCATTAGGCTTCTGAACACTGGATATAACTGGATGTAACTCTATGGTATGAACACATTGGTAACCTAACTTTCTTTCTCCTCCTGAGAAATCAAAGCAACAAGAAAAAATGAGAAACAACAAAACAAAAGAGGATTAAAAAAATATTGCCCCACTTTTTCAGCAAAGAGGTGTCAGACAAAATCTGTGGAACCCAAAAGAAAACCAATTAAAATTAAATAGAGGGGTGCCTGGGTGGCTCAGTCAGTTGAGCGTCTTGACTTTGGGTCATGGTCTGGCAGTTCATGGGTTCGAGCCCTGCATTGGGCTCTCCGCTGTCAGTCAGAGCAGAGCCCGCTCTGGATCCTCTGCCCTCTTCTCTTTGCCCCTCCCATCACTTGCACTCTTTCTCAAAAATAAATAAATGTTGAAAAAATAATAAAATTAAACAGAAAATGCAAAGAGAACATCAGGGGACCTCATGAGTAGCAGGCCTCAGAAAGTAGCAGCAAAGCATACTTCCTGAAAGGAGAAACTCACCCAGAAATGCAAACGCTATAGCCTATAAATCTAATAACTGAGGGGTAATGTAAGCTGAGCTTCAGCAGAAGTCACAAGTTGGGATGCAGAGAAAATGCCCAGAGTATCTCTCTGAGAGGGCTCCTAACAGCACATCTCAGAAAGATCCAGCAGAATCTTACTCCATGAAGGTCAAGGGCTCATCGGTAAGTGCAAGGGCTCTGTCCTGTTTGCTGCTGCTGGTGAAGGGCCTGGGAATGCAGGGCTGGGAACAGAAATCCTTTCAGACTCAGCTTGGGTCAGAGGACCAAAGGGAGGAGGGCTACACAATATCTTGTCAGAGGAGCCATGCTGGCTGGAATCTGTGGTCTCTGTGACTGCGAAGAGAGGGCTTCTGAACGGTCTGACGCCTGGCAGGGAACCCTGGCCCCTCCACCATCCATGAACTCACCTGCAAATAGCCGGACCAGGAAAAACCATGTCATTATAAATTAATGTTGAAGAAAGGCTATGGCAGGACATCAGCACAACGATTGTGTAAGAGAAAATGTGAAAAGAGCTACAAAAATTACAAATGCATCAAAGACATTTACAGGAAAATGATGTCATAGAACAGATGAAAATATTGGCCACACATTCTACCACCAAAGCAGTCTACCAAATACACATGTAGGAACTCATACATTAGTTTTTCCTTTGGCCCTTTTGCTGCATCTTTTATATTAAGACTGTTCTTTCCTTTTAAAGAACATAAAAATATTCACCAATGTTAATTTTTCTTTTATAGCTTCAATTTTAACTCTTAATTCCATCTTTCATTTTTTTTCTGGAATTTGGTATGAGGTAGGAATGTAACTTACAATTTTTCCATATACCAATTTTATTTGGGGATAGAGAAATGCATATTTTCAAAGTAAACATACCTCATGCTTATTTGGCTACTAAATTCTCTGACTTGATCAATCACTGATAATTAGGGTAGAACATATGTACAGCTTCTTCAGCAAGCTCTTTGCCCCATGAAGAGAACTAGTGATATTACAGACATCTCCTGGCCTGTCACTATGTCTCTGTGCTCACTGCCAGGGAGGCTGCAGATTCTCCAACAAAATCCAGTTAGATTCAGAACTGAAAATGCCTTGTTTCAGGTACCTATAAAAAGCAAATTTTTTAAAATAGGGCAAATTTATGGCACTATTTTGTAATACTTTTAATAGTTGTATGTTTTGTATCAACAAGTTTTTTGCTTAAAAATACAAATTGTAAAGAACCATTATTCATAAGGCGAGTTGGGAACTGTATAATTTATTAAGAATTCCAGCATAGGGTCACCTGGATGGCTCAGTCGGTAAAGCGTCTGACTCTTGATTTCAGCTCAGGTCAGGATCTCATGGCCGTGGGACTGAGTCCCATGTCAGGCTCTGCAATGATAGCACAGAGCCTGCTTGGAATTCTGTCCCTTTCTCTCTTTCCCTCTCCTGCTTGCACACACACATGCACTCCCTCTCTCAAAATAAATAAGTACACAAGATTCATTAGGGAAGTTTAAAAACACGAAGTAAAATGAATCCTCTCTCCCCACACACGCAACATTAAAAAAAAAATTATCAACAATTCTGTCATTCTTCAGTAACATACTGACTCCTTACTAAGTGTCTGAAACATCCCAAGCCTGCCTTACCTCATTCAAAACTCAAGAAAACCCAATGAACTAGGTCAGTGGCAGAATTAGTACAAAGCTAATAGTTTCTATACAAGAATACCTTCCAAAAAAGGGGCCCTATCAATATCTTCATGTTTATTATGTTTTTGTAAAGTATGTAAAAATGTCTGTTTCTACCATAGTCAGTTAAGACTACTGTCTCTTTCCATTTCAACTGCCCCTTATTTGCATTTTCCCTTCCTGTTGTAGCAGAAGTAGAGGTGGCAGTATGTATTTCTGAGATTTTGTTAAGGATTGACTGGAAATATTTTTTGTGCTTTGCAATCTCTCTGCCATATCTAATTACATTATTGCTGGCCATCTCCAGTTTGGGATGTCTTCTAAGAATACCCTGAATGTGGCCAATTCAAAAAATATTTAAGACATTCATTCTACAGAAAATTTGAAATGCCCTAAAATCTCATAGCTCAGATATATCAAAGAAAGTCAATAGAGGTTTCCTCAAATTTGACAACAATCCTAAAAACGACACTGTATTACTAGTTGAGAGTTGAAAATTTGAAAGAAACCTCTGTGAGCTATCAAAAATAAAAGGCAAATTTCCGTCAGCTTATGTTAGAAGATACTCCAAGTTAGTTTTCTGTTCCTCCTACAGAAAATGATAATTACATGGGGCACCTGGGTGGCTCAGTTGGTTGGGTGTCCGACTTCAGCTCAGGTCATGATCTCGTGGTTCGTGGGCTCGAGCCCTGTGTCAGGATCTGTGCTGACAGCTCGGAGCCTGGAACCAGCTTCGGATTCTGTGTCTGCCTCTCTCTTTGCCCCTCCCCCATTAGCACGCGCTCTCTCTCAAAAATAAACATTAAAAAAAATTAAAAAGAAAATTATAATTACAAAGTTGTTAAATGAAGAGAGACTCCATGTGTATGATTTTCTTGGCCTAAGAAATACTTCAAATTGTATGTAACATGGTAGTCATAATTTTGTGGGTTTTTTTTCTTAAATAGAGCTTGCCAAATTTAGTAAGCAAAACCTACAAAACCTAGAACCATTCATGAAGTTATTACATTATTTTTGTTGAAAGGTTAATAAGTTGAAGTTCAGAGAGATCAATCAACTCTCCAAAGTCATGTAGATATTAAAAGGTGAAATATGATATAAAATCACATTTTTACTCCCCAAAATATTAAATAGAACCATAAGATAGTATTGGTTAACTGTTCATGACAAACTATGTGGCCATGGCAATTTTGTTGACCTCTGGAAACTTCAGTTTCACTGTGTACGAAAAAAAAAACAAAAACAAAAGAAAGAGACAGATCCCACTAGGTCATCTTTACATTGCCCTTCAAAACTAGGTCAATGGCATCTACCTTGAACTTAGTAGTGGGTGGAAGGCCCAATCTATCACAGGGTATGCAGTGAGGGTTGCTAGGCTTCCTGCACACATTCAAATTTATAAAAATTTGTTGATTTGTACTAGTATGGTTTTGCTCATAATGAAAATTTGCTCCCCTCCAATAATATATAGGAGTGAATCAGTGTAATTGCACTTAGGTTTCTGTTGAGTTTACCAACCTAGGACAAGAGAGAAACCATAGCTGTATACTACTACTACTGACTACATCATCAAACATGTCTAGACTGTTTTTAGTTTAATTAAAATTTTCTTTTGTGGGGTGCTGGATGGCTCAGTCAGTTAAGTGTCCGACTTTGGCTCAGGTCATGATCTCACAGTTCATCGGTTTGGGCCCCGCGTTGGGCTCTGTGCTGACAGCTCAGAGCCTGGAGCCTGTTTCAGATTCTCTCTCCCTCCCTCTCTGCCCCTCCTCTGTTCACACTGTTTCTCTTTCCTTGAAAAATAAACATTAAAAAATATATACTTTTTATTCCCTTGGATTTTCTTTCTTGATTTCACAACTTGACAGTTATTTGAGAAGTTATTTTTTCATTTATTTTCTCATGGATTCGTCCTTAGAAAATAACTCTAGGGGCACCTGGGTGGTGGCTCAGTTGGTTAAGCATCTGACTTTGGCTCAGGTCATGATCTTGCATTTCATGAGTTCAAACCCTGCGACGGGCTCTGTGCTGACAGCTCAGATTCTGTGTCTCCCTCTCTCTCTGCCCCTCCCTCGCTTGCACTTGATCTCTGTCTCTGAAGAATAAATAAATGTTTAGAAAAAAAAATTTTTTCTTTTGAGATAACCCTAAATTCACATGTAGTTTTAAGAAATAATAGAGATACTATGTATCTTTTCCTCAGTCTTCCCTTGGTGAATCTTATGAAACTATAACACAATATCACAACCAGGATACTGATAGCGATATAATCAAGATGTACAACATTTCCATCAGCACAAGATCCTTAACACTGCCCTTTTATAGACACACTCACTTCCCTCTTATCCTTAACTCCTGGCAACCACTAATCTGTTCTCCATTTTTAAAATTTTGCATTTTGAGAATGTTACACAAATGGAACCCTACATTATGTAATCATTTGAGATTGACTTTTTTTTTATTCAGAATAATTATATAGAAATTCATGTAAGTTGTTTTAAATAAGTTGGGGATGCCTGGCTTGCTCAGTCCGAAAGTATGCAACTTTTGATCTCAGGGTCATGAATTTGAGCCCCACGTTGGGCATAGTTTACCTTAAAAAATAAGAATAGTTTGTTCCTTTGTGTTGTATAGTATTCTATGCTGCAGATGTACCATAGCAATTTGTACATGTAGATACTCAGTTGTTTCAGCACCATTTGTTGAAAAGATTATCCTTTCTTGTTTTTGCTCCCGTGTTAAAGATCAGTTGATTATATGTTTATGGGTCTATTTCTAGGCTCTCTACTCTGTTCTGCAAATTTGTCTATTCTTTTGCCAATGCTAAACTGTCCTGTCACATAGCAAGTTTGAAGTCAGGTAGAGTTAATCGTCCAAAATTGTTCTTTTTCTTTAACAGGGTATTAGCTACTCTGGGTTTCTTCTGCCTTTCCATATAAACTTTAGAATCAGTCTGTTGATACCCACAGAATTATCTTGTGGGGATTCTGATTGGGATTACACTAAAACTATAAATAATCCTGGGAAGAACTGATATCTTAACAATACTGAGTCTTGCTATCCATGAACCTGGGATAACTCTCAATATATTTGGGTCTTCTTTGCTTTCTTCCATCAGAGTATTATAATTATTCTCATATAGATCTTTTACATATTTTGTTAGATTTCTACCTAAATATTTCTTGTAGACAACATATGGTTGGATCTTGTTGTTTTCTTAAATCTATTCAACAATCTCTTTTAATTGGTATATTTAGAACATTCACATTTATCCATATATCCACATTTATATATATATATATCTACACACACACACACACACACACACACACATATATATATGTGTATATATGTATACAAACATATATATGTATATAACGGACTATTACTTGGTGATCAAAAAGAATGAAATAGTGCCATTTGCAACAACGTGGATGGAACTAAAATGTATTATGCTAAGTGAAATACGTCAGTTAGAGAAAGATAAGTATCATATGATTTCACTCATATGTGGAATTTAAGAAAGAAAACAGATGAACATAGGGGAAGGGAAGGAAAAATAAGATTAAAACAGAGAAGGAGGCAAACCATAAGAGACTCTTAAAGACAGAGAACAAACTGAGGGTTGTTGGGTGGGGGATGG
>NW_024412394.1:22708429-22803187 GCF_014898765.1 Herpailurus yagouaroundi | reverse complement strand
ACTCTTAAAGACAGAGAACAAACTGAGGGTTGTTGGGTGGGGGATGGGTTAAATGGGTGATGAGCATTAAGGAGAGTACTCGGTTGGAATGAGCACCGGTTATTACACATAAGTGATGAATTACTAAATTCTATTACTGAATTATACTATATGTTATTATTACACTGTATATTAACTAACTTGGATTTTAAAAAAGAAAAAAGAACATTCACATTTATTATTTAAAAAAAAATTTTTTTTTTCAACGTTTTATTTATTTTTGGGACAGAGAGAGACAGAGCATGAACGGGGGAGGGGCAGAGAGAGAGGGAGACACAGAATCGGAAACAGGCTCCAGGCTCTGAGCCATCAGCCCAGAGCCTAACGCGGGGCTCGAACTCACGGACCACGAGATCGTGACCTGGCTGAAGTCGGACGCTTAACCAACTGCACCACCCAGGCGCCCCAGAACATTCACATTTAGAGTGATTACTGGTATAGATGGATTAATATATACTACTTTTCTATGTGTTAGCTTGCTCTTTCTTTTCTTTTGTGTTTTTTTTTTTTAAACCTTCTCTGGTTTTAATTGAACATTTTATATAACTCTATTTTATTTCCTCTCTCAGCATCTCAATTATACTTGAAAAAACTTTTAGTGGTTAGAGCACCTAACCCAGCTCAGATGGTTCGGTGTCTGACTCTTGTTGATTTCAGGTCAGGTCATGATCTCGGGGTTCATGAGATGGAGCCCTGTGTCGGGCTCTGCACTGACAGCATGCAGCCTGCTTGGGATTCTTTCTCTCTCTCTCTCTCTCAAAATAAATAAACTTTAAAAAACAAATTTAGTGGTTACTCTAGCATTTGCAGCATACATCTACATACAATGAATCCACTTTCAAATAACATTGTTCTGCTTATTTGCCTTTATTGTTACTGTATTTTCTTCCTTTCTAATATTATTCTAAGATTCCTTCTTTAATGGCTTCATTTGTTTATAGAACTTCCTTCAGTCATTCTTTTAGCAAAGGTGCATTGAGTTCAAATTTTCTTAAAGAAGTTTTCCTTCCATCTTGAAAATATTTTGAATTCTTCATTCCTCACGGGTATTTTCTCTGCATATAGCACTCTTTGTGGATAGTTCTTTCAGTACTTGGAAAATGATGTACCACCACCTTCCTGCCTCTTCCATCATTCAAATTATTTCTTCTTATACATAAGGTGTCTTTCTCCCTTAATGCTTTCAAGATTTTTGTCTTTAGGGGCACCTGTGTGGCTCAGTCGGTTGAGCGTCCAACTCCTGATTTTAGCTCAGGTCATGACCTCAAGGTTCATGAATTTGAGCCCCGTGTCAGGCTTTGCGGTGGCAGCACAGAGCCTGACTGGGATTTTCTCTCTCTCTCTCTCTCCCCTCACCTCCCTGTCTCTCAAAACAAATAAACTTAAATAAATATATATATATATACACACACACATATATATATACACACACACACATATATATATACACACACATATACACACATATGTGTGTATATGTGTATGTGTGTGTGCACATGTATACATATATATATATATGTAAAGACATTTTTTCTTTAGTTTTCATAGATTTGATTCTGATATATGTTGTTTGGATTTCTTTGATTTATCCTGTTTAAAGTTCTTTTGGCTTTTGTTTTTCTCCTCCCCATAGCCAGCTTCTTGAATTGAGGTTCTGTCTTTGCTCAGTATGGGAAATTTTCAGGCAATATATTTAGGATTGTAATTTTAGGTAATCTCTACCTAACGTGGGGCTCAAACCTACAACCCTGAGATCAAGAGTCGCATGATCAGGGGCGCCTGGGTGGCTCAGTCGGTTGAGGGCCAAACTTTGGCTCAGGTCATGATCTCGCGGTCCGTGAGTTCGAGCCCTGCGTCGGGCTCTGTGCTGACAGCTCAGAGCCTGGAGCCTGTTTCCGATTCTGTGTCTCCCTCTCTCTGACCCTCCCCTGTTCATGCTCTGTCTCTCTCTGTCTCAAAAATAAATAAACGTTAAAAAAAAAAAAAAAAAAAGAGTCGCATGGTCTGAGCCAGCCAGTCACCCCATCAGCCAACATTTCTTAATACACTCTTTCAGCCCTGCCCTTTCTTCTCCTTCTAGCTCTCTGATGACATGAATATTAGATCCTCTGTCATTGTCCCGCAGGTCTCTATGGCTGGACTCATTTTTTTTTTTTCCAGTTTATTTTCTGTTGTTCCAATTGGGTAATTTTTGTTCCACCTTCAAGTTCATGGATTCTTTCCTCTGTCTCATCCATTCTTCTGTTAAGCCTATCATTTAGTTTCTTATTTAGGTTATTTTATTTTTCAGTTTTAAAATCTCCATTTGGTTCTTTATAGCTTCTATTTCTTGGCTGAGACTTCCTGTTTCTGTGCTGAGACATTCTGTTTTCATTTATTTTAAGCTTGCTCTTAATTGCTTGCTTAAGCATTTAATGATGACTGCTTTAAAATCTTTGTCAGATATTTCTAACATCTCTGTCAACTTAGTGTTGCCATCTATTTTTTTTTAAGGTGTTCCTGGTTCTTGGAATGACATGTGATCTTTCATTGAAACCCAGACAGGGATGCCGGGGTGGCTCAGGCAGGTAAGTGTCTGACTCCTGATTTGGGCTCAGGTCATGATCTCATGCTGTTAGCCTAGAGCCTGCTTGGAATTCTCTCTCTCCCACTCCCCTGGTTGCACTCTCTCTCAAAACCAACCAACCAACCAACCAACCAACCAACCAACCAACCAACCAACCAACGAACCTAGACATACTGCCATACTGGTTGTTTTGAGATTCTACATCATAAACTTTCTACTTTAGTTGTTCTTCTCAGACACCACTATAGGAGCAGAAAGGGGATGTTACTGCTATGTACTCCCAGGTGGTGAGGACGTCCAGGCCCCCTAGGTAACTTCTGTAATACCTGAGGTGGTGAGGGAAGGGCTTCTTATACTGGGCAAAGGTAAAAATCATGACTCTCCATTAGGCCTCCCCTGACACATCTCAGTGGGGGATGGAGATTAGGATTAGGATTAGGGTTAGGGGTACTTCATTGTAAATTGGCCAGGATAGGAGTCCAGGCTCCCCACTTGGCCTTGGCGGCCTTGAGTGGGAGTGTGGCTACTGTTTTTCCATAGTATTTGCCTGAAATAGAGACGTTATTGTGTAAAATAATACGTTTTGTCTCGCTAGCCTGCCCTTTCCTGATCCTTTGACCATGACAAGGCAGGCATTTTTTTTTTTTTTTTCTGTCTGCATCCATTGGCATTTCCAGATTGCTAGCTTGATCAGCTTCTTCAGCCTGAGATATATGAGGCAAACAGAAAACTCAAGAAACTCACCACTCTGTGGTTCTATTGAGTTCTAAGGCCCCTCCCTACCTGGTCTGCCTTCTCTCCATCTTTCAATCTTCTTATGTGTTTATTTATATATAATGTATTCAGGGTTTTTAGTTATACACAGCAGGAGGAACAGGGCAAAGTACATTTCTCCATCCAGGTATTTTTGACTTGTGATTTTATCTAAAATCGATTTCTAGTGGACAGAGGTAGGTATTGCTATTTATTCATTTTGGCAATCTGCCTTATTTATTGGTATGTTTAGACCATTTGTAGTTAATGTAATTATTGCAATGGCTATATTTAAATCTACAATTGTATTTTGTTTATTCTGTTTTTATTCTTCTGTACCTTTCCCTGCTCTGTTTTTCGATATTTGAATATTTAACAAAGTTCCATCAATTGCTTTTTTAGTTGTAACTCTGATTTTAATTTTATTATTACTAATTTTGTTAATGTTTACTTATTTTTGAAAGGGGGGGAGGGGCAGAGAGAGAGAAGGAGACACAGAATCTGTAAAAGGCTCCAGGCTCTGAGCTATCTGCACAGAGACCGACATGGGGCTTGAACTCAGGAACGGTGAGATCATGACCCAAGCCAAAGTTGGATGCTTCGGTGACTGAGCCACCCAGGCACCCCTAAAATTTTATTTTAGAGAGAGAGCATGCAAGCAGGGGAGAGGGCCATACGAGAGGGTAGAGAAAGAGAAAGAAAGAGAGAGAGAGAGAGAGAGAGAGAGAGAGAATTCCAAGAAGTGACTGGATTCTTAGTTATTCTAAGTCAGTTATTCTAAGAATTAAGATGTACATTCTTAACTTTGTTTCTACTTAATTAACATTGTATCATCTCATGTAATACATAGAAACTTTACAACCAAATACTTTCCTATACCATCACCTCCACTTTTTTATGCTCTAGTGTATATGATGAAACAACGATATAACTTTTGCTGTATTTAATTTTTTTACAAATTTTAAGTGATTAACAATTTTAAGTAATTTCTACACTAACATGGGGCTCAAACTTACAACACCAAGATCAAGAGCTGCATGCTCTACCAACTGAGCCAAGCAGGTGCCCTAATTTTGCTATATCTTAAAGAAATTAACAAGAAAATGGTCTTTTATATCTGCTTATTTACCATTTCTCATGCTTTTTTGTCAAATCTGCACCACTTCTCCAAACTACTTGAACTTAAATACAACCAAAGTATACCACTGTCCCCCTTTGGGGATAAACATATAAATTATATAGTAAGACTGTTCTTGACCTTTCTCATTAACTCGTAACAAGTATCATTTGGTACCAATGTGATTGGAAACTAAAACACAAATTTAAGTCATGAAACTGGGCAGTACAGATGAGAAGATGTTTGTGTTTCTGTTTCACATTATCATTTGTAATTTTTAAGAAATGCTAGATATTGAAATTCTTGCTGAAAATTCTGTCTAAAACTGTTAACATGTCTGAAATATTACATAAAACAGGCAATGTTTTCAACTCATTTTAAAGAATTACCCCAGTATGTCTTCAAAGTAAATGTGAAATTTTAGTTCATACCAATATGTCTAAAATTAAAAACTGTATTTTATTTCCCTTAGAAGTCCACTGGGAAATAGGAATATTTGGTGACATAACCAATTCATAAAAATAAATTCATATGTATGAAACTTCATTTACTGAACTTTCCTATGTGCTTGACATTGCTACTAACCAGGATTATAGACTCCTTTTAAGACACTCACTAGTAGGGGACAAAGGCAAAAATATTGCCTTCTTATAAGTGAATCAGGAAGGTTGAACTTTACTATCTTGAAGAAAGCGAGGAACGAGTGAAGGATTTTCAGTAGTAGAGAAATATGGTAACCTAACAGACCGGCTAACCCAACATCCACTCCCCTTTCTCCACTGTCTATATTTACTAAAGAAGCTAGAAAAGGTAGATGTTCATATTCCAAACCTCTCTTGCAGTGAGAGATGGTCATGTTGACAAAGTTCTTGTCAGTAAAATAGAAATCTACTTGAAAAGGCTTCTGGCAAAGCTTTTGATTTCCTGATGACTACACAGGGCTTGCTCCACCCCTTGCCTTCTTGGCTTAACTCCAGCCTGTCTACAACTGTGCCAGCCATCCTATAACCTGAAGGGGAAGACCAAAAGCATCCTAGATAACACAGCAATGAGACTATTGAGCCTGCAGCCGTCTCCAGATTTCTTATTCAAGATTATAAACCCATTTAAGTGATTTAATTTTGGTTTTCTGTCATCTGAGTGAATGTTTTTCTAACTAATAAAAATTGTAAGAATAAATGTGTATTTTAGAATGTCCATTCTTGAATTAGTGTGGAGGATGGGTTAAGAAAGGGGCAAAATGACTCTGGAAAACAGTGTGGAGGTTCCTCAAAAAATTAAAAATAGATCTACCCTAGCAATAGCACTGCTAGGAATTTACCCAAGGGATACAGGAGTGCTGAGGCATAGGGGCACTTGTACCTCAATGTTTATAGGACCACCTTCAACAATAGCCAAATTATGGAAAGAGCCTAAATGTCCATCAACTGATGAATGGATAAGGAAATTGTGGTTTATATACACAAGGGAATACTACGTGGCAATGAGAAAGAATGAAACATGGCCTTTTGCAGCAACATGGATGGAACTGGAGAGTGTTATGCTAAGTGAAATAAGTCAAAGAGAGAAAGACAGATACCATATGTTGTCACTCTTATGTGGATCCTGAGAAACTTAACAGAAGACCATGGGGGAGGGGAAGGAAAAAAAAAAGTTAGAGAGGGAGGGAGGCAAACCATAAGAGACTCTTAAAAACTGAGAATAGGGGCGCCTGGGTGGCGCAGTCGGTTAAGCGTCCGACTTCAGCCAGGTCACGATCTCGCGGTCCGTGGGTTCGAGCCCCGCGTCGGGCTCTAGCTGATGGCTCAGAGCCTGGAGCCTGTTTCCGATTCTGTGTCTCCCTCTCTCTCTGCCCCTCCCCCGTTCATGCTGTGTCTCTCTCTGTCCCAAAAATAAATAAACGTTGGAAAAAAAAACAAAAACTGAGAATAAACTGAGGGTTGATTGGGGTGGGAGGGAGGGGAAAGTGGGTGATGGGCATTGAGGAGGGCACCTGTTGGGATGAGCACTGGGTGTTGTGTGGAAACCAATTTGACAATAAATTTCATATTAAAAAAAAAAAACAAAAAAAGGAAGGGGCAAAATAAAGGTACTGAGACTTGTTAGGAAGTTATTAAAGAATTCTAAGCAAGAAAAACAAGGGCCTGAACTAAGGTAACTACAGTGGGGATAGTGAAGAAAATATAGATTACAGAGATATGTAAAAGATGTTAGAGATAGGGCAAAATGATGAAATAATTTCAAGTGTCTTCTAAGTTTCTAGTTTGAGCAACAGGATGGATGTTTGTGCTGTTCTCTGAGACCAATATAGTGAAGGTCTGATAAGTTCAGGTTTGGACATACTCAGTTTGAGATACCTATGGGACAATGTGAAAATGATGAGAAGGAAGTTGACTATGGATCTTGAAGTCAAGAATGAAGTCTGGATTGAAGGAATCCTTACTTGACAGTAACCATCATATAGAGTAGTACTGTCCAACAGAATAATGTAAGCCACATATACAATTCTAAAGTAAAAATAAATGGATAATATTAATTTTAATATTTTATTTACCTCAATATAACCAAAATATTTTTCAACATATTACCAATAATTATTAATGTGATATTATACATGCTAAGTCTTTAAAATCTGATGTGTATTTTACATGTAAAGCACATCTGTTAATCTGAATGCCTTTTTTATCACAAATACTTGATTTATATATAAATTTCATAAAATTTAGTTGAAAAATAGATTCATATACTCAAATTATTCCAGTTTTCTAATAACTGAAAGAAAAGAATATTTTCCAAGAAAATAATTACATCCATAATGAAAAAAATCCCATTCATCTTTTTAAAAAGAATTGATTTGCCTTCAGAGCAAAAGCATATTAATTTGAAGACTGTATTTGTCTAAGTAAATTCGATTAATTTTGGGTCAGCTCAGTACTGTTAACATCAAATTCAGAATTATGGAATAAATTTAAAAGCAAATTAATCAATAAATAAAACATTTTTCAAATTTTCTTATAGTTTACATAGTAAATTTACATAACAATGTCAAATACAGTTAAAAGTTTGTGCATACGGACTCATATTAGAAAAATGTGTGAAATTATTTATATTTATTTTAAAAAGTTTCTATTTCAAAATAAATTTTAGTGCTTGTCTAAGTAGGACACAAATAGGCTTTTTCTTTTCCTTGCAGCTTCAAATTTAGATCACTGGGGAGATCTAATTTAGATTCAGTGGGGAGAAAACCACCATTTACTCTTTTTTCTTTTAACTTTTTTTTAAAGTAAGTTCTTGTCTAACATGGGGCTTGAATCCATGACCCCCCCGATCAAGAGTCACATGCTCTGCCAACTGAGCCAGCCAGGTGCCTCCACCATTTTCTCTTTTTAAGTATTAAATATTTGGCTAGCATTTTTTTGTTGTTAAAGAAAATCCTGAACTAGTGTTAACATTACAGTAAGTTTTTACTTCCACAGTTCAACCAACTGGCAGAGTACATAAGATCACTAAATTCATTCTTCTAATTCTTTCAGCAATCCTTTAAGCTGATGTTGATTCATAGTGTTTGCACTCATACAATGAGTATTTAACTGTATCCATGACACCTTTCATAGAGACCATTTCAGAAATTGACAACTATCTTCAAAATGTATCATACAGGTAGAATGAACCAATAAGGGAAATGTCTCATCTAAAAATTTCAATAAAGTATGACATTTTACCTAACCTGGCTGGAGTACCATTTACTGTGATAGAAGTAACTTTTTTCTCATCTAGTTGAAACTCCTGTGACAAATGTAAAAGATTAAAAAATAGCTACACAGGGGCACCTGGCTGGCTCAGTCAATAGAGGAAGCAACTCTTGATCTTGAGGTTGTGAATTCAAGCCCCACATTGGGCACAGAGCTTACAAAAAAAAAAAAAAAAAGCTACACAAGGGTCATTTTTTTAGGCCACAAATTCAAACTATTGCTTCATAAACGTTTAAGTCCTGTAAGACAAAATGCACTCAAAGCTTCACCTGAGTTGCATCTATTACATAACTCATCCAAAAAAAAGGAATTTTTCAGATTTTAAATCAATTTATCTTTTATATGTAAGAAAGGTCTTGTATTGTATAAACAAAGTTTGGTTACTTAACTAAGGACTCTGCACTTTCCTAATAAAACATTTTTTAGGCTTTACCTCATAATTTTCTAACAATTTCTATTACTGAATATTTCACGATCTATCCATCTAAAACCAGTTCTATTTCATGTAAAAATTTAAGCTGTTTTATAGCTGGCCAAACTTACAAGCTCAACTCGTTTAAAAATTGCTAAAAAAATTTTTTGTTCAACATTTAATTCTGATTTCAAGTAGCTAAATTTCAATTCTTTTTGACTTTGAAAGATTTCATTCAGTCATTATGCATTTGCTGAAACAGTCTCAATATTACCCAGTCTACTGTCTTTGTTAAGTAACAGCTCGTTTTCCTCTGCCCACAGCCACTGCAATTACCATTCATCATGAAATCTGTAACGTACCTTCTTCCAGCTTGTTTATTGTTCCAGTTGTAGTACTAGCTTCTGCATCTCTACTTCTTTTTCAGTATGCCTTCATTTTAAATTTAAAAATGTGTTCATATTCATGTCTAAACTAGAAAAATAATTACAATTAAAATAGGTATTTCAATCTAATTACCAGTATGATTTATATAAGTATCACTAGTTCCTGTTGTCTATATAAAATACTCAGATAAAAATGCTATGTTATATCAATTCATAGAAAAAAAGTTATGTGCACTGAATCTGTTGACACCAATTCAGTGATGTGTTTTTATGTAATACTAGACATGACACATGAGTCTGACAGGCACGCTACAAGAATCATAAGCAAGGTAACAAATGTATTTCTAAAAGTTGAGTTTTTAAAATATTTTACTTTTTTATATTTAATTGAAATTAAAAATTTGTTTAGTCCTACTGAGCTCATTTCAAGTGCTTAATAGCCACACGTGCTAGAGATTACTGTATTAGCACAGATACAGAAATGAGAAAGAGCCAAAAGGTTTGCAATTTTTATTTCATTTTGCATCCATATAATTTCTAGGGCTTAGAACTTGACTGGGTTGTTATTCTTTTGCATCTTAAGTAAAAAGTAAGACAGCAAAAGTGGAAATGGCTGGATGTTCTGTACAGAATATATATCATGGCCCTCTAGCAGACGTTGGCTAATCTCTAACTATGTAACTCCTAAAAACAATCAACTTTAGCTTTTTGGAGAATGCCTTTTAAACAACATGTTAATAAAAGTTTAACAATTGACTTTCAAAGAATTTTTTATATATAAGAGATGTATAGCACACAATTTACAAATGATAAAAACATACACAATACCCTTTATTGTAAGTTCCATATAGCCAACTGATTCTCACAGAAGGCTTTTGCTGATTTTTGCCTAACTCTTTTATCTGTAGCCAACCTATGGTTACAATTTGACCAGGACGTTACAAATGGAGTTGCATCCCAATCTGCTAATTCCTTCCCCAATAAATTTATTGTCATTAAATCTGATATGTGATCTATTGTTAAGCTATTTCTCACCCTTGTGCAAATTATATTCATTAAATTGAAACCTCTTTCAGCTTCAGCATTATTGACTGCAATAGTGTTAACTATCTTTTTTAGCTTTTTGTATAGCTATAGGAATTGAAACATTGTTTGATTTTGTATTATCATGTACAAATTCTCAAAAATCATTCAAATCAATTTCATATTTTAAAATTTCACATAGATGAAATAATTTTTTTTCACCAGCTATCCATGGTGAAGTTATTTCTTCATAAGGCCATGTAGAAGGTTCTAGCAAGTCAAAATAATTAAAAATACTTTCGTCATGGTTTCTGTCAGATAAAAGACGTAAATGCATGTGTTCAGTTATATTTTCTAGTAACATACTCCTTGGAAGAATATTAAATTCATTGTTTTTATTACATGGAATATCTTTAAACTTATCTGACTTAATCAAACCCTCAATTTGAGACTCATGCTTTCCAGTACTGATTTTTAAATTTTCCAAAGCTCTTATGGTGCGTTTGATCAATTTTTGTGCTTTGTGAATGTTAGTTGATCTTGACTGTAATGCAGTTGAAAGTAGTGAAAATTCTTCAAGAATGTCAATCATTAAAGCAAGGTCTTGTAAGAAATTAATGTTAGATAATCTCTTTGCCAAACCAGAACAAGAATGAGAAAAATGCATATATAATACAGGATATGCATGCCATACAGCAGTAGCAGCTTGTAAACTACATGCTGTCCATCTTGGTCCCATTACCCGGCCAATTTTAACAATTTCAATTTCAAGATCTTTAGCTACATTTTCTAAAAGCTTGTTTTGATTTTTATTAGACGTGATAAATGGAATAAATTTTATCAAGAAATAGTTTAAAATGATTAACTTGTTTTATTTCAGATATTGAATCATCAAGTGACAACTGTAATCGATAATTTAAACAGTTCCAAATAATGATTTTAGGAAAATATTCTAACAAGTTTGTAGCTACTCCAGACTTTCTTCCCAGCATTGTATTAGCACCATCAGAACAAAATGCAATTAAATTTGCTTTCAAATATTCATTAGTAAACCCACAATCATTTAAAGTATTCAATAACGTATTGACAATAAACTCTGCTGTGGTGGAGACCAATTCTTTTAAAGCAACGAACAACATAACTGGTGCGGGAGCCGACTGAACTGTGCATTGGAGATAAATCACTAGAGTGCTTTTCTTTGAAACTGTAGATGCCTCATCAATTATGATGCAGATTTTGGCATTCTCTTCTATCATATTCTTAAATATCTTCATTTTAATTTCTTTTGCAATATGTTCTGCTATTCTTGTTGCACTGTATCGTGTATTTAAACAGCTGACCTCTCCATTTTTCTCTTGTAATTCTACTGCCCCCTCAATATCAGACAAAGGTCTATTATGTTTTACTAAACTATAAACTGTATTGAAAACTTTTATGGTAGCATCAATATTTTTATTTTTTTTTTTATGCACGAAATTAGAAATTGAGTCATTAACTGATTCCTTCAACAGATCCTGAATTTTACCATGGGCTTTAGAAACATCGTGTTCCCTAATTTTTTTCCGCAGAGAAGCTTGTCTAGTAGTTTTATTACTGCCATTAGGGGTTACTAAATATGCAATCCATTCCTTGGACACATGGACATGCTTTTCTGCTTTTGATCCCAAATGCCGAACTGTTGAACAATCCTTACATCCTAATTTACCTTCTTTTATTTCAAGCCATTTGTACTGTTCTGTAAACATAAATGCTTGTTTTTCATTCCAACAATCTGGAAGCACAAGATTATCTGTTTCTTCCTTTGATGAACATGATGGATTTTCTTCAATGACTGGTTTTTCAACATATTTGAAATTTGATTCCTCTGACTTAGACAGTCCACAATGATTTCTGTTATCATTTCTTTCTGTGTCTGTTTTCACCTTCTTCACATTTAAAAAATGCAAAAAATCTACCTGTCGTTTTGGCATTTTAGGGAACAGAATCTGAAAAATAATTTTACATATATAAGTCAAGTTCACGATAACACTTTAAGAGTTGATGTAAAAATTTCTGTTAATGGGGGCGGCTGGCTTAGTCAGTTAAGCATTGACTCTTGATTTCGGCTCAAGTCATGATCTCATAGCTCATGAGTTCAAGCCCTGAGTGGGGCTCTGTGCTGACAGTGTGAAGCCTGCTTGGGATTCTGTCTCTCTCTCCGCCCCTCCCCTGCTCACATGGTCTCTTTCAAAATACATAAACTTAAAAAAAATTAAATAAAATAACCTGAAGGTGCCTGGGTGGCTCAGTCAGTTAAGTGGCCAGCTCTTGATTTCAGATCAGGTCATGATCTAATGGTCTGTGAGTTCGAGCCCTGTGTTGAGCTCTGCGCTGAGTGTGGAGCTTGCTTGGGATCCTCTCTCTCCACCCCTCCCCCACTTTCTCTGTGTGTGTGTGTGTGTGTGTGTGTGTGTGTGTGTGTGTCTCAAAAATAAATACAAATAATAATAAAAACTTACAGGGTGCCTGAGTGGCTCAGTTGGTTAGGTGTCAGACCCTTGGTATCGGCTCAGGTTATCATCTCGTGGTTTTATGAGTTCAAGTCCTGCATTGGGCTCTCCATGGGCAGCGTGGAGCCTGCCTGGGATTCTCTCTCCCTTTCTCTCTCTGTCCCTTCCCTGCTTGTGCTGTCTCTGTCACTCTCAAATAAATAAATAAACTAAAAAAACAAAAAACAAAAAAAAAAATTTAAAAAAGAAAAAAAGAGAAAGCACTCTAGGTTGAAGTATCAGAGCCCTATATCTAAAAAACCAAAAATAACCTCATTAAAAAAATTTGTTAATGATTTTAGAAATAAATTTTAAATCACTTACCTTGCCTTTCAGTTTGTACCTATAACTTCAATACGACTTGCTATTTGTTGAAAAATTCACTACCACGTTGTTTTCTTAAGTTTATTTTTTGTTTATTTTTTAGTAATCCCTATACCCAGTGTGGGGCTCAAACTCACAACCCTGAGATCAAGTCACATGCTCCTCCAACTGAGCCAACCAGGCACCCCAGTTTTCAAAATTTTATAACCAGTAATGTCATGAAATCTGACTACAAGTGTTTATCATCCAACAAAGAAGCTGCTCATATGATTTAAAAATGAGTATAGTTCCAATATGAAAAGTGGTTAACGTTTTCATTTAACGAATAAGGTAAAAAGTGAAAAAAATGAAGATTTATATCAGAACTCTACTCAGTCACCAATGATATCAACATCTTTGTTGAATCACAGGAGAGTTTTCAAATAATGCAAGTTTTCCTCAATTGTTCATATTACATACAGTTTAGTAATTTACATCTTTTGGCTTACTCTACATTAACATTTTATCCATTACTTTCTGAAGTTCAGATAATCAATAAATAATTAATCAAGCCCCAATTTTGAGTTTGCTGATTACCGTGGTGTAAATACTCCAATCATGTTGCAGGAGGAGTATGCTGTTATAAAATATTTCTATCATACAGATACAACAGATATAATCAGCTCATAAAACTCCTGAAAATCGAACCATCAGTTCTTGCAAGCCAGTTCAAGCCACCTCTAACACATTTTGCACTTGATGACAGAACTGAAAAACCACAGATATAATGTACTTACATCACTATGATAGATGCTAGGCTCTTCATCATCACCACAGACCAGATCAGTGTATTCAAGAACAGGTTTTGATGGTCCTTCCTAAAAAAGGATTGAGCAAATTCACAAGTCATGAAAACCATTCAAACCAAACTTGCATTTACAATCAATAGGTTTTTGTTGTTGTTGTTGGAATTAGCAAGAATTCCTCCAGAGAGGAAGTCTTATAGGTGGAACAGAATAATCAGAAACAAAAGCAGCACATGAAAGACTCAGAGGAGATGAAGGAGTAACAATGACAAAACCCAAAGAAAAACTAAATCTACATAGAGGAATAAAACCATGTGGATTCCTTTGAAAATGGGAAGAGTACAGGGATGGTATTAAAAAGACAGAGACAGGGGCGCCTGGGTGGCTCAGTCGGTTGGGCGTCTGACTTCAGCTCAGGTCACGATCTCGCGGTCCGTGAGTTCGAGCCCCGCGTCGGGCTCTGGGCTGATGGCTCAGAGCCTGGAGCCTGCTTCCGATTCTGCGTCTCCCTCTCTCTCTGCCCCTCCCCCGTTCATGCTCTGTCTCTCTCTGTCTCAAAAATAAATAAAAAACATTAAAAATTAAAAAAAAAAAAAGAGACAGACCTCATGGTAGTGTATTTTTTAAATGTATGACTATCAATAATCTTTTAGTTATCTAAGCTCAAAATCGCATAGTTCTTCAAGAGCTCTGCTTTATCTTTCACATCCTACACAAGCAAACATGAAGCCCTGATTTTCTCAATTCTTTCTTTACATACATACTACCTGCAACACACATGAGGCCTTAAATACCTGGCTCAAAAACCTAGATTTTATTCTATAGGTAAATGAATCAATCAATAGTGTTGAGATATGAACAACAATTAGAGCTCTGTTTCAAGATGAGGAAAGTATGAAGTGTGGGAAGACTAGTAACAAGATAATCCAGACAAACAGTAATGTACTGAAATAGTGAAGACCAACAATGAGGAAGTACAGTCTTCTGTATATATATTATAGTAAAATTTATAACAAAGGGCTCTTTTTGTACCCCCAAATTTCTATCATTCCTTTCTTTCAGGATACTGTGTTTATTTAGCTGCACATACATATATATTCATATGGCAGAACACAAAGGAGATGCTCTAATGCAGAATGAAGGCTGGAAAGAAATTTATATGAAAAGACTAAGGAATCCATACTAGAATACATCAAGTGGTAACATACTTTTTTTTTTTATGTTTATTTTTGACAGATTGCAAGCGGGGGAGGGGCTAAGAGAGAGGGGGACAGAGGATCCAAAGCTTGAATGTGGGCCTTGAACTCATCAACTGTGAGATCATGACCTGGGCAGAAAGACACTTAACTGACTGAGCCACCCAGGCACCCCAGTAACATACTTCTTGATAAAAGATATAAAAGGAACACAAAAAAATGTTCTTTTTGTATCTGAAGAATCCTCAAGCAGAGAACCATACCCAGCAGCATTTCATCTTTACTAGATGGTAATATAAAAAACATGAAGAAATAAGCACATCCTGGTGGAACCCAGCACAGAATGGGGTTACAAAGGGAAGTAAATTCTGTTTCTGAATGTATTTTATTTAATTTTATTATTTTTATTTAAAGAGTTTTTTAAGAGCTTATTTATTTATTTTGAGAGAGAGAACGTGCACACAAGCAGGGGACAGGCAGAATAAGACAGAGAATCCCAAGCAGGCTCAGTATTGTCAGCACAGAGCCTAACTTGGGGCTCAATCTCATGAACCGTGAGATCATGACCTGAGCTGAGATTAAGAGTCGGACACCTAACCTAGTGAGCCACCCAGGTGCCCCTCTGAACGTATTTTAAAGTAGAATTAAATTAAAAAATAAAGTAGAATTAACTTATCAGTTTTGTGTGTGTGTGTGTGTAACCATTTAAAAGCAACAGAAATATTTTTACCCTCTTTTTTCTTAGATTTTAATGTTATACTTATTTATTTTGAGAGAGAGACAGTGTGTGAGCAGAGGAGAGGGGCCTAGGAAGAGAGAGAATCCTAAACAAGCTCCATGCCACCAGCGCAGAGCCCAACATGGGGCTCAAACCATGAACCATGTGATCATGACCTGAGCCAAAATCATGAGCTGGACATTCAACCAACCAAGCCACCCACGCATCCCTACTCTCCTTTCTGATACTGCAATTCTACTTAGATCCACATAAGCATACTTCCAAAATACTGCCAGGAATGATATTGTGAATATCACAATAAAGTGGGTCAAATGAATTTTTTGGTTTCCCAGTGCACATAAAAGTTATGTCTATATTATACTGTAGTCTTTTAAGTGTGCAATAGTGTTATGTCTAAAAAATACATACACAGCTTAATTAAAAAATACTTTATTGCTAAAAAATGCTAAACATCATTTGATCTTTCAGTGATTTATCACTGATCACAGATCACAACAAAATAATGATGAAAAAGCTTGAAATACTGTGAGAATTACTGAACCATGACAAAGACACAAGAGTGAGCAGATGTTATTGGGAAATTGTGCCAACTGACTTGCTTGACACAGGGTTGCCACAAACCTTCAACTTGTAAAAAACACAGCATTTGTGAGGTGCAATAAAACACGGTATGCCTATATAATTCATTTCTCTTTATGGAGCTGTCAAATATTTGATCAATTTTTGGAAACAAGGCTAAATAAGAGGTTCTATCAAGTTGGAGGTTCAAAACTCTGGATGCAAAGATACAGGGGCGCCTGGGTAGCTCAGTCGGTTGAGCGTCCGACTTCGGCTCAGATCATGATCTCGCAGCTCGTGAGTTTGAGCCCCACGTCGGGCTCTGTGCGACAGCTCAGAGCCTGTTTCGGATTCTGTGTCTCCCTCTCGCTCTGTCCCAACCCACTCGCATTCTGTCTCTGTCACTCTCAAAAATAAATAAACATTAAAAAAAAATTCTTTTTTAAAAAGATACAAAAGATTCTCTGTATTTAAAATTAAATTCAAATTAAGAGTTTTAAACCTCAGTAAGCAACTCAATCAGACAGCAACTCAGTAAGAATTTAGAATATAATACTTTAATCCACAGATTGTTACACAAACCTGTACCTATTCATTTTTCCAACCTTAACTTTGTAGAGTCCTTCCATTTCTCAAAGGCATGTGCCATATAACATCTATGCCACTCCTAGTTCTGGCTGCACAAAATATCATGAAGATCATAATGTCCCATTCGCTTTGATTTTTATACCACAGTCAGGAGGAACCAAAATTATTTTTCCTGAAGACCCATGAAATAGTCTTTCCAAATACTTTTCAGTACAAAAACAGACACTGTGGATCTTCAATTTTCATAGTTACTATCATTTACTCCACAACACAGGGAAGGCAGAGTTAGCATACAACCTCTCTTTGTACCCCCAAATTTATAAAGTATCAAGTGTCAAAAAAAAAAAAGGGGGAATACCATGTGTACAATTAATGGGCAAGAATGTCACAGAAATAATCTTGTAAAGAATTTCTATATGACCCTACAAGAAACATGTTAACACCACAACGTTTAAAGATGAGAATTTATTTGATTTAAAAAACAATTTATGAAAAAAATTGTGGTTTATCAGGTTGCCCTAAATCTATAGCAATTCAAGAACATACATACATTAAACAGGCACTCATTTAAAAAAAAATTATACACCTTTCACAGCAAACCTCAAGTAATTACTGGTTTGGACAAGTTTTTAGGTAGCTAAGACACCACTCTAAGCTGAGTCTTTGCAATTCTTTACAGTTTGGGGTGAAAATCATCTCCAAATACGTCATAACCCCCACTCTGCCTAAACCAAGGCTTTACAAACTGTGGTTCAGAGATTCATATGTCCTTTCATCTTTCCAAAAGGAAGACTCCTAGGTCCCACCTACAAATTCTGAGTCAGTGGGTATGGAAGGGTGAGGCCCCGCAATCCGCACATTTACGCTTGGTAATGCTTAAAGACCACTGACCCGAAGGGACGAAATTCTGAAAAACATGTGTGTTCCTGGTGATGCAGGGATCTCCATATGAACATCAACTCCTGCACTATGCTGTAACAAACACCACGATCTCACAGGTCAGGGGAAGTCTTCAAGCTAGTCGCCTTCATGTTATGCAGCTACATAACGCTCAGATTTTGAGTTCTTGCAAGCCTTCTTGTTCTCTACCTCCTTCCTCATCATCACCTGTCCTCTCTCCCTCGCCTGCATCGTCATCTGTTACAGGACAACCTTGTCCCTCTTGGAAACACGCCTAGACTAAGCATTAAAACAGCGCTAAGTAAACGCACGAGAAGCGTGATGGAGTGAGCACCACGGACTTTCGGCAGTCTTTGTGACGGCTACCGCAGCTGCTCAGAGGCCTCTTGGGGTAAATTTCCTAATCCTACGCCACGCTCCCCGGTGTCTAGTACCCATCGGACGTTCATACACAGTTGCTCAATGAGGAGTGGACAGGTGCAGTACAATCACATAATGGCTTACCACGCGCAGTCTTGGAACTCTAGGAAAAACCCGAATGTCGTTGCTACTTACACTAACAAACTGAATGTCATCTTCATTTTCATCCGTTGTTGACTCAGATGCCTCGGGCCCAGCTGGAGGGACAGATTCTATTATCTATAAAAATAAGCCAAAACACGCTTATCTATACAGCCACGTACTTGGTGGAAGAGACTTTCCCAAAAGGAACGAAAAAGAAAGAGCTTTTTAAAACAACGAGCTCTTGAGGAAACCTAACAGCACAACTGCATGCAAATCCGACTAAGAACAGAACTCCATGGAGTCGCGTTCTGCCTCTGCAGACGCGGAGCCATGGGGAGCGGACGCCGAAAACGACTCCCCAGCCCCTGCGAATTCCCCTATCTGCTCGAGGAGGAGGGATGCGCGCTCACCGCCGAAGGGCGATCCTGTCTCAAAATGTCGCTCTCGCGGGCAGAGCGGCGACAACAGGGAGCACCGGGGCCGGCGTAGGGGACCGGGGGCGGCCGGGCGGCCATTGTTACCGCTGGGTCGTCGTTCGGACCCGCACCAGGCCCGAACGCTGGGCTCGGCCCGAGACGCCGAGGCTTTCGCCCCGCGGGCGCACAGCAGGCCGCACACTCAACAAAACACAAAGCCCTTTCGCGGCGCGGCTGAGAACGCCGCGGCCCGACGCTCCACCACTCACCTCCGACCCCGGGTCTCCCATTTCTCCGACGGCCTGACAGCACCACCGCTGCTGCGATAGATGCCGCCACGACTTCCCTTCCCGCCCAGCACCGCTTCGCGCCGCCGTGACCCGCCCCTGCGTGGACGGCGCCGCCGCCGCCGCCGTCGACGCCACCGACGCCGCGGGCGGAAAGAGGTGCGAAACCGCTTTAAAAGGAGGAGCGGCCGGCTCTGGCCCGCTATTCTCCGGAGTCTCCTTCGCACACTCCTGGCCTGCCTTCTCCGCGCCGCGCAGGAACCTGGGAGTTGTAGTTCTAGTGCCTCCCGAGACCGTCCCGCGTATATTTGAAAAGTGGAAAGGAACTCTGAGATGCGGCGGTTGCATTCCTCTAGGCTTTTACGGTACCAAAGTAGTATTAATAGATGGCTTTTCTTTCTTAATCTGTCTCCCTCTCCCCACCTTTCTTCTACTTTTTAATTTTTTTCTTCTCCTCCTCCTCTTTCAATACAAATATGGTTGTAGATAATTTAGATCAGTAGTGTTAAAATGCTCTTTCGTTGTTTGCTCAGATACTTCCTTACTAAATAGTGGCCAACTTTTTTGTTTTCAGTATTTACACATTAACGAATGTGAACAGATACAGTTTATGAAAACATGTGTTAACTGAGAATATACTTTTAAAGCTTTTCCTCCTAGCCCTATCAGACCAAGATCACCTAACCTATCTGTGGTCCCACAAAATCCCCTTTATGATTTTGACAGTGGTCTACAATGCCTGAGATCACACAGCAGAGGAACTAAGGCATCTCACAAGACAAAGCAATAGAGTAATTAGGAAATTTTTAGGAAGGTAGAGGTAGATGAAATTTAAATGAAACAGTATTTTGATAGATTCAAAGCCAATTAGGGCTGTGTGTAAGAGTTCAACATCACGTCTGGACTACAATTTGGACCCAGAGTCCTGTTAACTTAAAAACTACAAAATTAACATACATGCTAATTGTTGGCCCAGAATCCTCTTATCTGAAGCCTTGCACTTGTTTTGATATGTGGCTTGTTCTCTGTGTGTCAGTAACCAGCCAAGGAAGGGCTATTTCATTCTTACTGATAGATTTTCAAACAACAATGTTGTTACTCTATGAGTTTGGGAACAAATTTTCTCATTGTGTAAATAAGATAGTAGTAGTCACCAAGGTCACCTTGCTTCTACAAGTGCAGTATTTCTTTGGGAGAAATACTGTTAATTTTTCAGCTGACTTTATCTATGTCTGTTATTTATGCCCAGCAGATATTTACTTTCTCATTTGAAGGCTTGTTTTTGCTGGTCTAAAGGAGAACATGGTGTTTGATTACTTACATCCTAGCTAGTATTTGATGAATCTGTTTGCATTTCCACAAAGTGGACTAAAACTGCAGGTGCATTTGTACCAGCTAATTTGGGACTTGCAGATGAAAATTGAGAAAAAGAAACATCTGCCAAGATGATAGACTCAAAAGCTGTATGTAAATTAACCATTTTTAAATCTCTTAAAAGTCTAGGAGAGATTTGCATTTAAACAATTTCTTTAATGTGCTGGTGGGATTTCAGTGGAACAAGTATTTTGAAAGGTTGCAGGTGGGAGTCATTTAGTTACATTCTTGGAAAACAGGCAGTGATTATGTGGCTGGAGCCCAAATATGGTTATGCCTTTCAATTCAGTAATTGTTGCATGGATAGTCTTTTCCATTTTAGATATTCTAATAGGTATGTAGTGATATCCCATTGTGATTTTAATTTGTATTAACCTAATTACTAATAATGTTGAAAATCTTTTTATGCATTCATTTGCCATCCATGTATCTTCATCGGTCTTGTCTGTTAAGATCTTCTGCCCACTCTGTAAATTATTTTCTTGTTATTGAATTTTAAGAGTTGTTTATTTATTCTGGAATCAAGTCCTTTAACACATATGTGATTTCCAAATATTTTCTTCCAGTCTGTGGCTTGACTTTCCTTTCTTAAAATTGTGTTTCAAAGAGAAGTTTTACTTTTGATTGAGTTTAATTTGCCAATTTTTTGCTTTTCTTGATCATGCTTTTGGTGGTATATCTAAGAAATCTTTGCCTAAACAAAGTTACAAACATTTTCATCTTTGTTTCCTTCTAGAAATTTTACCCTTCACACATTTTCAGTAGTCATTCTACTATAAAAAAGGTCTTCCCTACTCCCCTACTTTTTGATTTATCTATCCATTATCATGATTCATAGATTTCTATTTTTATTCAATGGGTTATGATTTTTGATTGTTCATTGCTATTACAGAAATAAAGCAATTTTTTCCCTAGCTTTATTGAGGTACGGTAAACAAATAAAACTGTGTATATTTACATGTACATGATGTTTTGATATTATTATACCTTGTGAAATGATTGCCGCAATTAAGTTAATTAATACATCCATCACAAAAATAGTTACCATTTTTGTGTCTGTGTAGTGAGAACACTTGACATCTACTATCCTGGGGCACGTGGCTGGCTCAGTTGGTACAACGTGTAACTCTTGATCTTGGGGTCGCAAATCCACGCCCCACATTGGACATGGAGCTTACTTAAAAAAAAAAAAAAGGATCTACTCTCAGCAAATTTCAAGTATATAATACATTATTATTATAGTCACCACGCTATACACTAGGTCTCCAGAACTTATTCATAACTGAAAGTTTGTACTCTTGGACCAACATCTCTCCGTTTCCCTCATCCCCACAGTCCCTGGTAATCACCATTCTGCTCTCTGATTCCTTGAGTTCAGCTTTTTTACATTTCACACATGAAATCGTGCAGTATCTTTCTGTGTCTGGCTTATTTAGCTTAGCATAATGTCCTCCTGGTATATCCATGCTGTTGTAAATGGCAGGATTTCCTTTTTTAATTTTAATTTTTATATCTGTTTATTCTTCTTTAATTTTGAACAGTTTCTCAACCTTTCATTTTTTCATGACATTGATATTTTTGAAGAATATGGGCCATTATTTTATAGAATATTCCTCAGTTTAAGTTTGTCAGTGTTTCCTCATGATCACATGCAGGTTATGTCTCTGACCAGAATACTACATACATGATCTTGTGTTGCTTTTAGGGAATCACATTCAGAGACACATGATATCCATCTGCCCCTTATTGATGATGAAGATTATTGGTGATAATCATCTGGTGAAAATATTGTCCACTTTCTTCTATTTTTTTTCTACTGCATAGTTAGATTTTTCTCCTTGCAGTGTATAATCAATCTGTGGGATAATTCACTGAGAATATGCAAATACCCTTTTCTCATGAAACTTAACACTTCAGTCTTGCCTGATCAATCTTTACTATTATAGTTGTAAATAGTAATTTTCCAGCTCTACCACCCTTCCCATATTTTTAATTGGCATTCTGCTATATAATAAAGGGTCTTCCCGTCTCCCTTACTTTTTGATTTATTATCATTATGGATTCATGGATTTCTGTTTTATTCAATGGGTTATAATCCATTACAGTCCTAATTTATTTTGATGCCAGTTTGTCCCAAATTTGGCCAGTTGTAGTCCCTTTTGCAGCCACACATGGTCATCATTCTTTGAGCAGTCCCTTACTTTCTGGCATAACATACCATGTTCCAAGTACATTTGGTACCTTCTCTGCCCCTGCCCTGGAATCAGCCGTTTCTATAAGAAGCTCCTTTTCCTTTGGTGGGAAATGGTATTTAACCAAGATCTGGGTGTTAGGTGTACTCATTGTCACTGGAACATTTACAAAAGATTCTGACATTTGTTGTAGCTTGGATCAAGGGATGATTTACCACACAATCTTTTGTTTACACAGCTAACTTAAAAATTCACATTTTGATCCATTTCTAAAGAAGATGGACGTGGTGTGGAAACATCTATATATCCGTTCCAGAATACTGCCTAAAAATTCTTACTGGGTGATACTTTATATCCTCATTGGATTCTCCTTACCTTTGTTTATGGGACTGGATCAATTTCTACTCAATTCTAGAAATTGGGCGGATTTGAGATATAGCCTTAAGAAGATTAATGTAATTACTCCTGCATTTTTTAAAAAGATTTTTGAAAAAGTGTTTATTTATTTAAAAAAATTTTTTTTAATGTTTACTGATTTTTCAGACAGAGACAGAGCATGAAGGGGGGAGGGTCAGAGAGAGAGAGACACAGAATCTGAAACAGGCTCCAGGCTATCAGCTGTCAGCACAGAGCCCGATGCGGGGCTCAAACTCACGGACCACGAGATCATGACCTGAGCTGAAGTTGGCCGCTCAACCGACTGAGCCACCCAGGCGCCCCTTTTTATTTAAGTAATCTCTATACCCAACAAAGGGCTTGAACTCACAATCCTGAGATCAAGAGTTGCATGTTCTTCTGACTGAGCCAGCCAGGTGTGCTCCTGATTACTACAGCATTTTTAAGTATTCTTCAGTTCTATAGTTTTTCAGAACACTTAGGTCATTTTCTGGCATTCTCCAATTCATTTTTTGTAATCAAGTGTTTTTTTCCTTAGGGGCATATTAACAAATGCACTAATTAGTTTAAATCAAGAAGATTGAGATTTTGAGTAGATAGGAGCACTCAGAATTCCTTCTTAAATGTATCTAATTTTTCCTGAGGTTTTAGAAATTCTTTAAATATGGCTTTCACATCTGCCTTCATCTTGGTTCAAAATCTACTCTTCATAATTTTAAGTGAAAATTTCAACTTTACAATTACAAGTTCAGGTGGGAAAGGAGATGACCTTTGTGTGTTTAAATGGTAGGTGGAACATAAAAAGAAGAGAGATTGTGTATGTGAATAGAATTGTTTACAGATGCCTGGCTGGCTCAGTCAGTAGAGCATGTGTCTCTTGATCTGGGGGTTACAAGTTTGAGCCCCACGCTGGATGTAGAGATTACTTAAAAAATAATAAAATCTTAATAAAAAAGGAATTGTTTAATCATTATATTGTACATCTGAAACTAATATGACACTGTAGTCAATTATACTTGAATTTAAAAAAAGGAAGGGAGATTGTATAATGGAGTAGAGAAAAGACACAAGATGAATAGGGAATTCCCAAGAGTGAAACAATACTAAGTTTTTCACATTTTTTCATTAGCTTTAGCCATAAACTCTTTTGGGAAGCAATTCTATTGTCAAGACTAAGCTCTGATTCTTTCTGATGGCAATCAAAGAAGGCTGACCTTCTTGGTTAGGTATTTTGTCACCTTATTGTTCTAAGTCCCTCCAAAAAGGACAATCAGTCATAATTAAAGATTCCCCCAAGATGCCACTGTTGTTCTTGATTATTCTTAGTGAAATTGTGCCATTTGAAAAGATGGCATGGTGAGTAAGAACTGTAGTGATGTAATGGAGAGGCAGAGAACCCCATGAGAACTGACCTGGATGAAGCATTGTTTATGGTTTCTGTGTCTCCATATCCTAACTAATGGCTTGCTGTCATTACCACTATGCATGAAAACCTCTGGTCCCAGTTCAGGCGTTGAAAATAATCAAGGCAGTTCTCAGAAGCACAAAGATAAGACTAAGGAGTGTTCTTACAAAGTTTTGAAAGATGACCTAAACCAAGTTTGTTCAAAGGATTCCATTATAATGATGTTTTTTTTTTTTATTCTTTATTCTCCACAAGTAATTTGAATGGTGGGCTTACCAAATATATGCCTGTTTTCTGTCTATAGACTTCATAGAGACAAACCAAAACAAAAGCAAAAATTAAACAGGAGTAAAAAATACAGGCCACTTTTAACAAAAGGACAAAGGATAACAAAACAGAACCCAAAGTTTTATTCTTAGTCCTGGGAATTAAAAATAAATTTAGTGCCAAAGAGCTTAATAAAGCTCAGAGCTTCATTCAGTGTGAAACTTACCTCATTATTATGGGTCAAGTGAATTTGAATGGGTGCAGACCCAAAGATTCTCAAATTTGCCCCCTCTTGCCATATCAAGGAGTGTGGAAACAGGGATCTCAACAGAATCTAGGCAGCACCTTCAGATTGTTAAAACTCTACAACAGAAGAACATCAGTGACCTGCCCGTGTCTTAATAAACCAAGTACATTTAGCTTTCTGCAGTAGGACAGAATGCCCCATAGGCACAGTTTAGAATCATGTTAATCTGGGAAGGTCAGGGAGGACTTTTAAAATGAGCATTGCGGGGTGCCTGGGTGGCTCAGTCATTTGGTTAAGCAACCAACTCTTAATTTTGGCTCAAGTTGTGATCTCACAGTTTGTAACATCAAGCCCGGCGTTGGGTTCCATGCTGACAGTGTGGAGCCTGCTTGGGATTCCCTCTCTCCCTCTCTCTCTCCCCCCAACCCCTGCTCGCACGAATGCACTCTCTCTCTTTCCCAAAATAAATAAATAAACTTAAATAAAATGACTATTAGGTGCGTACAGAGCAGAGTAAATGTCTTTTCTTCTAGGGCAAAATACATACATACATACATGTATATTAATGCTTGGATCAAGTGCTTGTAGTGGGTGTTTTGTAAAGTAGGGAGCTGGTTAGAATAGGAAGATTGGAAAAAGAAGTTATTTGCTGATTGGTTCAGGGTTCAAAGCCAGATTTTTTTTTTTTTTTTTAACTGTGGGGAAATATATCCTAAGGTTTCACTTGAGATTTGGGTCAGTTATAGTGGTTTATGAGTTAAGATGTTACAAGGGGGTTATAAACTCATTTCTCATTCTCTTAATTTATCTTTTCCCTCACTTTGGATTTTCCTGCATAGGCTGACCACACTTATCTGGAGGTAATGAATCTGGTAAACTTATGTTTCTGAAACACAATACTTGGGCCCTTAACTTCTGGATTAACTTCCACATCTGTAAAATGACAAGAGACTCCATGATCCCTTCTAGCTTTTAATGACTTGAGATTTTAAGTAAGTTAACTATGAAAGACTGTTTACAAGAGAAGTAATACAGATGTCCCCTTATACATATATGAATAGAGAGATGCAAACTGAACTGTAAGAAGATAGATAGCATCCATCCCCTAACATGTTGTCAGAGACTAACTGAAAGATAAGATGAAAATGCCTATTATCACTTATATTACTTAACATTGTATAAAATACAATATCTAGGCCTTGAAATATGTGTAACATCACCCACAGCTAATATCCTCCTCAGTGGGGGAAACTGAAAGCCTTTCCCCTAAGATCAGGAACACAACAGTGTTGGCCACTCTCACCATTGTTGTTCAACATAGTCCTGGAAGTCCTAGCCTCAGCAATCAGAAAACAGTAAGAAATAAAAGGCATTCAAATCAGCAAGGAAGAAGTCCAGCTTTCACTCTTTGCAGATGACATGATATGTGGAAAATCTGAAAGACTCCACCAAAAAATTGCTGGAACCAATACATGAATTCAGCAAAGTCACAGGATGTAAAATCAATGTACAGAAATCTGTGGCATTTCTATCCACCGATAATGAAGTAGCAGAAAGAGAAAACGAGGAATCAATATCATTTACAATTGTGCTCAGAACCATAAGATACCTAGGAATAAACCTAACCAAAGAAGTAAAACTATAGAAAACTTATGAAAGAAATTGAAGACACAAAGAAATGGAAAAACATTCCATGCTCATGGGTTGGAAGAACAAATATTGTTAAAATGTCTACACTACACAAAGCAATCTACACATTCAGTGCAATCCCTATCAAAGTAACACCAGCATTTTTCACAGAGCTAAAACAAACAATGCTAAAATTTGTATGGAAACAGAAAAGACACCAAATAGCCAAAGTAATGTTGAAAAAGAAAACCAAAGTCACAATTTCGGACTTCAAGCTGTATTACAAAGCTGTAATCATCAAGACAGTATGGTACTATCACAAAAACAGACACATAGATCAATGGAACATAGATCGATAGAGAACCCAGAAATGGACCCACACTGTATGGTAAAATTAACAACTTAGGAAACAACAGATGTTGGTGAGGATGTGGAGAAAGGGGAAACTTCTTACAATTTTGGTGGGAATGCAAACTGGGGCAGCCACTCTGAAAAACAGTATGTAGTTTTCTCAAAAAGTTAAAAATAGAGCTATTCTACAACCTAGCAAAGGATTTGTATTTATCCAAAGGATACAAAAATAATGATTTGAAGGGCCACATGCACCCTTCTGTTTATAGCAGCACTATCAACAGTAGCTAAATTATGGAAAGAGCCCAAATGTCCTTGAACTGATGAATGGGTAAAGAAGATGTGGTACATATATGTACAATGAAATATACTCAGCAATCAAAAAGAATGAAATCTTGCCATTTGCAACAACGTGGATAGAACTAGGGTTTGCTATGCTAAGTGAAATAAGTCCGTCAGAGAAAGACAAATACCATACGATTTTAATCATACATGGATTTTAAGAAACAAAACAGATGAACATAGAAGAAGGGAAAGAAAAGTAAGATAGAAACAGGGAGGCAGACTGTAGAGACTCTTAAAATACAGAGAAAAAACTGAGGGTTGCTGGAGGGGAGGGGAGTGGGAGATGGGCTAAATGGGTGATGGGCATTAAGCAGAGCATTTGTTGTGATGAGCACTGGGTGTTATATGTAAGTGATGAATCACTAAATTCTACTCATGAAACCAATACTACACTATATGTTAACTGACTTAAGTAACATATACTACACTATATGTTAACTAACTTAAGTGAAATTAAGTAAAGTCTTAGAAAAATTTTTTAAAAATATGTGTAGGAACTATACGGAAAAAATAAATGTAAGTATATAAATATAATCCCAATAAAAATTTCAGCCTTTCTGTTTTTGAGAGTGGAAAGTTGACAGAAGTATTTTAAAAATCATCTAGAGGAAGAAATTTATGACTATTATGAGAATAATCAAGAAATTTGTGAAAAAGAATAGTTATTATATTTCACTTTTCTCCTGATTCTTTCCTAAAAAGAATACTTACGGGTGCCTGGATGGCTCAGTCGGTTAAGCATCCGACTTCGGCTCAAGTCATGATCTCACAGTTTGTGGGTTTGAGCCCTGAGTCAGGGGCTCTGTGCTGACAGCTCAGAGCCTGATGCCTGCTTCGGATTCTGTGTCTCCCTCTCTCTCTGCACCACCCCTGCTAATGTTCTGTCTCTCTCTCTCAAAAATAAATAAACATTAAAAAAATTAAAATAAAAAAGGATATTAAAAAAATTAATAAATCCCAAAGGACAGCAATGTAAGGAAGAATTTGGGTGGAAGAAGGGAGAAACGTGTTATCTCTACCATCATTAATAGAATTATAATAGCCAGGACCATCTGGGACACTGAGAGTTTGTGTAACAGTATTTAATATAATATAAATAATATAGATATTGTATCATATATACTTAAGTATACTTTATATTTTATGTATAAATATATACTTTATAATTTATAAATATATAAATTTATATTTTATAATATAATTGTGTTTCTATTAATTATTAATATTATATTAATTATATATGTCCTATATATATTTCCCAGAATTAAAAGCTAGAGGTATCCAGATTGAAAAGGACAAGCATGTTTCCTGAACAATGAATAAAAAGAGATGGAGAACAAGACATATTTTCATAAAATTTTAATGAATCGGGGAAAGACAAGGTCAAAAGAACCTCAGGGAAGATGGGAAAGCATATCATGAATAAAAGAATGAGAATTAGGATCCCATTATGCTCTTGATAGGCTAAGGCTGCCAGATTTGGCAAATAAAAATAAAGGACATCTAGTTAAATTTGAATTTAAGACGGATGAGTATTTAGTGTAAGTATATCTTAAATATTGCAAAGGCTATACTAAAAAATTTGTTGTTAATCTGATTCAGATTTAACTTGATGAATTTAATTCTTCCAGCAATCCTACAGTGGCAACAATGGATGTAACTCTGGTAAGAACATCCAAGTAAGCCTTATTTACCTTTTCCTTACTGTAAGAAATCAAAGCAACAAGGAGGGAAAAAACCAACACCTGCACAACACCCTGTCCTGCTATTTTTTTTTAAGCTTGTTTATTTATTTTGAGAGAAAGAGAGAAAGAGAGCATATGAGCATGTGCACGCAGGGGATGGGCAGAGAAGGAGGGAGAGGGAATCCTAAGCAGGCTCTGTGCTGTCAGTGCGGAGCCCAATGCAGGGCTCAAACTCCCAAGCTGCCAGATCGTGACCCTAGCTGAAACCAAGTTGCTTAACCAACTGAGCCACCCAGGTGCCCTGTCTTGCTATTTTTAGCAAAACAGGCAATGGATGATACCTGCAGAAACCAAGGACTTAAAAGTTGCTATTAAAGGATAAATTGTGCAGAAAATGCAAGGACAATGTCAAGCCCCTTATGAGTAGCAGGCCTCAGAAAGTAGCAGCAAAGCATACTTCCTGAAAGGAGAAACTCACCCAGAAATGCAAACGCTATAGCCTATAAATCTAATAACTGAGGGGTAATGTAAGCTGAGCTTCAGCAGAAGTCACAAGTTGGGATGCAGAGAAAATGCCCAGAGTATCTCTCTGAGGGGGCTCCTAACAGCACATCTCAGAAAGATCCAGCAGAATCTTACTCCATGAAGGTCAAGGGCTCATCGGTAAGTGCAAGGGCTCTGTCCTGTTTGCTGCTGCTGGTGAAGGGCCTGGGAATGCAGGGCTGGGAACAGAAATCCTTTCAGACTCAGCTTGGGTCAGAGGACCAAAGGGAGGAGGGCTACACAATATCTTGTCAGAGGAGCCATGCTGGCTGGAATCTGTGGTCTCTGTGACTGCGAAGAGAGGGCTTCTGAACGGTCTGACGCCTGGCAGGGAACCCTGGCCCCTCCACCATCCATGAACTCACCTGCAAATAGCCGGACCAGGAAAAACCATGTCATTATAAATTAATGTTGAAGAAAGGCTATGGCAGGACATCAGCACAACGATTGTGTAAGAGAAAATGTGAAAAGAGCTACAAAAATTACAAATGCATCAAAGACATTTACAGGAAAATGATGTCATAGAACAGATGAAGACACTGACCACATGTTCCATTACAAGGTAAAAATCTTTTTTTCTTTTCTTCTTTTTCTTTCTTTCTTTTTTTCTTTTTTAGTGTTCCATCTACTAGGTAAAAATCTTAAGGAAACTATCATCTCCATGTAGGAAGACAACAGAAAATCAGCCCAGAAAAATATTTTTTCCCTGGATTTTATACATTAATAAGAAACAGGCAAATACTTTTTATGTTTTCAATGGGATTTATTTATATTTAAGTAAAAGTAGCAAACGTTAACATAAGTTATTTCCTTTATCATATTTATTTTGTATGACCACATTTTTATCAAGCAGCATTATGGAATGTTCCCTGGGTCCACAACTCTGAACTTTCCAACTATTATATGCATCCTCTTTTCCAACTTTAAACATGACCTTGTACACTGAAGAAGCATGGCTTGTCATTGCAAAGTTGTCATGTGTGACAACCTGACATCAAAGTAGAAGCCTCTTGATGAAGAATGTTTTATCTTTCATTCATTTAAAAAATGGTATTTTTCTTTTTGTGTGATTATCCATCCCATATGATTTTGTTTTCAATTCTTTTTTCTACTGATACTATGGAATCAAACCAGTTAAAACTAAGGAGTGTAGCAATAAAACCAACCAAATACATATGATGTAATATCTTATATAGGATATTTTAGATGATGTTTATGTTTTATATTACACATCTGTATTTAATATACTTTGGGCAATAAAAAGTTAGAAGCATGTAAACAAACAGAAAAATTTTTCTGAAATCAATACATTGTTTCAACAGTCACAAAAACTTGGGTTTCTTTCTTTCCTAGGAGTGCAGTGGAATAGTTTCATATTAAAATAAAAAGGTCTTGTTGCTTTCACTTTTTTCGGATTCCTGTTTTATACATTTTTAGGTAACAGGGAAGAATAACCCTGTAACTTCATTGCGAAAACACCATTACTTGGTTAGATATGATCATCAAATTTTAGACCAACTTTGCTGTCCTCACATTCATGTACATTGATTATTTACTATTTACTTTTCCAAGCATGCGCTTTTGCTAAAGATCCAAACACTAAACTGGGAAGTCGTTGGCTATAATAAATGTACAGTGACTGATTATTTAGGACAATGACAAATCGTAGGGGTTGAAGTTTTTGTTGCTGTGGTAAGAGCTCTATTGTGTTAAGTTAGCTGTGCAGAGAAGCGTTTGGGGACAGGAAAATGCATATTTCCAAGAAACCATATTGCATGCTTATTTGACTACTAGAAATTCTCTGGTTTGATGCATCACTGATATTTATGGTGGAATCTACATGCAGCTTCTTCAGCAAGCTTGTTGCTCCATCGAGAGCCAGCGATATTCCAGACATCTCCCAGCCTGTCACCATGTCTCTCTGTGCTCACTGCCAGGGAGGTTGCAGATTCTCCAACAAAATCCAATGTTAGATTCAAAACTGAAGATGTTTTATTTCAGATACCTACAATACCTAGAGAAAGCAAATTTCAAAAAAACAAATTTATGTTAGAGTTCTTACAGTGCTTTTAACAGTGGTATGAGTTATTGTGCCTACTATAAATTTTTGCCTAAAAATACAAATTGTTAATAGGAACTATTACTACTGAGGTGACTTAGAAATTATTTTATCATCTATTCAGAGAAATTCCAGCATAGACAACAGTTAAAATGTTTTACATATATTTTTATCTCAAATGACTTAAAAAAAAATCTTTGTATTGGGTAAAATTTCAAATCCACAAAGTAAAATGAACCATCCCCACATACCCATCAATCATCCTAAAAAAATTATCACCAATTCTGTTTGTCATTCTTCAGTAACATTTATTGACTGCTTAAATAGCAGGCAATTCCCCAAATCTGGTTTACCTCTTTCAAAAGTCACAAAAAGCAAATGAGCTAGGTTAGAGGCAGAATTACTATAAAGTTAATAAAGATTGCTTGCATGAGTGCCTTCCAATATGTTCACGTTTATTTATTTTTGTTAAATTTGCAAAAGTTAGATATTTCGACTATAATCAGTTGAGACCACTGCCTTTCCCTTTCAACTGCCCCTTAGCCATATTTTCTCTCTGATTGTAACCATGGGGTGGCAGTGGGTATTTCTGGGATTTTACCACGGATTGACTGGGATATCCTTTTGTGCTTTGTCATGTCTCCGATTTGTAGTTATATTAATGGTGGCCATTCCAGTTTGTAGTATCCTTTAGCAAAAATATGACTATGGTCAATTCAAAGAATGTCTAAGAGGACTCACTCCATAGAAAGCTTGAAATGCCCTGAAATCTTATAGCTCAGGTATCATAGAAATTTAACAGAGATTTCCCCAAATTTGACAACAATCCTAAAATTTATATTGCTACAAAAGAGTTAAGAATTTGAAAGAAAACTCTTAAAAATGTCAAAAAGAAAAAAAATACATTTTTAATCTACTATACTAGAGGATAGTCTAAATTATTTTTTTATTCTTTCTGTAGAAAAGGCTATTATAAATTTGTCAAATGAAGAGGCAATCAACATGTATGCAACTCAAAAAAAGTAGGATGAAAGTATTATAGAGCTGTTAGTAAAAATATTATATAATTTCCCCTACATTATGTGATATTTGAGAAATTTGTTAACTTTTAAACAGTACGTCATTTTGGGGCGTCTGGCTGGGTCAGTCAGTAGAGCATGCAACTCTTGATCTCGAGGTCATAAGTTTGAGCCCCACTTTGGATGTGGAGCCTCTGTGGAATTTTAGCTGATTGTGTATTCATAATTTTGTATTTCTTAAAGTGAGTTCTCCAAATACTGTTAAGCCTTAGGTCCCACAAATCCTGAATCCATTCCTAGGTAGGTAGTAGTATTATCCCTGTATAAATTGATATTTAGAGAGTTCAAGTGACTTTCCAAAGGCCACACATTTATTAAGAAGTGGAACAGTCTTCAAAACCAGACTTTCTGACCCTAAAACATATAATTTTATATGTAAACTTGGCTAGCCTATGATACCCAGTTGTTTGGCCAAACACCAGTCCAGATGTGCCATAAAGGTATTTTTTAGATGGGATTAACATTTAAAGCAGTAGATTTTCAGTAAAGCAGATTATCCTCCATGATATGGGTGGGTTTCACCTAGTAAGTTGTAAGCCTTAAGAGAAAAGGCTGAAGTTTTTTGGGGAAGGAGGAATTCTGCCTTCACACTGCCTTTGAACTCAAGACTGCAACATCAACTCTTCCTGGGTCTCTACCTGCTAGCGTGTCTTGCAGATTTCAGACTCACCACACCTCACAATTGTGTGTGCCAGTTCCTTCAAATGTCTCTTTATATACATCCTATTGGTTCTGTTTCTCTGGAGAACCATGACTAGTGCAATAAGAAATACAAAGGACTATAGTACTACATCAAAATAAAAAGCTTTTGCACAGGGAAGTAAACCATCAACAAAAACAAAAAGGCAACGTACTGAATGGGAGAAGATATTTGCAAATGACATATCTGATAAAGGATTAATATCTAAAATATATAAAGAACTGATACAACTCAACATCAAAAACCAAACCAAACCAAAACAAAACCCAAACAATCCACTTAAAAAAATGGGCAGAGGACCTGAATGGACAATTTTCCAAAGAAGATATACAGATGGTCAATAAGCACATGAAAAGATTCTCAACATCATTTAATCATCAGAGAAATGCAAATCAAAGCCACGGTGAGACATTCATTATCTTACACATGTCAGAATGACTAAAATCAAAAACACCAGAAAAACAAGCATTGGCAAGGATGTGGAGGAAAAGTAAGCCTCACACGCCATTGGTGGGAATGTAAATTGGTACGGCCACTGTGAAGAACAGTACGGAGTTTCCTCAAAAAATAAAAAACAGATACCATATGATCCAATAATCTTACTGCTGGGTACTTACCTAAAGAAAATGAAAATAGTAATTTGGAAAGATATATGCTCCTCTGTGTTTACTGAAGCATTATTTGCAATAGCCAATATATGGAAGCAACCTAAAAGCCCAATAGACTAATGGATAAGGAAGATATAGTGTGTGTGTGTGTGTGTGTGCGCGCGCGCACACACACACACACACAGGAGTATTATGCAGCCATAAAAAGGATGAAATCATGCCATTTGTGACAACATGGATGGACCTAGAGAATATTATGCTAAGAGAAATGAGTCAGGCTGAGAAACACAAATACCATATGATTTCTCTCATATGTGGAATCTTAAGGTAAAAAGAATAAACAAAAGCAGAATTATACCTGCAAATACAGAGAACAAACTGATGGTTGCCAGAGGGGAGACTGGGGGGGAATGGGCAAAATGGGTGAAGGGGATTGGGAGATACAGGCTTCCAGTTATGGAATGAATAAATATGGAAATAAAAGGCACAGCATAAGGAATATAGTCAATGGTATTGTGATAGTGTCATATGGTTACAGAGGGTAGCTACCCTTAGGGTGAGCATAGCATAATATATAAGCTTGTTGAATTGCTATGTTGTACACCTGTAATGTAACATTTTGTGTCTACACTCAAATTTAAAAAATGATTAAGAAAAGGTTCTTCAAAAAATACAAAGAACTATATGTTCGTGTTGCCTTTCTAATAGTTACTAATCAGATCATCTTGGCAATTCACTTAACTTCATTTTGGCTTTAGTTTCTTTATCTGCAAAGTAAATAAATCATTTTAGACCAGGATTTCTTAATCTTGGCACAATTCACATTTTGGGTTAGGTAATACTTTGTCGTGAGGGGGACTGTCCTATGCTTTGTAGGATGGTTAGCAGCATCTGTGGCTCTGTCCACTAGATGCCAGTAGTATCATCCAGTTGTGACAATGATGTATATCTCCAGACATTTTCAAGTATCTCCTAGCTGGGAGGCAGGGGACAAAAATCCGTCCCATCCTATTTGAGCACTGCTATATTGGATCATCTTAAGTTATAATAAATGCGTATGTAATGTTATTGTGGAGATTATACAGGCTGAGGCAGCTTTGGAAATTTCAGGAGAAGGCTGTTTGGTCATTTAGTGGGATGTTATAGAGGCGATATGCTAATATTCTGTAATTCTTATTTGCCTCAGTTCCTATAAGAAAGAAACAAAAAATGGAGGGAGGCCAGAAAGGTTGGCAACATAAAGCTCTTGGCAAAGCATAAGCTGCAGGCAACTTGAGGGCAGTCATAGGAGTGAGAGAGAATAGATAAAAAGGGAAGAACGGTGGAATTTAGGGCCTATCCTCTCAGAAATAAATCTTATCTGGGAAACAGTTGTTTCAAATCCAAGCCACCAGTGGCAACCTTGCACTCAGTACTGGGTGGAGGGCATTGTCTACCACAGGGCCCGTGGGTGGGGGTTGCTGGGCTTTGTGGATGCACAGGAATTTGTAGAAGTCTACATGATTTTGCAGTGCATATTGCCTTGCTAATAGTAATGCAAAGAAAGTTATTTTTCCAAAGAATACTTTAGGGGGTGGGATGAGGAGGGAGTATGGTTTGCCTGAGTAAGTGCAGTCATCTTCAGGCTCCTTCCTGTTAAATGATCAAGAAGAAAAAAATAAAGCAGCATTCCACTAGATGGTGCTATATCAGACTTATTCGTGAAACATGGCTAAATTAAGTTTGATATGACCCTGTCTTTCCCAGCATGTTTTCTCAGTCCTTTTGAAATGATTTAGATTTAGCTATACTTCAAATGAAAGATACCTGCCAATTAAATTAATTACCTGCCAATTAATTTGGATTTAGCTATACTTCAAATGAAAGATACCTGCCAATTAAAAAAATTTTTTCCATTCTAGGGTTAATTTCCACCTCTGATTCAAAACATGCACATTTCCATTCCAAGCAAGTTGTCAACAAAGTGAGGCTCAGGCCCAGAAGGCACCAGAACATGCTGTGTTCTTAGCAAAAGATTTGTTCCTTTTTTCTATTTTAATCATTGCCATAGTCAGGTGATTAATAACAGTACTACTGGGTTGCAAGTACAAGCAAAATTGATATAAAACCCTTTTAGCTTTAATTTCTTTAACACTTTGCTGACTGTTAGTCAGAGTTGAGTTTTGTGCCTACCCTTGGCAGGCTGAGGCATTAAAAAGGCAGAAGTTGGGATATTGAAATACTATGCACAGCTCTGAAATATAATTGTGTGCTCCAAAAGGTAGCCCTATGTAGCAGACCCTTGGAGTTCTGGTTACATGGCATTTAGCAAGGGAACTTAGCTACTTGGATAACTGGGTAGCCTCATGTCAAAACAAGCAGTTCTAAGGGCTCATTTAAGCAATTATTTCCCAACTGGGAAGTTGTGGGATTCACAGCCTACTGAAATTTTTCATCAGAAAAAGGATACAAATATCCTATCTTTTATAAATCTGTAAGTCAGTCTACCAGTATGGATGAGCCAAAGGAAGGAACCCCCTGCAGTCGTTTTAAGTGGTTTTTTGTTTGTTTTGTTTTGTTTTTAAGGAAGAGAAACTATTGTTGACCCTCATCAGAGTGAGGCTTCAGTTATATAGCAAAATAGTAAGGGGCCATCAAAGGCGGTGGGGGTAGTAGTCAGGGTGGAGGATAGGTGGGGAGAATTACTGCATTACACATGGCCCAAATCCCATTTAAAACACGGACAGAAAATAAAGGCAAAATAAAATGGTGTCAAAGGTGGCTCGAGTTAGGCAGAGAACAAGTAAAGTCAAAGATAGAAGTCAAGAAAATGGAAGAAAAACCTGCCCTCATGTATTTCCCATACACCTCTGTTTATCAAAAAATATTAAAAACATAATACTGCATTTTTTCCCACATATTTTCCATCAAAATAATGGAGAGGAAAGCTGAGCACAAGGGAACCAGCTGGGACACTGGGTTGCTAAAGCAAACACAAAATTCCACTTGAACAGTTTTGCCTAAGGGCAGGGCCTGATCATGAAGTGTATTTCCTTCAAAACTCACTAGCAATAATTCTTTCTCTTAGCATAGTAGAAACATCTTGGTAAAAATCCTTATCAAACAAATACAAACTATAACAACTGATTTAAAGATTTAAAGACAGTGAGAAGCAGAAGGAAGGATGGCAGAGGGGACCCTTCAGGACTTCCAGCCAGTAGTTGGTGCATGAACCACTGTTTGGAGTTGTAAGTTCAGTCCCATTGATGTACCTCAGAGATCTCCCTGGGGTCTGTGTCTCCCCTGTTCTAGAGAAACAATTCTTAAATTATCAAGTGTCCCTCCTCTGGCTCCTTTCTACCCCCACTCATAAGTTAACATACATTCTGTGAAAAAAAAAAGAAAGAAAAGTTTCTCAGTAAAACACATTTGAAAACCACTCATACTCTATCTCCATTTTAGAGATTTCTGGTGCACTTGGGCATTTTAAAGAGTAGAAAAAAATGCTGAGAAGCTCTGGGAAAGGAAAATCTGTATCTGAACTTAGCATTTCCCAAATTGAAATCCCCTTCCCCATCCTCACCTTCACCCCCACGAATACCTATTAGTGTTTCACAGGCCACTAGTATTCTCTAGAAGAGTGTTCACGGAAATCTACTCCAGGGATAAAAGTATTACATCTTTTGGCCCCATTGAGAGGATTGTGAAGATTGAGCAGACTTACCAAAAGGATCTACTTAATATCCTGAGAGTTCAGATTTTTGCTTAAATTTGGCTTCTTGGTACAGTTGTTTAGCTTTTGCCCTATCATTCTCCTAATTGAAACATCATCTGTGTTGGGAAATAACTGTTTTGTGACTCCTGTAAACAACAACAACAAATACACAAAAACACTTTTTGAGGCCTTTGCATCATAAGGTATGAACTGAGATAAAACATCAAACAATTCACATTATACTTTTGTCTCCACTTTGCAAAGGCAGCCCAAACACCCATGAGATATTTAAATAGATGAGTATATAGGCAGGGTTTTCAAATCAAAGCAAGAGATATGGAAGGTCTATGTCTTCCTATGGTACCACTCAACTTTAACCTTGCTACTTGCTCTTAACTCTAGATCCCCTTGCTCCACAATGTTAGGAATTTATTTTTATCCATTCCCAGCAAACAGTTGAAACAACTAGATTCTGACTGATCCTTTTGTAGCTAAGAAATGGTATATTAAAATACAGAGAGCTCAGATTCAGTGATTTCCTAAATTTGTTTGATATTTGCAAAAAAAAAATTATTTGGTAATCTAGATTATTATATTTGAGGAGATTCATTAACTTAAAAACCATAAATAGGAAATTAGCCTCTATTTTTCTAGCATAAAAGATAAAGGATCTACAACCAAGATAAGAAACAGAAAATAAGATATAAACTGCTACTTGAAATTTTGTTTGAAAGGATTTTGAAAAGCATTTTTCTAAAGCTATGAATTTAAAAAGTTCAAACATGTCACTGAAATAAAATTTGGTTTTATTTTAATGACTGCTTTAATATAAATTTTTTCTGCAAAATACACCATATTTAATAAGAGGTTTAGGCTATCTTGAGATTTTCCTTTCATAGAAAAATAAACAACAAAAAGACCATGAAACAATGACTTAACTTGGAATGATAAAAGAATTTCATATTAATGTGACAATGTACTACAATTATATTATCACCTATGATTTCTTGAACTTCATTCTGATTCATAGCTGGTTTTACAGCTTTGTCCCTCGAAGTAGAGGACTTTGCGCCAGTCAGGCTGTGTGTGGCCATGTATTCGTTCGTGTAAAGTACTTGCATTAAATCATTAATAAACTTCTGAGGCTTGCTCTTGTTACAACGGGCAATCTGCCATTTTTCAATCTTGAACTAAAAAATACAAAATAATAATTGAACCTGAACAAAGAAAAGGAAAGTATCTGCAGAAATATATTACTGATTGAGTTAAGACACACTAGAAAACACAATTAACGTTCTTTAAGGTGATGAATTTACTTTAAAAAAAATTTTTTAAGGTTTATTCATTTTTCAGAGACAGAACATGAGCAGGGGAGGGGCAGAGAGAGAGGGAGACACAGAATCTGAAGCAGTCTCCAGGCTCTGAGCTGTCAGCACAGTGCCTGACAAGGGGCTCGAACTCACGGACTATGAGATCATGACCCTAGCAGAAGTCAGACACTCAACTGATTGAGCCACACAGGCACCCTGGTGATGAATTTACTTTTAATATGTATTTTGCATTTCAGGGGTTCAAGTTCAATGTTATCTTTGATATAACTCCCAATATTTATGTAGTGTTTGTTCCAGAGTACATACAAATTCTTGTATGTGATCTGGATTTGATGGTTTAAGAATGAGTCCCATCCCCAACACCTCCTACTAAATGTGGTAGGCAGAATAATGGCCCACTGAAGATACCCCCATCCCTGGAGTCTGTGAATATGTTACCTTATAAGGGAAAAACAACTTTGTAGGCGTGATTAAAGTTAACTACCTTGAGATGAGAAAATTATCCTGGATTATACAGATGGACCCAATTTTATAACAGAGCACTTAGATGCAGAGAAGGGAGGCAGAAGAGTGGATCAGAAAAAAGATGCAGGGGGCACCTGGGTGGCTCAGTTGGTTAAACGTCCAAATCTTGATTTCAGTTCAGGTCATGTGCTGACAGTGCAGAGCCTGCTTGGGATTCTCTCTTTCTCTCTCTCTCTGATGCTCCCCCCACCTCTCAAATATAAATAAATAAATATTAAGAAAAAAATGCAGAAGAAGGAGGACAGAGTGGAAGAGTGAGAGAGGCTTTGCCTGTCATGGTGGAATGGACCACAAACCAAGGAATATGGTTGCCTGTAGAAGTGGGAATGGACTCCAGTGTATAGTCAGCAAGAAAACGGGAACCCAGTTCAACAACCACAAGAAACTGAATTCTATGATAACCTAGATGAGCAGGAAACAGATTCTTCCATAGAGCCTCCAGAAAGGAATGTACCTGCTGACTCCTTGATTTTACCACACTTCTGACCTATAGGACTCTGAGATAATGCATTTGTATTATTACAAATCACAAAGTTTGTGGTCTTCTGTTATATAGCAAAAAGAAACTGATATACCAAGATTCAAATATTCTCAATGTTAGATTGGTAGTATTTAATTATTGCTCTGGAAGGCATATTTTCAAAGCTGATACCTCATTCTAATGAAACTCTGTCTTTTCAGCTTCTGTTACTTGATGAAGAGAAATTAGGGAAGTAGGAAAAAAACTATGTTTATTCAGCATGCAGAGGCTGAAATTTACCTTCTCCCAATGATGTAATTTTGTAATCCTTAATGCAAAGTTACCTATCACTGGTTTAAGAGTTTTCTGGTTGGCTCAGTCGGTTAAGCATCTGCCTTTGGCTCAAACCATGATCTCATGGTTTGTGAGTTCAAGCCCTGGATCCAGCTCTGTGCTGACAGCATTGGAGCCTGCTTGGGATTCTCTCTCTCTGCTCCTCCCCCACTTGCATTTCTCTCTCTCTCAAAATAAATACATAAACTTAAAAAAAAGAGTTTTCCAGTTTAATAACCTCATCATTGACCACAATTTGACTTTAGTTTTCTAAATTGGATATTTGTGAAACAAATGTTGTTTTGATTTATTGTAAAAAAATTGTTTTATGTAATTGCAGTGTTATGGTCATGACCTAAAGTTATCTGATAAAACAATGATTATTTTGTAGTTTTTTTTTTAGATTTAATTTTTGAGTAATCTCTATACCCAACATGGTACTCAAACCGAGTCCATGGACCACGGACTGAGCCAGCCAGGAGCTCCATCATTTTGTAGTCTTCTTTTAATTTTTGTATTTACTATATCCCAGAAAAAGAAAGGGCGAGTATTCCAACTCACCTGTTTCTCATCAGTATGATGCTCTTCTTCAGCCTTCAAGGAAATTGGTGAACTGGAATTAGAATTAGAATTACTGCATGTTGAGGCAAATGAATCTGGTGAGGAGTTGTTTGTTGCTCTCCAGAGGGTGGACGCAGATGTAGACATAGTTCCTCCACCCTTAAGTAGGGCCTCTGCCATACCAACCAATTCTTCAAACTGGGTGACTGCCTGTGGTAACACTAAAATGGCAAGAAAAAGTAACAGTTTACAAATACTTTTAATAACAGGGGCATGTATTCTTATTTTTTGTTGTGGTATACATATATTATATTGCGTGTATAGAAATAGGTGGGACAAATTGTTAACATTTTCTACTTTTAGAAACTAAGCATGGCAAGAAAAGTGATTGGGACATACTCACTTTTTATTATTTAGTTTAACAATGGCTTAATAATAGTAAATCAATTTAAAAATATTTGGTTATTGGGGGTGGCTGGGTGAGTAAGTCAGTTAAGCGTCTGATTCTTGATTTTGGCCCAGGTCATGATCTCATGGTGTGTGGGTTCAAGCCCCATGTTGGGCTCTGTGTTGACAGTGTGGAGCCAGCTTAGGATTCTCTGTCTCTCCCTTCTCTCTCTCATAAATAAATAAATAAATAAACTTAAAAAAATATATATGCATTACTTCATAACTAAAGTAACTAAATTAATTATAAAAATAATGAAAATGAATTAAAGAGTTGATTCTTTTTTTCTAATCGTTAATAGTATTATCTGGAAGTTTTAAATCTCATTTGGAGACATTACTGATTCTATTATCAATCACCTTCCCAATATATCAGGCCAATTTAAGTGACCAGTAAAATTACCCATTTCTATTTAAATTTATTAAAATAACATTTCAATGATGCTTGTGTGTGGTTTTCCAAGGAGTCAAATTTCATCAAATTAATAAAAATCTATTGCCATAATTCAAAACTATGTTTTCACATATTAAAGATGAATTTTGGTAATCAGCTGAATGTTCTCTTCCTTTTTAAATGGAAACTTACACATTCAAAGGTGATCATGTCTCCATGTAAAATGGTCTTCTCTGTTGTTATATCTAGTTTGTTTCCTAAGGACAAATAACATTTTGTTGGAGTTGGAAGACACATTGAACCCTATCTAATTTAGCTTCCACTCTATGGTTGAGGGTACTGGATGTTGGAGAAATAAAAAGACTCTAAAGCATTTTTGGACTTTTCTTAAGCACATTATTAAGCCATAATCTTTAGACCAATATTTGATTTGAAAGCTGAAAACCAGCATATTGATAATATGTACAAATCAATACACCTGGTACCATATTAATAGAAAAATAGTAAAATCTACTAAAGAAAATCTTCTTTTATATTCTTTCAGTTGATACTTACTAAGCATCTCTCATGTGCCAGACACTAATTCAATAAGCATTATTTATTGAGCATTTAATAATAAACATTTATCTAGATTTTACTCTGTGTCAGGCACTATTCTGAGAACTTTACTGATGTTCATTCATTTAATCCTCATTGCTCTCTGAGATAGATATTATCATTACCCCTAGTTTACAGATGAGGACAATTAGGCAGTGAGACAGGTTAAAAAACCCATCCAGGGTCAACCCAGTCAGTGAAAAGAAGACCAAGATTCAAATTCAGACTTAGGCAATTCCATGCCATAAACAACTATGTTAGGTAGATTGTCAACATTTGCTAAACACCATATTAAATGCTAAGACTGAGACGGAGCAAAACCAAATGTGATCCTGGCCTTTTGGAACTGAGGTGGAGGAAAGAGGGGGAGGAGCACTATTTACCCAACCATGGTGTGGAGTAAGAATTTGGCCTGCTTAAAGAGAGATCTGGCCTCCACCTAACCACCTAGTTCCTGAAAGGTAGCCTGTAAACCCTTGGAATTTCCTGAGTGACAGGAGGCATGTCTTTGTTTTTCAGGGTGAGCCTCTCAGCCCACATCTGATAGTTTATGCTAAGATATATCTCAGCGTGTGGACAATCACACCCAATAGTCTTAGTGTAGAAGCAGACCACAGCCAGAAAGCTAGAATGATTTAGAGACTGAGTTCAACATACGCAACCAACCAATCAATCAATTAATCATGCCTACACAATGCACCTTCAATAAAAACTCTGAACATTGGAGTTCCAGTGAGCTTCCTAGATGGACAATACTCCATGCATATTGTAACATATAAATGCTAGGAGGGCAATGCATCCTGAAGACAACAGAAGCTCACATTTGGAAGCCACCCTGACTCTGCCCTATGTGTGTCTTCCAACTTTGGCTGGTTCTAATTTGTATTCTTTTCCTGTAATTTTCAGTGAGTTGTTTCTCTAGAAAATTAATGGAGCTGAGGGTGGTTTTGGAAAATGTCTGAGCTTATAGTTGGCATCCGAAGTGTTAGGCAAATGTAGAAGTCTAGAGGGCAGTGCCCTTAACTTTGCAGTTGGGTTAACTTGAGGTACATACAAAGAAATGAAAAATTACAATTGTTAAGTGTCACAAGAGAGGGGCATAATATGTTTAACTCAGCCTGGGGAGGGGAGGCATATGGAGGGCTTCTCTGGGGACATCAAGATTGACCTGAGAGCCAAAGGCTGAGCAGGGATTAAATAGCTGGAGGAAATGAGGAGGTCATCAGAGGCAAAGGAAATGCAAGTTCTATACTTGAGGAACTGTAAGAAGGCAGCTAGAATGTAAAGAGAAAAAGGGAATTTTCTATAAAGTGAGGTTTGAAGAATATTTACTGATTTTTTTCCTAATAATGAAAGTTGGACATGTTCATTGGAATGTATCCTTCTTGTCATTCTGTGTATCTTCACCCATATTCATGTATTTTCTTTTAAATAACTAGGACTGTACTATATACATAGCATTGTGTCATGGTTCTTTTTTCCAATTAAAACTGTAAGTTTAATATTTGCCTATTTCACTAAATCTTCTTGGAAAATATGATCTTTTGAGGTCTAATTTACATAGACTCAAAGGCAAGATCCTACACAAAGTGTGAGCAGAAAATAAGTAGGTAAAAGGGGATAAGTTTGACAAAGTGATATGCCCAGTTAATGGACACCCAACAAGATATAGAACATCTCCATCCATCCAGAAAGTTGTCTCTTGTCCCTTCCGAGTCAATCTCTAGACTTGCCTTAGTGGCAACCACTGATTTGAATTTTTGGTCAGAGATAAGTTTTACCTGTTCTAGAATTACACATAAATGGTTTCAAATGGTATATTCTCAGTTTTTTTGGTCTGACTTTTTTTTTTTTTTTTTGCTCTGCATAATGTTTTGAGATTCATTCATGTTGTTGTATGTATCAGTTATTCATTCCTTTTCATTGCTAATATTTTAATATGTGGATACTCCATAATTAAAGTTTTCATTCACCTGTTGATGGGTTATTTTCCACTTGAAAACATGATTTTAATGGTTCCCTAATATTCTGAGGTATTGATGTTTTATAATGTATTTAAATGCTCCCTTTTTTCAAATTTAGGTTGCTTCCAATTTTTCTTTATTTCAAACAAAACTTTTATGACTTGCCTAGCACATACATCTTCATATGTATCTCTGATCACAACAATGCTACAAATTCCTGAAAGCATAATAATAGGGTCAAAGGTATAAATGTTATCCAACCTCAACTAATACTTGCTCTCGAGAAAGATTCTTCCAACTTACACACCCACTAACAATGTAAGAAGTCAGCATTTCACTCCAGCATCAACAACAGGTGTTAACCACTAACAATAGTCTTCACTATTTAGATAGGTTGAAGTGTTAATAAAATTTAAATTGCAATTATTTTATTATTGTGAAGTTAAATATATACTTATTTATTGATTATTTGACCTTCTATGAATTATCTGTTAGACCATGGAATATTAGTACTTAAAAAACTTTTTTCTAATGTTTATTTAATTTTTGAGAGAGAGACAGAGACAGAGCATAAGTGCATGAGGGGCAGATAGAGAGGGAGACATAGAATCTGAAGTAGGCTCTAGGCTCTGAGCTGTCAGCACAGAGCCCAACTTGAGGATTGAACTCATGAACCACAAGACATGATTTGAGCCAAAGTCAGCTGCTTAACCGACTGAGCCACCCAGGTGCCCAGTATTTTTTTTTAATGTAATCTCTATGCCCAATGTGGGGCTCAAACTTATGACCCTGAGTTCAAATGTTTCATGTTCTACCACTTGAGCCAGACAGTACTTTTTCTATTTTTGATAATTCAGTTTTTGTGAAGTGCTTATAATTGTGCCTAATGTGTTATAAGCACAGTGTGTTAGCTATTGTTATTTACTCCCTTATATGTTAAGCATTTTAACCTTTTATTTGTCATAAGTTGCAAGCATTTTTCTTAGAGTTTTTATCTTTTAATTTCATGATATTTTGAAAGCATACACACATTTTTAGTTTTTATTGTAAAGTAGCAGTCTTCTTCAGTGTATTATTTATTTTATGCTTACAAAGTCATTCACCTTTCAGATCAGTAAAATAGTCATATATTTTGTATGGTTTGAATATTTTTTTACAAATGAGCTTTTTCCACCTGGATATAATTTTTAAACTTCTAATGGGTAGTTCTGAACATAAACAAAAATTGTAAACTCCCATATATCCATCCCTCAGTTTCATCTCATAGCCAGTCTTGTTCTCTTTAAACCCCCATCCACTTTCTCTCCATCCCCAAGAATACTTCCAACAAATCATAGGCAGCATCTCATTTATCTGTAAATATTTCCATATGTATCTCTAAAGGCAAGAAAACATATAAACATATATGTTTAAAATATAAAAATATTACATAAATATAAAATAGAAACACAACACCATTGTGACAATCAACAGTTCTTTAATAACGTTAAAAAAAACTAGTAAATGTCCAAATTTCTCTGATTTTCTCATCACTGTTGTTTTTTTCTTTATTTGAATCAGGATCCAAATAAAGTCCACATGTTATGATTAGTTACTGTCCTTTTATAAACTATAGATTTTTTTTCCTCTCTGTCCTAGTTTTTTTCTTTGGAATTTATTAATTGAAGAAATTGGGTTGTAAGTTTTACAGGGTTTCCTGCAGTGGGATTTTGCTGATTGTATCTACAAGTCATGTTTAACTTATTATTCTGTTCCCTGTATTTTCTCTAAATTGGTAATTACATATAAAGTCTTGATAAGATTTAGGTAGTGTTTTAAATTCTATCAGATAGTAATAGAATGCATGGTTAATGTTTCTTGGGGTATTAGCTGTCACTGATGATCACCATTTATATTTCATTACATCATAAGGGATTGAAAAATGGTGATATTCTAATTCTTCTTCAATTATTGGCTAGAATTCTTGTACAAAGGGAAACTTCCTCCCATCAACTGTTTGGTTATGCTTAGGTTCATTTCATATAATAAATAATGACAGGGCAAATACTTGACTTTTTATCTATATTTGCCAGTTTCCAGATGATCATTAAGTTTTTTCTTTTTTGAATACCATTATGAACTCATGCATTTAAATATACATGATAACCTGTTGCGGGTATCATTATTATTGAAACTCAAATTGTCCCATCTTTGGCCAGTGGGAAACTCTTCTGGTTGGCATGTCTACATAGTCTTTGCTAACTGCCTTGCTTGCTGGTATGACAAGATTTTCATCTATATTTCCTGTTCTAGGCCCCAACAAGGCTCATTTTGTACATTTCCTGTGCAAGTTTTGGAATCAGCCATTTCTCCAAGGAACCCTAGCTCCTTTTAGAAGGAAATGTTATTATAAGACCATATCTAGGTGCTAGAAGGGCTCTTTGCTCTTGAGTTCATGTTTCAGTGAACAAACAGTATTAGAAAATACGTATTAATTTTTAAAGATAAATTTCATCATGCTTTTAAACCAGTACTTTCCACTCAAAATTCAGAAGATGGCATTTTTATTTAAACTGTATAGCTATGATTTTAGTGTGCCATATGGTGTGAAATGACCACCTAATTTGAAGCTGCCCAACCTTCCCCCCAACACGCACTGGAATATCAAGTTCCCCAGGGCCATTTGTTGAATAATTTATCCTTTTTCTGATTAACTTGCAGGACTTGCTACATAAATTGCCAAGCCCATTGCAAAAATGAAAATGCAGCACTCCTTGTTCAAACCTTTTTAAAAATTTTAATATGGTGACAGCAGAGCTTTTAACCAGTATTTGGGACCTTTCTAAGAGTAGGGTTGTCAGGGACTGTACAGGTCAGGCATCCATGAAGCTGGCCCTGATGATTTGTGATAGTGAACCCTGGAATAGCAAATACTTACACAGCCAGGTTCTGTTCTGAATGCTTCACATGTCACCCAGCTAAGTACTTTTATTATTTCCAGTTTTGAGATGAGGAAACTGAGGCACAGAGCAGTTAAACAACTTGCATATGGTTACACAGCTAGTAGGTGGCAGAGCCGGGGTTTGGACCCAGGTGGTTTGGCCCCTCTAAATCTATACTCTTTACCTTTACGCCATATGGCCTCTAGGATAGTTTCTGTATCACATATAAGGTTCTGTTTGGGAGATATAAATTCTGTTCCACTGATCTGCTGATCTTGCAGTAGCAAGTCATTTTTAATAATTGGAAATTTATATGATTTAATGTTGATAGGTTATACACATATTCTTTTTCAGAATGGTCTTTATTGATTTTGCCTATTTATTTTCTCAGGTTAACTTTATAATAATCATTGCCAAATTCCCAAAAACCAAACAAAACAAAAAATCATTAGTATTTTTATTGGAATTCCACTCAAAGTATTAGTTATTTGGGGATGAATTGGTATCTTCTCCTCTCATCAATGAATGTGACAAACCTCTCCATTAATTTAGGTTTGTATATTTCTTCAGTGAGGTTTTGGGTTTTTTTGTTTTGTTTTGTTTTTGTTTTTGTTTTTATTTTAGAGAGAGAGAGAGAGCACAAGCTGGGGATAGGGGTAGAGGGAGAGAGAGAAAGTCTTTAGCAGGCTCCATGTCCAATGCAGAGTCCTGACACAGGGCCCAATCCCATGACCCTGGGACCATGACTTGAGCTGAAATCAAGAGTTGGACATTCAACCGACTGATCCACCCAGGAGCCCCTCCAGTGATTTTTTAATTTTTCTTCGTTGATCACATACATTTCTTATTAGGGTTGTTAGTAGATATTTTATAGTTGTTTGTAATTAATGTGACTAGATTTTTTTTTCTCTTCTAGAAATATAACTGGCAATTTCTGACCTATAAGGAAATTACTGATTAAAAAAAAATGATAGCTGCTAGATTTGAACACCTATCATGTACTCATTATTGATCAGTTTTTAAGTAAAATAAGGCTTATAATGAATAACAGTAGTCCTCTGCCCTGTCACTCACCTCTCTTGACTAACACTCTTAGAGACCACCAATTCCAATCCATTTACATGCTTCTTCTGGTATTTACCTTCATAGTCTTAAATAATAATATGCATATACAACTATTTACTGTTTTTTTTCAGATCCATATAATTCTTTCTTTCTTTGGTAAGCTGTACGTGCAATGTGGGGCTTGAACTCATGACCCCAAGATCAAGAGTCACATGATCTATGACTGAGTCAGCCAGGCAACCCAACTTACTGATTTTCAACTATGTAGTATGACAATATTGCTCTCTTTCAAATCCTCCCCCAGCCACACAGAAACACACACACCTGCTAATCACCTGCAAACATGTACACACTCTTCTCATCACCCCAGAATAATGGTAACACAATTGTTAGTTCAATAAATATTGTGCTTACATTATTATAGTGATGCAAATATTATTCACAATTACTTTTCTTTAAAACATTTTTCCATAGAGTTAATAATTACATTATTATTATTATTATTAATATTATTATTATTATTACTATTATTATTTTACACTATTTCTCTCACTTATACATCTCTAAACTTCCTGTCGGAGGTGTAAAATCTCCTTTCATTATATTTGGATACATCATGTCATTTATCAATTTCATATTTATCTTGGAGTTCTCTCCCCTGGAGCCCTCCATACCCCTCCATTATCTGGGCTAGCTGCTTCTAGGCCACTGTATACTTGTCATCCTGAAGCTTCCCTTCACTATCATTCTATGGCCCCTCTTTGTCTATCTCCTGAATTGGACCACCAATTTTCTGGATATCATGTTTTTATTTTTCTAGATTTACTCTCTCATTTGGGAGGAGTGCTCCTCTGTTACTTTTGAAAAAGAAATCATAGGAAGCACATTAGTGAGATTTTATAAGTGTGAAAGTATTATTATTCTACCCTCAAACTTGGCTGATTAATCACTGGGATAGAAGTCTAGATTTGGAAGGCATTGCATAATTATCTTGGAGCTTCCTTTGTTGTTGGTGAAAAGGCCAATGCTATTCTGATTTCCAGTCCTTAGCTTGGGACATGCTTATTCTCTCTGAAAGCTTTTGGGTCTTCCCTTTACTTCTGGTGTTCTAAAAGTTCACAATGTTATGACTTAGTCAAGTCTTTTTGCTTTTGGTGGTATCTTTTAATCTAAAAGTTTGTGTTAGTCAGTTAGCTTCTCCTTCTTCTTTCATCTTTTAGAATTTTTTGTCTTTGGGGGCACCTGGGTGGCTCAGTCGGTTAAGCAACTGACTTTGGCTCAGGTCATGATCTCACAGTTCATGAGTTAAAGCCTCGCATCTGGATCTGTGCTGACAGCACAGAGCCTAGAGTCTACTTCAGATTCTGTCTCCCTCTCTCTCTCTGCCCCTCCCTTGCTTGCACTCTGTCTCTCTCTCTCTCCCTCTCAAAAATAAATAAACATTAAAAAAATTAAGGGGTGCCTGGATGGCTCAGTCTGTTAAGCCTCCAACTTTGGCTCAGGTCATGATCTCACAGTTTGTGGGTTCAAGCCCTAGGGCAGGCTCTGTACTGACAGCGCAGAGCCTGGAGTCTGCTTTGGATTCTGTGTCTCCCTCACTCTCTACCACTTCCCCGCTCTTGCTCTCTCTCAAAAAGAAATAAAATATTTTTTTTTAATTAAAATAAAAAAGAACTTCTTCTCTTTGAGCATTCGACTTCCAGGACTAATTCTTTATTTTTCCCAATCTTCTCTATTTTCCTTTTCTTGGTCTTCTTACTCTAATATCTACAAGATTTTCTTAACTTTAACTTCCAGACATTTTATTGAATTTCTAGGTTTCTCCCCGCTTGGTCTTTGGATATTCATTTCTTTTCTTTTTCTCTTTTTTTTTTAATTATTTTTTAATTTTAATTTTTATTTTTATTTTTATTTTTTTTAATTTTTTTTAATTTTTTTTTTCAACGTTTATTTATTTTTGGGACAGAGAGAGACAGAGCATGAACGGGGGAGGGGCAGAGAGAGAGGGAGACACAGAATCGGAAACAGGCTCCAGGCTCTGAGCCATCAGCCCAGAGCCCGACGCGGGGCTCGAACTCACGGACCGCGAGATCGTGACCTGGCTGAAGTCGGACGCTTAACCGACTGCGCCACCCAGGCGCCCCGTATTTTTTAATTTTTAAAAAATGTTTACTTATTTTTGAGAGAGACAGAGACAGAATGCAAGTGGGTTAGGGGCAGATCGGGAGGGAGACCCAGAATCCAAAGCAGGCTCCAGGCTCTGAGCTGTCAGCACAGAGCCCAATGAGGGGCTCAAACCCATGAACCATGAGATCATAACCTGAGCCAAAGTCAGATGCTTAAGGAACTGAGGCACCCAGGTGCCCCTGGGTGGATATTCATTTCTTAAATTACCCTGTTCTTATATCATGTATATTTCTTCTGCTCCCTGAATTATCTGTTTCCTTTGACTTTATTTTTCTCTTAGTTTGTTTTGGTCTGTTTTCCATGATAGAAGATTTCCTCAAATAATCACCTTCCCTCAGGTGTGCCCAGTGTCCCTGAGTTCATAGCTCTGGTTCAACCCCTCCTGAGAGAAAACCTCCATCTTTTGCTGTGGTGAAGAGTGGTAGTTGCAGACAGCATGGGAAGAATATGTAACTTTGTGGTCCCAAAGTGTCTTTGTGTAGGTCTTTCAGTGACTCCTCCTTTCAGTGACCTCTTCATGTAGGTCTTTTCACACTACCAGCACTATCCTAATCCCTTTCACACGGACAATTCCTAAACCATTTATAGTTCTGTGGTGTGATATGACTTATTTCTTTTTAATTTCTCTACCTCTATCCCCTCCTCACCCCCATCACAGACACTGAGTTTTCAGATTTCTACAGAGTTAGTCACTACTCATCCATCTGTTTTTCAGGTTGTAAAATTTTATTGGTATCTTTTATCTCCTGTGGTCTTCTTTCAGGTTTTCTTGTCATTTCCTTTTATGCATTTTAAGTTTATTTTTAGCAGGATTTCAAGAAAGAAGGGAGAGTCACACATATTTCACTTAAGCTTTATATCATACTTAAAGAAATCTGGGCAAAACTTAACTAATTTTTTATTCTTCACTGTAATCTCATTAGTTATGAGACTTGAGTTTTTAGTCAATGCTTTCCTTTTTATGGTACACATTCATTTTCTAAAAATAATGACAAAATAAATGGATACCTTCTATACAATAGATATGTCACCTTTTTCTCTTTTATATCTTCTTTTTTTTAGTGTTTATTTATTTATTTTGAGAAAGGGAGAGGCAGAGAAAGAGGCAGAGAGAGGATCCCAAATAGTCTCAGTGATATCAGTGCAGCACCCGATGTGGCACTCATTCCACAAACCGTGAGATCACTACCTGAGCCAAAATCAAGAGTCAGGTGCTTAACCAACTAAGCCACCTAGGTGCCCCTTCCTCTTATATCTTATGGTGTTAGTCAGTTGTGGTCCACAAGATAAGTTTCAAATGCTTAACACATACATATATAGCACAAATACATTTGCCATTCTGAATGTCTAAAGTGGCATATATATTCTGCTGTTTTTCTTAGTTAGTAGGCTTTATAAGTTGAAAAAGATCCCTGATTATTAGTTCAGAGAGTTTTAAAGAATTACTGAGCAAAAGGTAACCACTTTGCAGTGTGCTCTTACAGGGTAGTTGGATGATCATTGAGAAGTGGATTTCGAGGCTAGCAATATGTAATGTTATGGGTTGAATTGTGTCCCCTCAAAAAAGAAACTTTGGAGTCCTAAACCCCAGTACCTCAGAATGTGACCTTCTTGGGAAGTAGGGTCTTTACAGATGTAATCAAGTTAAATTAGATCATTAGGGTGGGCTCTGATCCAGTATGATTGGTGTCTTTATAAGAAGGGGGACTTTTAAACATGATGACAGAGAAACATACAGGGAGAACACCATATGAAGACTGGCATTATGTGGCCTCAACCCAAGGAACAACCAGAAACTGAGAGAGAACTTACCTGGCACCTTTAGTGGGAGTGTGGCCCTGTTGACACCTTGATTTTGGAATCCTAGCTTCTAGAAGTGGGAGACAACACATTTATGTTGTTTAAGCTACCCAATTTGTGGTACTTTGTTACTAGCAAGCTTATATATGGAGGTTATTGCTGATCAAGAGAAAAGAAGTTACAATAGAAGGAAAAGGAACTAATTGAAGTGGAGCCAGAGACAATAAAAGGGGAAAAACTGAACACAGTGTGTAGTGTCAAGTCATTTAGGGAGTTCTTCCTCTAAAGGGAAGGAGACAAATAGGGTGGAAGGTGGAAAAGCAAAATGTCTGAAAGGGGTTTTGTTTTGTTTTGTTTTATTTATTTTTTTTTTTTCAACGTTTATTTATTTTTGGGACAGAGACAGAGCATGAATGGGGGACGGGCAGAGAGAGAGGGAGACACAGAATTGGAAACAGGCTCCAGGCTCTGAGCCATCAGCCCAGAACCTGACGTGGGGCTCGAACTCACGGACCGCGAGATCGTGACCTGGCTGAAGTCGGACGCTTAACCGACTGCGCCACCCAGGCGCCCCTTGTTTTGTTTTTTAAATGGGAGAAATAATGGTGTGTCCGATTTTAATGGGAATGATTCATTAGAGGAAGAAAATTTTATCTTGTAGCAGAGAGCAGGGAGAACCTCCAGAGCTCTGTTCTTAGGTAAAAGAAGATGGTATCTGATGCACAGATACTGCCTTTGGCCCTACAAGAGGATAGGTCATCATGAGCGACAGGAGAGAGTGAAGCATTAAGCATGGGTGCAAGGATAGGGCATCCAGCTGACTCAGTTGGTAGAGCATGGAACTCTTGGTCTTGAGGTCATGGATTCAAGCTCCAAGTTGGGCAGAGATCCTTACTTAAAATATAAAAAAATAAAATAAATAAAGCATGTGTGCAGGGAGATGACAGTCTCTTTCATATCCTCCAATTTCACAGTGAAGTTGGAAGCAAAGTCATCACCTGAAAGCGAGGATATGGGAGGAGGTATGAGAAATTGGCAGAGAGAGAAGAAAATGAAATGGCATTTGGGAGTATGAGAGAGAGAAAAAACTGGTCATAGTGATTCCTTTCATATACTATTGAGACTCATTTGCTACTCTTTCATTTAGAATTTTCTCATCTAAATGTGTAACAAAGATTGGTCTAATAATTTTCTTTTTGGGCTTTATGTGTCGAGTTCTGGTGTTGATAAAAACAGAGACAATAATAATAATAAATGCCATTACTGACCACCTATCATGTGCTCTGGGGAAAGCATTTCTTCCAATGATCTCTTTTAATCTTCATAGCAGAAAGGACATGACAGATTACCCTCATCCCCATTTTGTAGATAAGAAGATTGAAGGTGTGGCCGAGGGCCCAGGAAAGTGACATGGCCAAAGTTGTATAGCTAATAAGCAGAGATGGGATTCAAACTAAAGTCTATAACTCAAAAATCAATACTTTGAACCAGCAATTTATGCTATGTTTGTAAACTAGCTTTTAATCATACTCTAAGTTCTGGAACAGATTAAATAAAAATGAAAATTATCTATTCTTTGAAATTTGCAAAAACCTCACCAGAAAAAAACATTGGTTACAAAAATTCAATATTTAAAGTCGAAAAAATAAAGAGATAATGGCTTGGTGATGCAATAAACATATTTAAGATGTAGCTGTTTCTATATAAAATTATGAAGTCTTCAATTTAATAAATATACTTAGGAAAGCATGTGAGTCATTACTTTGTAAATCTAGCTCATCACCCTGTTCTATCTGTCTCTGATCATTTCTGCCTTCAAAAATATGTGGAACTATCCTCTTTGCATCCATGCTATCACCCTGGGCTAGGCTGCCATCTTGTTAGTCTGGATGACTGCAGTACTGTTTGAGAGTGGTCCTTCTTCACTTTCTTTCTTGTGTTATTTGCACTCATTTTGTGCAGAAGCCAGAGGGATTTATTTTCAAAATGTTCTGTGTATTTACTGTTTTACAACAAGATGCTGCCCAGCATAGCATATGATTGCCAAATATTCAGCAGCACAAAATAGTGCCTAGTGCTGAACTGCAAATGGAAAACATAATTTTTGAAAAATAAATACTTAAATACAATATAAGACCAAACAGAAGGCATTATACCAAGTGGTTTTTAATTTGCAAAGATGGATCTTTCTCATTTATCAGTCTTCAATGGAATGTGATTATTTCTCAATAATTTGTGATTATTTTCTCAAACCACTTTTCCCAATTATAAAACTACAATTTAATATATGGGATCTTTATTTATTTATTTATTTATTTTTCTATCTATTTTTTAATATATGGGATCTTTAATTCCAGTAATTCTGTAATAGATCATAACAGGCCTCATTTTCTAGTGCTTTCCCTGGCAGAGGGGAATGAGAGCAATACATCATAAACACCTTTGTGTATTTGTTCTGTCTTAAGTAATCTTTTCTTTCTGGGGCCTACCACAGTAAGTAGCCTCTATTAAATGCTCAGTAAGTATCCACTGAATGTTATTAAGTGAATACAACATTTGGTATTTTGTAGGAATAATCTAAAATTGTCTAAGCTATAAATTAAAGGCTTCAATAGAGTGCTTAGAAAATCACAGATTTTTTTAAAATGTGATGTTTGATTTTTTTCTCTAAGGTAGTGATTTTCTTTTTCATTCTTGACAGGTGATTTGCAATAATTTTCATTTATCATATATTTTCCCTTTCATCTAAAAATGTCAGTTTTCTCAAAGTTTACCTTGAAGCATGACCAAAGACTGTCGAAGTCGGCTGTTTTCTTTCCGGGTGTTTGTTAGTTTTTGTTTCAGGCTTTTTATTTTCGTGCACAATTCCTCCTTTGACAATTCTGCTAAAGGCTCTTCTTCCTCACTGGAGCTCTCACCAGGCAGAAAGGCATTTCCTGAATATGGGTCTCTCTAAAATACAAGGCAGGCACAACAAAGAAAGCTTCAAAGTGACTTTAATGGTTTATCCCATGTTCTGTGTGCTGAAGGGACCTACAAAACCCTCATCTCCTGGGCATTTCCTGCTACAGATGTCTTACCTAGTGAACTAGCCTCAGCTTTGTCTTCCTCTCTCCAGGAGAGCTCAGAAAAAGGTAAGACATCAAAGTTTCATGCACACATCTCTCACATAGCAAAAATCAGGATTCTGTCTAACTTCAGTGAAGAATATAAAGTAGGAAACTAGTATAACAGAGAAGGATCAACCAGACTGCCACTCAAATATTTGTAACTCATCCCCACCCTCCATTTTTCCCGTAACTCTTCACTCACAGTCTCTCTGTTGAGACTGTTAGAAATTTTGGGGTTTATTGCATCAGAGAAAAGAGAGAGAAGATTCACCTAGAACAAAACATTCATGCTTTCCTTTTAGTTTTAAAAATAATTTTTAAGATCAATAGCAAGACAATACTCTGAAACATACACATTTGAGTTGCAAAACACAGGCTGTGTTGAGACAGAAAAGGATTTCCTCAAATTACCAAATTTGCCTTGGTAATGCATTTATAAAGATCCAAACCTAAAAGGCTGGAGTATAAAGTTTTTAAAAATAAACTTTAGAATATAAGAGATAAAGGTATGACATAAAGAAAATTTCTGTTGTACAGGAAAGGAAGAGACATTCTGTTGCCAGGAGGAGCCTAGGGAATAAGTAGCTGGAATGGCAGGAAATCAGATTCAAGTGTCTTTGCTCTTCCTGACCCCACTATTTGAGGGGAAGGAAGAAGGATCATGGGGTAAGGGTATATGTTAGAAACATCCAGATAAATGAGGGGCAATCTTAGAGCAACAGGATTGGCTCCTTCCCTCTCAGTGCATTAAAAACTCCCCAAAGAGGCATGATGTCCAGCATTAGCATCATGTCAACATGGTCTTTCTCAGGGTCATAAATCTGAAATGGCCAATATTAGTATCTAGACAGTTGGACCAGAGAGAGCAGCCAGACTCTCCAGAGTTCTTACAAAGCAGCTAAAGAATCCAAATGGTCCCTTTGTCCTTGTCAGGAAACAGGTAAGTGCTGAGGAAACTGGTGAAACATAAATAGTTCAGTGTGTAGACAGAGAGACCACACAATTCCAGAACCTTTTAGAAGGTGGCAGTGGGCCCCTCTCCTGCTAGGGACCAAACAATGCCCACAGTAGGCAAAGAAAACTTTTGCAGACAACTGGACTGAAGGAAGAAAAGGCCAAGATTCAACAGCAGAGCACATGCAACACACATAGGAGACACTCCTTGAAGTGTGAGGCCCTGGGGAATAGGGAACACTGCAGTACAGAGCAATAGAGGACCTCTTCTTTGTAACATTATTGTAAATGGCAAGAGAAGTAGCTGAGTTTTCTAACACAGAGAAACAGACACAGAGAGTTAAACAAAATGAGGAGATGCAAGAATATGTCCCAAATGAAAGAAAAGGAACAAATACTAGCAAGGGACCTAAGCAAAATGGATATGAGTAATATGTCTGATAGAGATTTTAAAGTAATGATAAGGGGTGCCTGGGTGGCTTAGTCAGCTGAGCATCTGACTTTTGATTTCAGCTTAGGTTATGAGTCCAGTATTGTAGGATCAAGCCCTGTGTCTGTGCTGAACATGGAGCCTGCTTGGGATTCTCTCTCTTACTCCTTCTGTCCCTCTCCCCTACGCATGCTCTCTCAATCTCTCTAAAAATAGATAGATAGATAGATAGATAATAAAGTAATGATCATAAAGATACTCACTGGACTTGAGAAAAGAGGGCAGGACATCAGTGAGACCTTTAACACAGAGATAAAAAAACAATCAGATCAAGACCAAAATAACTGAAATTTAAAATACATTTGATGGAATAAATAGCAGTCTAGATGAAGCGAGGAATGAATTAATGACCTGGAAGACAAAGTAATGGAGAGTAACCAAGCTGAGCAAAAACTAATTTTGCTAAGAAAAGCTCATTTTCTTTCCTTCCTTTTGCTCAAATTGAGAATAGTCTTTGGGAACTCAGTGACCCCCTTAATCATAATACCATTCATGTTATAGAGATCTCAGAGGAAGAAGAGAGAGAAAAGAAGGCAGAAAATTTACTTGAAGAAATAATAGCTGAAAACTTCCCTAATCTGGGGAAGAAAACTGATATCCAGATCCAGAAAGCACAGAGATTCCCCTAAGCCCCCAAATTCAACCCAAGAAGGTCCATACCAAGACACATAGTAATTAAAATGGCAAAAAGTAATGATAAAGAAAAAAATTTTAAAGCAGCAGGAGAAAGGAAGGCAGTTACATACAAGGGAAACTCCATAAGGCTATCAGTGGATTTTTCAGCAGAAACTTTGCAGGAGAGCAGGAAGTGGAATGATACATTCAAACTCCTGAAAAGAAAAAGCTGTAGCTAAGAAAACTCTATCAGAGAGTATCATACAAAATCGAAGGAGAAATAAAAAGTTTCTCAGACAAAAAATAAAAGAGTTCATGACTACTAAACAAGCCTTCAAGAAATATTCCTTTGAATATAAAGGAAAGACCATAAAGGAGAGTATGAAAAGTAAAATATACAAGAGCAGTAAAAGTAAGTATTTTTGTAAAAACCAGTCAAAGGTATTCATAAAATGAAAGGATGTAGAATATGACACTATATACCTAAAACGTTGGGGAGGAGTAAGAAATGGTTTCAAACTTAAGCAATCATCAACCTAATATAGACTACTCTATGCAGAAGATGTTATATAAAAACCTAGTGGTAACCACAAATAAAAAACCAGGAGATATACAAGGAATAAAGAGAAAGGTATCCAAGTATATCACTAAAGAAAGCCAACAAACCATGAAAGAGAGCAAGAGAAGAAAGGATCAGAGAAAATCTATAGGAACAACTACAAAGAAGTAAAAAAATAAAAGTGACAATAAATACATATCAATTAATCATTACTTTGAATGTAAAGGGACTAAACACTCCAATCAAAAGACATAGGGTGACAGAATGGATAAAAAACAAGACCCATCTATTTTCTGCCTATAAAAGACTCATTTCAGGGCTGCCTGGGTAGCTCAGTTGGTTAAGCCTCTGACTCTTGATATTGGCTGAGGTCATGACCTCGTGGTAATGGGACTGAGGCCCAGTGTTGGCTCCTCCATGCTGGGCTTGGAGCCTGTTTGGGATTCTCTCTTTCCTTCCCTCTCTGATCCTACTTTGCTCATCCTCTCTCTCTCTCAAAATAAATAAACATTTAAAAATACAAAAAATTAAAAAGTCTCTTCTTTAAAAAAAAAGACACCTGCGGATTGAAAGTGAGGGGATGGAGGGCACCTGGGTGGCTCAGTCAGTTAAGCATCTGACTCTGGTTCAGGTCATGATCTTATGGTTTGTGAGTTTGAGTCCCACATCAGGTAAGCTCAAGCTCCACTTCAGGTGAACATGAGCCCCGCTTCAGGTGAGACCCACTTCTCTCTCCCTCTCTCCCTCTCCCTCTGCCCCTCTGCACCTCTCTTATACAACAACAACAACAGCAGCAAAGAAAGTGAGGGGATGGAGAAACATTTATCATGCAAATGGATGTCAAAAGAAAGCCAGGGTAGCAATACTTATATAGGACAAAGTAGATTTTAAAACAAAAACTGGAACAAGAGACAAAGAGGACACTATACAATAATAATGGGGACAATTCAACAAAAGGATACAATTGTAAATAATTATGCATTCAAGATCAGAACACCCAAATACATAAAACATTTAATAGAAAACATAAAGGAAATAATCAATAGTAATAGAATAGTAGTAGGGGACTACTATGGTAACTAATGTAACACCCCACTTATATAATGATAGACAGATCATCCAAACAGAAAATCAATACGGAAACAGTGGCTTTGAATGACACCCTGGACTAGATGGGTTTAACAGACATATTCAGAACATTCTATTCTAAAATGGCAGTATTCACATTCTTTCCAAGTGCACATAGAATATTCTCCAGAATAGAGCACATATTAGGCCACAAAACAAGTCTCAATAAAATACAAAGAAAATCAAAGAAGAAATAAAAAATTACATGAAAACAAGTGAAAATGAAAATGCAATGGTCCAAAATCTTTGGGATGTAGCAAAAGTGGTGTTAAGAGGGAAGTTTATAGCAATACAGGCCTACCTCAAGAAGCAAGAAAAATCTCAAATAAACAACCTAACCTTACATCTAAAGGAGCTAGAAAAGAAGAACAGACAAAACCCCAAATCCAGGAAAAGGAGGGATGTAATAAAGATTAGAGCAGGGGCGCCTGGGTGGCGCAGTCGGTTAAGCGTCCGACTTCAGCCAGGTCGCGATCTCGCAGTCCGGGAGTTCGAGCCCCGTGTCAGGCTCTGGGCTGATGGCTCAGAGCCTGGAGCCTGTTTCCGATTCTGTGTCTCCCTCTCTCTCTGCCCCTCCCCCGTTCATGCTCTGTCTCTCTCTGTCCCAAAAATAAATAAACGTTGAAAAAAAAAATGAAAAAAAAAAGAAAGATTAGAGCAGACAACGTCACTCCTCATCAGGGAAATACAAATCAAAACCACACTGAGATATGACCTCACGCCAGTCAGAGTGGCTAAAATGAACAAATCAGGGGACTATAGATGCTGGAGAGGATGTGGAGAAACGGGAACCCTCTTGCACTGTTGGTGGGTGTGCAAACTGATGCAGCCGCCCTGGCAAACAGTGTGGAGGTTCCTCAAAAAATTAAAAATAGATCTACCCTATGACCCAGCAATAGCACTGCTAGGAATTTACCCAAGGGATACAGGAATGCTGATGCATAGGGGCACTTGTACCCCAATGTTTATAGCAGCACTTTCAACAATAGCCAAATTATGGAAAAAGCCTAAATGTCCATCAGCTGATGAATGGATAAGGAAATTGTGGTTTATATACACAATGGAATACTACTTGGCAATAAGAAAGAATGAAATATGGCCTTTATAGCAACATGGATGGAACTGGAGAGTGTTATGCTAAGTGAAATAAGTCATAGAGAGAAAGACAGATACCATATGTTTTCACTCTTATATGGATCCTGAGAAACTTAACAGAAGACCATGGGGGAGGGGAAGAAAAAAAAAGTTAGAGAGGGAGAGAGCCAAACCATAAAAGACTCTTAAAAACTGAGAATAAACTAAGGGTTGATGGGGGGTGGGAGGGAGGGAGGGGTGGATGATGGGCATTGAGGAGGGCACCTGTTGGGATGAGCACTGGGTGTTGTATGGAAACCAATTTGACAATAAATTTCATATTAAAAAAATTTTAAAAAGAAAGAAAAAAAGACATCAATGAAAAAAAATTAGAGCAGAAATAAGTGGTATAGAAACTAAAAAAACTCCAGTAGAACAGATCAATGAAGCCAGGAGCTTGTTCTTTGAAAAGATCAACCAAATTGATAAACCCCTATCTGGACTCACTAAAAAAAAAAAAAAAAAAAAAAAAGAGAGAACCCAAATAAACAAAATTACTAATGAGGGGGCACCTGGGTGGTTCGTTTGCTTAAGTGTTCATCTTTGGCTCAGTTCATGATCCTGCGATTCGTGAGTCTGAGCCCCACCTCAGGCTCTGTGCTAACAGCTCAGAGCCTGGAGCCTGCCGCAGATTCTGTGATCTTCCTCACCCTCTGCCCCTCCCCTGCTTGTGCTCTGTCTTTCTGTCTCAAAAATGAATAAACATTAAAAAAAATAACTAATTAAAGAGGATAAATATCAACCATTACCACAGAAATAGAAACAAGTGTAATAGATTATGAAAACCTATATGCCAACAAATTGGACAACCTAGAAGAAATGGATAAATTACTAGACACATATAACCTACCAAAGCTAAAGAAAGAGTTGGTCTGTTCAGGCAAATTACCAGGAATGAAATTGAATCAGTAATTAAAAACTCCCAAAAAACAAGAGTCCAGGAACAGATGGCTTCACAGGCAAATTCTACCAAACATTTAAAGAAGAGTTTATACCTATTTTTCTCAAACTATTCCAGAAGATGAAGAGGAAAGGAAACATGAAATTCATTCTACAAGGCCAGTATTATCCTGATTCCAAAACCATATAAACACACCACAGAAAAAGAGAACTACAGGCCAATATCTGTCATGAATCTTCAACAAAATATTAGCAAGCTGAATCCAGTGATACATTAAAAAAGTCATTCACCACAATCAAGTGGGTTTATTCCCAGGATGTAGGAGTGGTTCAATACTTGTGAAACAATCAACATGATACATCACATCAATAAGAGAAAGGATAATAGGATCATTTCAATAGATGCAGAAAAAGCATTTGACAAAGTACAGCATCCATTCATGATAAAAACCCTCTGCAAAATAGATCTAGAGGGTAACCCCAACATAATAAAGGGCTTATATGAAAAACACACATCCAACATCATATTCAATGGTGAAAAACTGAGAGCTTTTCTCCTAAGGTCAGGAAAAAGACAAGGATATCTGCTCTCACCACTTTTATTCAACATAGTACTGGAAGTCCTAGCCACAGCAATTGGACAACATAAAAAATTAAAAGGCAACCACATTGGTAAGGAAGAAGTAAAGCTCTCACTATTTGCAGATGACATGATACTATTTATAGAACTCTTTCAAGACTACCAAAAAACTACTACAACTGATAAATGAATTCATGAAGTTGCAGGATACAATATCAATGGAGAGAAATCTGTTGCATTCCTGTACACTAATAATGAAGCAGCAAAAAGTGAAATTAAGAAAACAATCCTAGAGGTGGCTGGGTGGCTCAGTCAGTTAAGCATCTGACTCTTAATTTCTGTGCAGGTCATGATCTCAAGGTTTTGTGGGTTCAAGCCCCGTGTCGGGCTCTGTGCTGACACAGTGGTTTTCTTGGGATTCTCCCCCTCTCTCTGCCCCTCCTCCCACTTACATTCTTTCTGTCTCTTTCAAAATAAATAAATAAATATTTATTATTGAGAGACAGAGAAAGACAGGGCATGAAAATGGGATGGGCAGAGAGAGGGGGAGACACAGAATCTGAAGCAGGGTCCAAGCTCTGAGCTGTCAGCACAGAGCCTGAAGCGGGGCTCAAACTCACAAACCACAAGATCATGACTTGAGCCGAAGTTGGACCTTAACCCACTGAGCCACCCACGCACCCCTCAAAATAAATCAACTTAAAAAAAAAAGAGAGGCACCTGGGTGACTCAGTCGGTTGAGCTTCCGACTTCAGCTCAGGTCATGATCTCACGGTTCGTGGTTCAAGCCCGACATGGGGCTTTGTGCTGACAGCTTGGAGCCTGCTTCGGATTCTGTGTCTCCCTCTCTCTCTGACCTTCCTCCACTCATACTTTGTCTTTTTCTCTTTCTTTTTTTTTTTTAATTTTTTTTTCAACGTTTATTTATTTTTGCGACAGAGAGAGACAGAGCATGAACGGGGGAGGGGCAGAGAGAGAGGGAGACACAGAATCGGAAACAGGCTCCAGGCTCTGAGCCATCAGCCCAGAGCCCGACGCGGGGCTCGAACTCACGGACCGCGAGATCGTGACCTGGCTGAAGTCGGACGCTTAACCGACTGCGCCACCCAGGCGCCCCGTCTTTTTCTCTTTCAAAAATAAACATTAAAAAAAAGAGAAAACAATCCCATGTATAATTGCGCCAAAAACAATAAAATATCTAGGTATAAACTTAACCAAAGAAGTAAAAGACCTGTACTCTGAAAACTATAGAACACTGATGAAAGACATTCAAGATGATGCAGACAAATGGAAAGACATTCCATGCTCATGGGTTGGAGAAACAAAATATTGTTAAAATGTCCATACTACCCAAAGTAATCTACAGATTTAATGCAATCCCTATCAAAATGCCAAAAGCATTTTTTACAGAACTAGAACAATCCTAAAATCTGTATGGAACCACAAAAGACCTTGAATGGCCAAAGCAATTTTTTTTAATGTTTATGTACTTTTGAGTGAGTGCAAACAGGGGAGGGGCAGAGAGAGGGGGGCAGAGGATCCTAAGTGAGCTCTGCACTGACAACAGTGTGCCCCATGTGGGGCTCTAACTCATGAACTGCGGGATCATGACCTGAGCTGAAGGCAGACGCTCAACCAACTGAGATACCCAAATGCCCCAAAAGTAATCATGAAAAATAAAAATAAAACTGGAATTATCGCAATTCCAGACTTCAAGTTATTATTACAATGTTTTAGTAATTAAAACAGTATGGTACTGACATTTAAAACTATACACATGTATCAATGGAATAGAAGAGTAAACCCAGAAATAACCCCTCAGTTATATGGTCAATTAATCTTTGACAAAGGAAGAAAGAATATACGATGGAAAAAAGACCATCTCTTCAACAAATGGTGTTGAAGAAGCCACATGCAAAACAATGAGACTAGGGCACTCATTTTCACCATATACAAAAATAAACTCAAAATTAAAGACTTAAACGTGAGACCTAAAGCCATAAAAATCCTGGAAGACAGTACAGCCTGTAATTTCTCGGACATTGGCCATAGTAATATTTTTTCCTGTGACAAGGGAAATAAAAGCAAAAACAAACTGTCAGGGCTACAAAATAAAAATGTTTCTGCACAGCGAAAGAAACAGTCAACAAAATGAAAAGGCAGCCTACCAAATGGTAGAAGGCATGTGCAAATGACATATTCAATAATGAGTTAGTATCCAAAATATATAAAGAACTTATAGTATAGGAGTGCCTGGCTCAGTTGGTTGAGCACCTGACTCTTGATTTTGGCTCAGGTCATGATTCCAGGGTCATGGGATTGAATCTTGTGTTGGGCTCCACATTGAACATGTAACCTGCCTAAAATTTGATATCTCTCTCTCTCTTCCCCCCTCTGCCCTCTTCCCCACTTGATTTCTCTCTAAAAAAATAATAATAAAAGAAAAAATAATTTATACAACTCAACACCCCCAAAAGAAATAATCCAATTAAAAATGGGCAGAAGACATAAACAGATATTTCTCCAAAGAAGACATACAGATGGCCAATAAACACATGAAAAGGCGATCAACATCACTCATCATCAGGGAAATGCAAATCAAAACTACAATGAGATATTACCTCACACCTGCCAGAATGGCTAAAATCAAAAACACTAGAAGCAACAAGTATTGATGAGGATGTGGAGAAAAAGGAACACTTGTGTACCATTGGTGGGAATGCAAACTGGTACAGCCACTGTGGAATCAGTATGGAGTTTCCTGAAAAAATTTAAAACAGAGCTACCCTATAATCCAGTAATCATACTACCGGGTTTCTACCCAAAGCATACAAAAACACTAATCAAAGGGATACATGCATCCCTGTTTACTGTAGGATTATTTACAATAGGCAAATTATGGAAGCCGCTTAAGTGTCCACTGATAGATGAATAAATAAGATGTGGTATATATACACAACGGAATACTATTCAGGCATAAAAAAGAATGAAATCTTGCCATTTACAATGACATGGATGGAGTTAGAGAGTATAATATAAGTCAGAGAATGACAAATACAATATGATTTCACTCATTTGTGGGATTTAAGAGACAAAACAAATGAGCAAAGGGAAAAAAAAGTGAGAGATAGAAACCAAGAAACAGACTCTTAACTATAGAGAACAAACTGTTGGTTACCAGAGAGGAGGTGAGTGGGGGGATCGGTGAAATCGGTGAAGGAGATTAAAAAGTACACTTATCAAGATGAAAAAAAGAATAAACAAAAGTATGGCAATGGGTGCCAGGATGGCAAACTTTACCTGCTGTGCCAACAGAACCCTCAAAGGACCTGGAAGTGACTGAAACTAAAATACTAATAGTTCAAAGCGACTTTTAAAAACTAGAAAACTCTAAATGTAATTCACTGTGAATAAGCAAGTTGAAGCTTTTTTCTTTCTTGTTAAGCAGGGATGGAGAAATGAAAGCCCAGTAGGATCAGTTATAGAAAATACAATTACATTTTTGCATGATTTATAATGTATACATTCAACCTCATTCCTTATTTTATAAATATACAAGTATATGTATATGTGCATGTATTTCATTATTATATATATGCATCTATGTGACATATATAATATATATAAGGCTAATGAAAATTACTATTATCATATGTAGGCAAGTAGCTAATGTACTCACATTAGCTATATAAATCCTAAAGGAAAAAAAATGATGGATTTAGCTAAATAAAAACGAAAGATTTTTTTTTTGAAAACTGAAGGATGCCATAAATCTATGGAGAGAAATTTGAAAAAATTAGAATCTGTGGTCTAGTTCTTACCATTTTTTGCAAATTCCTAAAAGAAATAAATGAAATGAGGCAAAAGCAAATCTATTTGTAAACATCAATGGAAAATATAAAATTAATAGACAAATATCAGATTGGGAGAAGATATTTGCAAAAACAAAAACCATAAGAGACAATTTCTTCAGTAGAAATGGTATTTGTGCAAATCGATAAGAATAGAACAGGAAACCCTCTAGAATAGACTAAAAAAAACAACAGAAAAGATAAGAGTCCAATAGAAAAGTGGACAGTGACAGAGACTACTACTTCTCTCCAGGTATGTGTTCTCCCATTTTTCTTAGAGTGATAGGTTTTTACTTGGGCAGGTAGCTGTCAGTTAAAGATTACATTTCCCAGGCTCCTGTGCATCTCAGTGTGGCTATGTGACTAAGTGTCCATCGATAAGATAGAAGTAGAAGCAATGTGTAGCACTATTGGATCATGACCTTAAAAGGAACGGACATGTCTACCACCTGTATTCTTCTTCTGTTGTCAGAGAGGAAAGCATGATGGTGGAAGCTGGAGTAGTCACTTTGGACCCAGAGATAGAGGCTCTGTGTTGAGTAAGGTAGACCAGCAAGATAAGAGAAAGCCCCAACTTTGTGGAGCTGCCATAGTAAGCCTGAACTGCCCTTGTTATGTGAAAGGGAAGTAAACCTCCATCATGTATAAAGCCACTGTTATATTTGGGCCTTGTTACAGTCTTTGAAACATGCATCATAACTAATACAGATTTTGGTACCTAGAAGCAAGATATCCAAAACCTGACATATGTTTGAATCATTTAGAGATCAGGTTGTCATCCGAAAAAAGCAGAGATATAACGTGTTGGAAAGCTGTTGACTCTTGTCAGACATTGTGACATATTTGGTAAACCTGTCATCTGGAATACTTTGGAAGGCAGACCAGGTGTTTACTGAGCCTGGAAAAAGAAATGTTGGTGTGTACCAGGGACTTCTTGTCAGTTAACCAGTTTGCAGAGAGGAAGGTTTTCTCTTTCTACCTCCTTTCACCTGAATGTAGCCTACAATCTAAATTTACCAATAATCAGTATTGTTAAATCTTCAAGGTTTGAAAAGCCAACTACTGCCATATCTAAACAGCAGGAGGTAAGACTGACCTCGAGGCTTTCTCAAGAGCTTCTCTTGATATCTGTTGAGATCTGTCCCAATGGTAAGTATCAAATTCAGTGTGTTACCTTTGAGCTTATTGTTTCGCATGGGCATTAGATAACTGCCATAAATTGGAGAGAAAAGAGGCTGAACAAAGATACCATAATAAAAGAGGAGAGTTTTCAAGCTTATTTATGACCAAATCTCTGGTCCAATATCTCTGGCTGTAGTTACTAATCATGGAATCAAATAGAAATAAGTAATCTGGAAAGCTATTAACTTTCTCAAGAAAATAAATTGCTAAAGAAATCACAACACTGGCCTGCAAGATCTTGTGACTTTTTTACTCCTCAGTGAACTACTGAATCCCCAAAATCTGCACCAATAAATTGAAGAAAGATGTCATTTTCTCCCATCATTGCCAGAAATATAAAATATGAGTATAAATGTTAAGTGATGGTAGGGAAGTACAAATATAGGAGTCCCTCGTGTGCTGCTTCTGGGCATGTGGACCGATGTGGACATTCTGGAAAGTAATCTTATAATATCTGGTCAAATGAACTAGAAACAAACATATAACTTATAAGCCATAAGTCATCTTTCCTATGTGTTTATTCCAGAGAAACCCTCACATTGTTTCTTAAAAGGACAGGTATGAGGGTATTTTTTTTTTTTCATTGTTTGTAGTAGCAAGATGGTGCAGGAAATTTAGGTATTCATCATGGAGAAAAGGACAATGCAAGTAAAATCTGGTGCTATGCAGTGGTTAGATATGATGAATCAGATGTATAATAGCAATATAGATAAATGTTAAAAACAGTGCTGACTGAAAAATCTGACACAGGTTGAGGTATATATTATTCCAATGTAGTACTGGTAAGTAAAGACTGGTACATAGACACAGTGGAATAATATGGAGTTGTGAAAAAGAGAAAGTTCTGGGGCACCCGGTCGCTCAGTTGGTTAGGCATCTGACTTTGGCTCAGGTCATCATCTTGTGGTTCTTAAGTTCCAATCCCGCATCAGGCTCTGTGCTTTGGATCCTCTGTCTCCCTCTCTCTCTGTCCCTCCCCCACTCTCTCTCTGTCTCAAAAATAAATAAACATTTTAAAAAAAGAGAGAAACTTGTTTATGTACTAGTGGAAAGGCCTTCAAAAAACATTAAATAAAGGGCTCAGTCAGTTACTCATTCTCTCTCTCTCTGAAAATAAATAGAGGTGCCTGGGTGGCTCAGTCGGTTAAGCATCTGACTTCAGCTCAGGTCATGATCTCACATGGTTCATGGGTTTGAGCACCACGTTGGGCTCTGTGCTGACAGCTCAGAGTCTGGAGCCTGCTTGGGATTCTGTGTCTCCCTCTCTCTCTGCCCCTATCCCACTCATGCTCTGTCTCAAAAATAAATAAACTTTAAAAAACATCAAAATAAATAAACTAAAAAAATAAAGTAAAAAAGCAAAGTACTAAGCAGCATGTCTGGTAAGTTACTTTTTTGTACAAAAGAGAGGATAAAAATATCTATGTTTATATTTGCTTTACTTGAATAAGAAACACTGGAAGAATAAACAAGAAAGCAATAAATGTGGTTTACCTATAGTGGGTGGATGGGAAGTGGGAACAGGGTGGATGGGAGACAAGGATGTGAGGGAGACTTTTCACAGTTCACCTTAAAAAAATACACACACACACACACATAAATGTGTGTATGTTTACACACACACACATAAATGTGTGTATGTTTACACACACACACATATATATATATATATATGCCTTTTGATTTTTTTAACTCAGAAAACCTTTATTATTTATTTCGCTTTCTGACTCTTCCTGTGCCCTCAACACTTTCACAACGACTTTCAGCTCCTCAATAAAGAAAGCGCGCTTGATCCTGTCAAGCACACATTTGGCAACGTGGAGCCACCATGGGCCCTGCTGACATGTCTTTTCGTTTTAGAGAACCTCATAAGAACTTTAGGTCTTGTCTCGTAGCACAAGCTCCTTAAAGATGGACCGAGCACACTCCACAGGCAAATTCTGGTGATTTACTAACTTTCTTAGTATAAAGGTAAACAATTCCATTACCAGGGTTTTGGAACAGCCTAGTTTTGCTAGAGTCTGTGTTGTACACCTATGACAGGTGTCAAATGCCAGACCATCCTGAATGCCCCTAGACACCATCCCCGGAAGACCAAAAAATATTTTAAACTATGAGAATGTATAGTATGTATTTAAAAAATTGCATAAGAATACATGCACATAAACACTACATGTATTATAAAGGCATACACAGGGGCGCCTGGGTGGCGCAGTCGGTTAAGCGTCCGACTTCAGCCAGGTCACGATCTCGCGGTCCGTGAGTTCGAGCCCCGCGTCGGGCTCTGGGCTGATGGCTCAGAGCCTGGAGCCTGTTTCTGATTCTGTGTCTCCCTCTCTCTCTCTGCCCCTCCACTGTTCATGCTCTGTCTCTCTCTGTCCCAAAAATAAATAAACGTTGAAAAAAAAATTAAAAAAAAAAAGGCATACACAAATATATATACTGCAAAGATACACAAATAAAAAGATCCAGAATAAACACACTGATGGATTGTCCAAAGCATAAGAGGAGTATGGGAGTGGGGAATTCCAATCAAAAAGGAATAAACGAATAAAAATAAGAAAGGATCCTAGACCAAACCAGTGATGAACGTGGGCCACAAATTGTAGTTACAAAAGAAAAGAAACTGAATCCCAAAGAGATATCTCAATTTCTTCAGTACTTTTTGAGAGGAAAATAGTTTCTGACAGTTTGCTGCTCTTTCATTTCCCAGAATATGAGGGAAAGTTTGAACAATGGCATAATTGGTCATACTTATATGGAAAGAAGTAAAATGACTTTTGAGTAAGTTTTTCACTCAACTTGTTCAACATCACAAAGAGAATAGGGCATTTTATTCCCTTAGTTGAATAAAGAATTAAAGGGAAGCATAAGTTAATAGAAGATGGGAAAGTACTAACTCATACATTATGAAAAGAATTATGGAATTGTGCTGGAGCTAGATACAAAAATGGCATTGAGGTAACAGAACACCAACCTGTCCTTTATCCATGTCACTATTTGCATTCTCTGAGTCCATTGTCTCTGTCCTTTTCCTTTTTCCTTTTCTAAGAGCTTGGGTATTCGTAATGTCATCTGTTTGCAAGATCTTCTGCATTTTCTCAAGTAGTTATCAAATATTTTCTGAAATTGTAGGAAGAGGGAGTGCCCATGTAGATGATGCTATTCTGGACGTAGCCCCAACATCAATGTTTTTCCTTAAAAACAAAAACAAAAAGGGATACATAATATATTTAGCAACTAGATGTTTCATAATGGCACTAGCCACTCAAGTAGTACTTTTACTAAATGCTTCTCATCTTTCTCCCACTGACCAATTTATTACACATTTTCATTTGATTCAAAAGTCTTTCAATTTCATCATCACGAGGCTGTCATGTTTCCGTGATGTGACTGATATGCAGTGAGTTGTCACTTAGAAAATGAAATAGTTCAAGAAAAATTTCCATTTTTCCAAGTTTTTTCTTGTCAGTCAGTTATGAGGAGTCTAAAAACCAACGTAGAAACATTATAAATTTATGCAAACAGTATTTCACAGGACGAAGTTGTAAAAGGCATTAATAATAGCAGATTTCATCAAGATCAAAATATTCCAAAGGAAATCAATAAGAATTGCTTAAAGGTTTTTTCTTTTCCTGAAAACCTAGAGTTTTGAGGTGGAAGATTTTCCTTGGTGTAACTTTAAGAATTGTACCATAAAGAATGGAAGAAAAATATATCTCAAAGGCAAAAATACATTTCAAAAAAAAAATTTGAGGGATAATCATTTTTTAAAACCTGATAAAGCAGATGATAATTCTTAGGTAGAACAGGGTTGAAATGTTCAAATTTAATTTTTGCTATACACAGATGATATGGTACATTTGGTCTTAGCATCCTTATTACTTGCATATATTGGTTTATTTCTATGAAAAGATATTTAATTATAAATAATAAAACTTTAATTACAGAAGGAAGTGAGCTCAAAGGGACTTCAAGAAATATGTACACTGTTGAGCAGAAGGTAATATATGCTCCTTACCAAATCACACTAAATAATCCTTTTATAATAAATATGGTACTTGTACCTACTTTAAGAGAAATTCATCATTCTCTACTCCAAGTGTGAAATAATATGTGGGATGGTCTTGCCAAAATTGCTTATTGTGACTCTTTGAAAACTTACTTTGTGTTTTCAAATATATGAAGAATACTTAAGCTCACACATGGGACTGGGCTATCATATCTGAGCCACAAATATCAGAGATCTTATCTAGCATCAAGCTTTATTAACAATTTCAATTATACAAGCAATCAAGAGGCACAGGTCAAGTAGGGTACACTCTAGGGAATTTTGTTGGCTTTGTAGGTCCTCTCTTTTCAGATCACATAGGTACTGAATAAGTGAGGCCTCTACATGAGGTTTGAGGGTCATCTCACACAGTGAGGAGTGTTTAGGTTGTGACACATCACCATTTTATAACCTCAGAGTTCTATACCTCGCGTGACCTTTTCCAGGAAGTTATAAAGCCATAGATTCTAGGTATGTTTGCCATAAGCAATCCTAAATCAAGGATATACAATTAAGAGCATTCCATAGATAAAAATTCCACTGCTAGCAAATATCATTAAACCATTTACCAGGAGCAAGTTTGACAAATATTTCTGTTAAGGGGTCACATAGTTTAGGTTTTGCAGGTCAAGAGGCAAAATCGAGGATATTATGTAGTTCTTATATAGCAAAAGAAAAATACATTTTCACAAAATTTTTATTCACAAAATTGAAAATATACTAATGATAATTGAATACAACTTTTTGTATGACAATTCTAATGAGAATAGAATTTTTAAAACTAAGATCTTGTTTAATTGGGGTTCAAAGTTTACCTTACCATCAAAATCATTTGCAGGTGTTCATTGTCAATGCTGACCTGCAATGAGATTTTATAAATTCCAGATCTGAAAATGTCTTTTACACCAATAGTTGCTGTCATATGCTGATATTAATCCATGAGTTTGTAATTTTCTTAATTGAGGTAAAATTCACTATTTTAATCATTTCAATTGTATGTCTTTTAGTATATTCACAGTATTGCACAATTATGCTAGGAAAGATAGGATTCAGTAGGCAGAGAGGGAAAGGTTACAACCTGAGGTCCCTGAGTGGGGAAAAACACATTTAAAATTTTTTTTTTCAACGTTTATTTATTTTTGGGACAGAGAGAGACAGAGCATGAACGGGGGAGGGGCAGAGAGAGAGGGAGACACAGAATCAGAAACAGGCTCCAGGCTCTGAGCCATCAGCCCAGAGCCTGACGCGGGGCTCGAACTCACGGACCGCGAGATCGTGACCTGGCTGAAGTCGGACGCTTAACCGACTGCGCCACCCAGGCGCCCCAAAAAACACATTTTAAAACATTTCTTCTGGGAATGTCTGACCTCAAGCAAATTCCCTCAGCTGTAAGTTTCCTCTTAAGAATGTAACAGATACAACCGACTCCCCCTTCAGGTTCCCCTAAGGAATTTGACAATGACAGTACATAACTAAAGGGCTCCTGGGTGGCTCAGTCAGTTAAGCATCCAACTCTTGATTTCGGCTCAGGTCATGATCTCACAGTTCAATGGGTTTGAGCCCTGTATTAGGCTCTCTTCTGACAGTATGGAGCCTCCTTGGCATTCTCTCTCCATCTCTCTGCTTGGGATGCTCTCTCTCTTCTCTTTCTGCCCCTCACCTGCTCCCTTGTGCACTCCTTCTCTCTCTCAAAAATAAACAAAATACCTAATACAAAATGCCTAACTAAAATAAATAAACCATAAAACTTATGTTATATGAAGGATGGTATAACCATAATCTGACTCCTCACACAATGAAGTCGAGCCAATCAGGAATGAACAACCCACCACCTAGTTATCATGCCATTAAGGGTAGAACCTGAAAAGGAACAAGGGAGAAAGGAAAAGGGAGGTGACCAAAACCTTATAAAACAAGGGACCTATAGTAGGCAAGGGACTATAGTGGGAGGGTATTCACTTTCAAATGTCCCCTCTCTGCAAAGAGAGCTTTCATAATATTCTTATTTATACTTATATAGGTAAGATATTCTTAGTTAGGATGTTCTTAATCTTATACTCTAATAAACTTTTGCCTGCTGTTCATTTTATTTTGTGTCTACTTCTTCATTCTTCGAAGCAGCAAGAAAACAAATCCCGGGTATTGAGTTAAAAAAAATCATGTAACACAATCATCCCCAAGATAGTTCATACCTCCCAATATAAGCAAATAATTTTAATTGAGGATATTCATCTCCTAGTAGACTTTAAAAAAAAATTTTTTTTTAATGTTTATTTATTTCTGAGACAGAGAGAGACAGAGCATGAGTGGAGGAGGGGCAGAGAGAGAGGGAGACACGGAAACTGAAGCAGGCTCCAGGCTCCCAGCTGTCGCACAGTGCCCGATGCGGGGCTTGAACTCATGAACTGTGAGATCATGACCTGAGCCGAAGTTGGTCACTCAACCGACTGAGCCACCCAGGTGCCCCTCCTAGTAGACTTTTATAGAATTCTACTAAATTCTTTTGATATTTGCCTTTAGTGTGTGACTCCATTGCAACAATTAATTACTTCCAATTAAAGGTTAGGTGGAAGCTCCTCGTTGCACAGTTAAATGTATTTTGAAATAGGTTTTTGCATTTCTTTGCATTTTCTTTGCATTCATTGAAGTCTGAGACACAATACTGGAACTGTAATTTGAACTGGAAAATTACACCTTGTGTAAATCTGAATGGGGATGAAGATCTCAATACTTGTTTTAACTTATGGCAGCAGGGGAAGTATATAAAGTAGCTGGAGACATTACGTATGAGTGACATATTTGTTGTTATTGAAATGAATTTACCTGAGTGTAAGTTTTGCATGTAAGTACATGTTTTGTCTTACAATTTTGTCTTGTAGTTTATTAACAAATTCATTAAGAAACATTAAGTCTGCAGCAAAAGCTAATTTCCATTAGCCATTCAGGATTCCAAAAGCCATTCAGCCTTCCATAGGAGTGGTTGAGGGCAGTTCTCATTCACAAAAAATTTCAGTCTTGGCCCTGAATTCAAACATTTGCAGTGAAACTTCACCATTGCTAAGGTTACTGAAATGCTGTACAGCAGGGCAAGTTAGAATATTCAACTTCTACTTCTGAAAAAACTCATGGAACTGATGATGGCCAAGTCCACAAGAATGAAATTCACCATTGACACTATTGGTTCAATAATGATAATGATATTTTCAGAAATTGCAAAATGATCTTAAAATTATAAGAAAATGCAAGAGATTGGGAATGGCAAAACAATCTTGAAAAAGAAGAAACTTGGAATATGCTCACTTTCCAATCATAAATCTTACTACAAAGCTACAGTAATCAAGACAGTGTGGTACTGGGGCACCTGAGTGGCTCAGTCGGTTGAGCATCCATCTGACTCTTGGTTTCAGCTCAGGTCATAATCTCACAGTTTCATGGTTTGAGCATTGGGTCAGGCTCCACGCTGACAGTGTGGAGCCTGCTTGGGATTCTCTGTCTCCCTCTCTCTCTGCCCCTCCCCTATTCATGCCGTCTCTTTCTTAAAGTAAATAAATCAACTTAAAAAAAAAGTGTGGTACTGGCATAAGGATGGACATATAAGTCATTAGAGTAGAATTGAGAATCCTGAAATAAACCTTTTACATCTATGGTCAATTGATTTTTTTTTTTTCAACGTTTACTTATTTTTGGGACAGAGAGAGACAGAGCATTAACGGGCGAGGGGCAGAGAGAGAGGGAGACACAGAATCGGAAACAGGCTCCAGGCTCCGAGCCATCAGCCCAGAGCCCGACGCGGGGCTCGAACTCACGGACCGCGAGATCGTGACCTGGCTGAAGTCGGACGCTTAACCGACTGCGCCACTCAGGCGCCCCTATGGTCAATTGATTTTTGACAAGGACGCAAAGACAATTAAATGTGGAAAGAAGAGTCTTTGCAACAAAAGATACTGGAACAACTAAAAATTCATATGCAAAAGAGCGCATCTTACCTCACACAATACACACAAATTAATTCAAAATTTACATTTAGATCATAGACCTAAAAGTAAGAACTAAAACTATAAACTCTTAGTAGCAAACACAGGAGTAAATTTTGTGATCTTGGGTTAACCAATGATTTTATAAATGTGACAACAAAACCATTATCTTCACCATCTTGATGAGACCATCAAGAAAGTAAAAAAGGCAACCCATGCAATGGAAGAAAATATTTGAAAATAGATCTCATAAGGGGCTTGTATACAGGATACATAAATAACTCTTACAATGCATTTATAAAGAGACAACTCAGTTTTTTAAACGGGCAAAGGATTTAAACAGGCATCACTTCAAGGAATATATACAAATAGCCAATAATCACACAAAAAAGATGCCCAATGTCATTAATCATTACAGAAATGCTCATAAAAACTATGATGAGATGTCCCTTCATACCCACTAAGATGGCTATAATAAAGACAGCAAATAATAAGTGTTGGAAATTGGAACCCTTATACACTGCTCGTGGGATTGCAAAATGGTGCAGGCATTTTTCAAAAGTCTGGCAATTCCCCCCAAATTTAAACATTGAGTCATCCTGTAACACATCAATTCTACTCCTAAGTATATACCCAAGAGAAATAAAAAACATATATCCACACAAAAACTTGTATCCAAAAGTGCATAGCTATATTATTCATAATAGCTAAAAAGTTAAAAACAAAAAACAAATGTCTATCAACTTATGAAGAAATAGATAAAATGTAGCATATCCCTATAGTGAAATATTATTAGGCAATAAGAAATAAAGTTCTGATGCTACAACATGTATGACCCTTGGAAACATGCAAAGTAGAAGACACCAGTCACAAAAGATCACACATTATGTGATTCCATTTATATGAAATCTCAAGAATAGTCAAATTTATAGGGACAGAAAATAGGTTAATGGGTTCTTAGGGATAAGAGATTGTGGCAAGGAAGGAGATATGATTGCTAATGCATGTAAGAATACCCTTTCATGTAGAGAGAACAAAAATGTTTCTTAAAAATTGGATTGTGGTGATGGTTGTGCAGCTCTGTGAATATACAAATAATATTGAATTGTAAACTTCAACTGGGTAAATTGTAAGGTATGTAAATAATATTTTAATAAAGCTATCTTAAAAAGCATGGAATACGTTCAAAATATTTTCTGTGAAGTACCTGCTGATAAATTATAAAATGAATGACAGTAGCTTTAAACACCTTATATTTTCACAAGTTTTGTAAATTTTTCCAGTGAAACGTTTTTCTGTTGCACACACATTTCTACCACCATCAATTGTAACACATCTTAGTAGATTCCACTTCAGGTTGTACTGAATCATTGTTTTCCCAGCCTCTTTGAAAATATTCTCTCCTGCGGTTGTTTCACAAAGACTATTTATAGAGGCTAATTTGTCAGTCACTCTAAATTCAGCAATTCCTCCCAAATAAACAAGAACAACTGAGCAATATCAGTAGCCTCTGTTGAAATCATCAAGTGCCAAGAAAAACTCAGTCATTTGCCTTGTTTTTATTTTTTTTTAATTAAAACAATTCTTTGTGTGTGTGTGTGTGTGTGTGTGAGAGAGAGAGAGAAAGAGAGAGAGCATGAGTGGGGGAGGGGCAGAGAGAGAGGGAGACACAGAATCTGAACCAGGCTCCAAGCTGTCAACACAGAGCCTGACGCTGGGCTTGAACTCACGGACTGCGAGATCATGACCTGAGCCAAAGTTGGACACCCAACCAACTGAGCCACCCAGGAGCCCCTTATTTGCCTTGATTTTAAATTGATTATTATGTTGTCCCCAATGTTCTCAGTTTTTTGAACAACTGTTTTTTGCTGGAAGTCTAATGGTCTTAAGTAAGTTTATTTTCTGGGCACATGTCTTCAGCTACTGGCATGATCTGTAAATGGTTTTCCTTGCTTGGCTAACAAATGAACCACTCAGAAACTTATTTTGGTTGCATTTTCACTTCATTTTGTTTCATTTGATTGTTTAGTAAGCTCTATGCCAAATGTGGGGCTTAAACTCATGACCCCAAGACCAAGAGCTGCATGTTCTATTGACTGAACCAGACAGGAACCCCCCATTTCTTACTTTTGTGAAGAAATTCTACTGGGATGAGATATTTCATTTTACATTTTCTAATTTTTCTGACTGTTGCTGTCTTGTGAATTGTGAATATTGGGACGAATGCTTAGTTTGGTAACATTGACATATATCATGTTCTTTTAGCACACCTATGGTGTCACTGTATCATAAATGCAATGCTTTGCCCAATTTGATGACAAAATAATCCACACCCCACTCTGCTTTAAAAGCATGAAACACCTGGGGGGTGCTGGGTGCCTCAGTTGGTTAAGTGTCTGATTTGGGCTCAGGTCATGTTCTCATGGTTCCTAAGTTCAAGCCCCTCCTCCGGCTCACTGCTGTCAGATCCTCTGTCTCCCTTTCTCTTTGCCCCTCCCCCACTCATTCTGCCCCCCTCCCCCAAAAATAAATAAGCATTTAAAAAAAAGCATGTAATACTTGGGGCGCCTGGGTAGCTCAGTCAGTTAAGCATCAGATTCTTGATTTCTGCTCAGGTCATGATCTCACAGTGGTTAGATTAAGCGCTGCTTAGGGCTCTGCACTGAGTGTGGAGCTTGCTTAAGCTTCTCTCTCTTCTCCCTCTGTCCTTCCACCACTTGTTCTCTCTCTCTCTCTCTCTCTCTCTCTCTCTCTCTCTCTGTCTCTCAAAAAGAAAAAAACTGAAATGCATTTTTCTCTCTTTTTCTTTTTTGACATGATTGTCATTCACTGGTAATAAAAAATAAATAAAATAAAATGCCTTGGTATGACAATATGCATGACACTAAAACACTGTGAAGTTATTGTAACTGCATTACTGTGATTTGTGGGGTACTGAGCAGCAGTACAAAATGATGAGATTGCCTCGTATAGTTTCTGTCACAACAACTCAACTCTGTCCTCATAGCATGAAAGCAGCCGTAACAATACGTAAACATGTAAGTGTGGATATGTTCCAATAAAACTATTTATGAACACTGAAACTTTAATTTTATATGATTTTCACATATTACGATATGTTATGCTTATCTTGATTTTTTTCAACGATGTAAAAATGTAAAAAGCATTCTTAGCTTACAGGCTGTACAAAAATAGGTGGCGAGCAGATGAGCATTAGTTTGCTGAACGCCATAGGGGCTCAGTTACAGTATTTAAATGCAGTTTAAACCGTGTCACCTGCTTTCTTTTCTTCCATCTTCACTTCTTTTCCTGTAGAACAAGCCAGCTGCTTTAACTTTTCTCTCCTCAGTGCCTTACTTCACTGTACATTATTACTAATAAATTAAGATCAGTACTTGAGAGACATAATACGTACATAGAAGATCCTACGGCAAATTGTTATTATTTGATAAAACTGAATTTTGCCAGATATAACTGATACAGACCTGTTAAGTATCATTTAGTGATGGTAACGGATATCAGACTCCGAGGTCACTGGGGTTGAGGATAACTCCAGGGTGGAGGGAGGGGGAATGGGGAGTTACTGTTTAATGGGTATAGACTTTCAGTTTTGTAAGATGAAGAGTTCTGGAGATGGATGGTGGTGATGATTACACGACAATGTGAATGTATTTAATGCCTCTGAATTATATACCTTAAAATGGTTAAGATGGTAAAGTTTATGTTATGTGTTGTAAACACAATAAGAAAATTGGAGAAAATTAGTTTACAAAAACGTTGCTTTTGTAATAACCTTACCTGTAATAAAATTTTCTCCTGCTAATATGATTTTTTTATATATAATTTATTGTCAAATTGGTTTCCATGCAACACCCAGTGCTCATCCCAACAGGTGCCCTCCTCAATGCCCATCACCCACTTTCCCCTCTACCCCACCTCCCATCAACCCTCAGTTTATTCTCAGTTTTTAAGAGTCTCTTATAGTTTGCCTCCTTCCCTCTCTGTAACTTTTGTCCCCCCCTTCCCCTCCCCCCTGGTCTTCTGTTAAGTTTCTCAGGATCCACATATGAGTGAAAACATATGGTATTTGTCTTTCTCTGTATGACTTATTTCACTTAGCATAATACTCTCCAGTTCCATCCACATTGCTACAAATGGCCAGATTTCATTCGTTCTCATTGCCAAGTAGTATTCCATTGTATATATAAACCACATCTTTTTATCCATTTGTCAGTTGATCGACATTTAGGCTCTTTCCATAATTTGGCTATTGTTGAGAGTGCTGCTATAAACATTGGGGTACAAGTACCCCTATGCCTCAGCACTCCCGTATCCCTTGGGTAAATTCCTAGCAGTGCTATTGCTGGGTCATAGGGTAGATCTATTTTTAATTTTTTGAGGAACCTCCACACTGTTTTCCAGGGTGGCTGCAGCAGTTTGCATTCCCACCAACAGTGCAAGAGGTTTCCCGTTTCTCGACATCCTCTCCAGCATCTATAGTTTCCTGATTTGTTCATTTTAGCCACTCTGGTGTGAAGTGATATCTCAGTGTGGTTTTGATTTGTATTTCCCTGATGATGAGCAACATTGAGCATCTTTTCATGTGCCTGTTGGCCACCTGGATGTCTTCTTTAGAAAAGTGTTTATTCATGTTTTCTGCCCATTTCTTCACTGCATTATCTGATTTTCAGGTGTGGAGTTTGGTGAGTTCTTTATAGATTTTAGATACTAGCCCTTTATCTGATATGCCATTTGCAAATATCTTTTTCCATTCTGTCAATTGCCTTTTAGTTTTGTTGATTGTTTCCTTTGCAGCGCAGAAGCTTTTTATCTTGATGACGTCCCAATAGTTCATTTTTGCTTTTAATTCCCTTGCCTTTGGAGATGTGTCAAGTAAGAAATTGCTGCAGCTGAGGTCAGAGAGGTTTTCTCCTGCTTTCTCCTTTAGGGTTTTGATGGTTTCCTGTCTCACATTCAGGTCCTTCATCCATTTTGAGTTTATTTTTGTCAATGGTCTAAGAAAGTGGTCTAGTTTCATTCTTCTGCATGTTGCTGTCCAGTTCTCCCAGCACTTTGTTAAAGAGACTGTCTTTTTTCCATTGGATATTCTTTCCTGCTTTGTCAAAGATTAGTTGGCCATACATTTGTGATCCAATTCTGGAGTCTCTGTTCTATTCCATTGGTCTATGTGTCTGTTTTTGTGCCAATACCATACTATCTTGATAATTACAGCTTTGTAGTAGAGGCTAAAGTCTGGGATTGTGATGCCTCGTGCTTTGGTTTTCTTCTTCAATATTATTTTGGCTATTCAGGGTCTTTTGTGGTTCCATACAAATTTTAGGATTGCTTTTTCTAGCTTCGAGAAGAATGCTGGTGCAACTTTCATTGGGATTGCTTTGAATGTGTAGATCGCTTTGGGTAGTATTGGCATTTTAACAATATTTATTCTTCCAATCCATGAGCATGGAATGTTTTTCCATTTCTTTGTATCTTCTTCAATTTCCTTCATAAGCTTTCTATAGTTTTCAGCATACAGAGCTTTTACATCTTTGGTTAGGTTTATTCCTAGGTATTTTATGCTTCTTGGTGCAATTGTGAATGGGATTGGTTTCTTTATTTGTCTTTCTGTTGCTTCATTATTGGTGTATAAAAATGCAACTGATTTCTGTACATTGATTTTGTATCCTGCGACTTTGCTGAATTCATGTATCAGTTCTAGCAGACTTTTGCTGGAGTGTATTGGTAATATGATTTAGTTAAAAAGTAAATCCTCAAGTTTCCTCAAAAACACACAATTCTTTCAAGACCAACCAGAAGGGACATATCAAACCTCTTTTAGAATGACTACTTTTCAGGAGACTTCAGGCCAATATTCTGTTACACCATCTACAAACAGATGATTCAATGTTTATATTACCTGCCAATTAGCAAGTTCAGAAGGAATATTGTGAATTTGGTATTAAGTACTCTTAGTTCCTGATAGTAGAAGATTCACCTAGTAGTTATCTGCCCTTCTTTATTTTTTATTTTTTGTTAGAAGAAATCATTTCATTAATTCCCTATATAGTACATGTAGAATGTGAAATTAAACATAAGCACAGCCATGAGTACACCTATGATATGTGGTTGGTTGAACAATATAAGTCAGTGGCTTTCAACCTTTTCTGGAGGCTTTACATTTTGTTCTGGGAAACAAACACACAAAATTAAAAGAAAATTTCATGAAACATTCTCACCCTTACTATATGTGATACACTCTCTCCATTTCTAGTCTATTTACTATATTGTTTTATTTTTAAAAGTGCTGATCATAGCGTATTAAATTGATTTCACAGCTCACTAATAGGTTATAGCTCATAGTATGAAAAACAATGTTTTAAGCAACATCCAAATTATGAAAAACATACTATCTACAAAATGAGACATAGAGAAAGGGTAGCTTTATAACTAAAGAAAGCAAATGAAGTTAATAAAAATATAAACTCTTAATGCATTTAGGTTTACTTTTAATAAGTTGATATAGTTAATATCGGAATTCAAAAGGCAAAAGCCCACCTCTGAAATTGTAATAAACAAAAGTCACCATATTTAAGAAAAATAGATGAATATCAAAATATAATTCAATGTAATTCTCATTGGCCTTTGAATCACAATATAAATTCTCTATTATGAGCTGAATAAAAAATGTGAAAGCAAGTACAGCACTATAGTAAAGCCTAATTGCCCTTACATAATTTTCAAAAGTTTCAGATTGTTTTCTATACATATCAGTTTTGGAATGTTCAGACATAAAATGTCCTTTGCACTACCCAGGTCAGAATACGGGCTGAAGAGTTCCCTCTAAATGAGTTCCAAAGTTCCAAGAAGATGGTGCCAACATAATTCTAAATATTCACAGGTCAGTTTAATGTTCTCTGTGAAATGGGCTCTCAGTTTCAACTCAGCCTCTAGTAAAGTGGGACATAGGGGAGGAAGATCCATAGTATTTTTAGAAAATTATATATATGCTAGAGGAAGAGAAATCAAGATCAGAATGGCTTCTCCTGCAATACCCACAACACTCTAGGAGCAAAACTGGGGCTTGTATGACTTTCTCATCAAAGTGCTCTTGATTTCTGCATAGAAATTACTAGGTTGTACTAATGTCCAATAGGGAACTTTTCAACTCACTCTTTTTACTCCTTCCATTTCCAAAGAACATCTAACCCATTTTCAATTTCCAAGTTATTCCAGCAATATCCTGATTAAAAAGATGATCAATATACTTTAGGATGATTCAGCAACACAGCCAAACTATAATGACATTACTTAGACTAGACTGAAGACTACGTGTGAGCCTAGGAAATGTAAAATATGTTTGAAGGACTATATACCTGAAACATTTTTAACTTTCCATGATGGGAAAAGAAAAAGACAATCTTACAGGCCCAGGGTTTGCAGAAATACTTTTAATAAAACTAATTTAACTAGTAAGCAGTGATACCATGCAAAGGCATCTATGTAATCACTATCTAGGAAAGAAATTAATTTTGGTCACCCTACTGCCCTATATGACATCCTGCCCTATATGACATTTCTCCAATCCTGTCTCCTTCATTTAATAACAATAAAAATACAGCTAACATTTACTGAGTGCTTACTATACATAAGGTACTGTGCTAGCATTTTACCTCTACTATCTCATTTAATTCTCATAGTAGTTCTCTAGGATATGTACAATTATAATTCATACTTGACAGATGAGGAAACTGGGTTTCTAGTGGACCCTGACAACCACTCCTAATTGCTAACTCGTAAGCAGGCTAAAGAAGGTCTCTAGAGCCAGAACTTAGAAACTAATCATCAAATCACCTTGCAAAAGATTCCGTTAACTCCAGTAACTAGGTTTTTTGCTTTCTTCGCTTGACTAAGTCCCTTAAAGTGTCCTCCTTGCTGAAGTTTCTGCTTTGTAGTCCCATTCCCTGAGAGACAAGTCTTGACCTGCTTCTTAGGACTGTAGTCCTGCTCAGACACAAGTTCCGGAGACCCTCCCTTTATCCCTCCATCTCCCTTCTCTAGCCATCTCTATTCTGCTGCCTAATTAGGAAGCTAACCTGTTTGGGCTTCTTATCCTCTTCCCAGTTGGATTTAGCCAGTGGGGTGTCCAAGCAGGAGATCAAAGGGAAGGAGGACAAAGAGTCAAAGAGAATTTAACCTCTTGCCTCCTTTCTTATGGGGTTATCTCAGACTTTTATAGTAGCTTTGTCTATATGATCTTCTCCTTTCATATTGGAATACCATTTCTTTTCCTTTCCCTTTGAGCCTATGTCTGTAAACATTTCCATTATGACTAACCCTGGGGTACAGCATTGTTCCTCTTGGTTTCCCCACACCCAGCTGTTATGGTCTGAATGGGTGCCCTCCACATACACTCTCCCCCCACCCAAATTTGTATTTTGAAATCCTACCCCACTTAGGTCACGGTATCAGGTGATGGGGCCTTTGGGAGGTGATTAGGTTATGATGGGGGAGCACTCCTGAATGGAATTAGTGCTCTCATATAAAAGGCTTCAGAGAGATCCTTATCCCTTCTACCAAGTGAGAAGTCAGCAGTCTGCATCTTGGAAGAGGGTCTCACTAGAACCTGACCATGTTGGCCCTCTGATCTTGGACTTCCAGCCTCCAGAAGTTGGGGAAATAAATTTCCATTGTCTCTGTAAGTTACCCAGTCTCTGGTATTCTGTTATAGCAGCCTGAATGGACTGACACTAGCCATCCACATTAGCTTCATCATCTATACTAGAGTTTCTCTGTTTCTCTTGATCTGGCAAGAGAGCCAGATGCTAAATGATCCAGCTTTTGTCTTACCTGAAGTTAGATAGCTTACTTTCATCTTAATGTGTTTAGGAAGAAGACTTTTATAGCAGAGAGGTATTAGCACAGAAACCAGAGGCTGGGAATGGTGGAAGACAATCTTTACCTCCTCTACAATGTTACTTATCCCTATCAATTGTCTATGAAAAGCTTGTAGCCATGCATGGAGTTATTTGAAAGCCTGCACAAGAAAGTATATGCAAAACTTAAAAGGACTCTGGACAAGGCTTCCTGTGGCTCCAGGGTCTCCAAAATCTCTAGGAAACATCAGTTTTTGTGAGAAGTTGTGACTATTTTTCTGTTACCATCTTCCCTGCACATCCACCAACCCTTGGTATTTATGTGACTTTTCTCCATTTATCAGAAACAGATGCAGAGTTAAGCATAAAGGAAAGTAAATCAATTAAAAGTTACATTTTAGAATAACTGTAAGTCATGTAAATCATCTTTCATTTCACATTTTTTTGATTAATGCAGAACATTCTATTCATCTTGAAAGTTGAGGGCAAGATGAGATCATTATGCTTTTTACTTCAAGAAATCATATTCTAGAACATTAAATTTTAGACCAATTTCTAAAATTCACAAAATGTAATAATTCTGATGCAAGAATAAATGTCTATGCATAAAAATCAGGAGTGATTCAACTTTCAAATATTAATTTATCATATCAATTATAACATGAAAGGACAAAGTAATTTCTCTTTGAAATATCTGCCCCATTATACCCTATATTAATATCATATATTAATGAAATAACTGGTTAGCATTTACAATGTCTCTATTAATTTTTTACTTTTATGGTCTCAAAAGTTGAGGTCTAAACATAATTAATATGCTGAGTCACATACTTGAGATAATTTACTTAATAAATCACCTTAAGTGGTTTGCCCCCTCATCTGCTACCAATAACTTTCTCATCCTAATATTTTTTCATACCACGTTAAAGCAACATTAAAATTAAAAAAATGATCACCTACATTTCACACTTTTTATTATTTCCCTACCTCCTATGTATAGGTCATTAGAAAAATGCATTCATCTGTCTTTACAACTTACAGTATTTTTCTATCAATAAATTCATAGAATGATAAAAAGGGAAGGAAATATAAAGGGCCATGTCACCTCTGTTACTTGTATTGCCAAACCTGGGTGTGGGCAGCCATAGGGCAAGTCAGGACTAGGAAGTTAGTTAAGGGTGGAGAATACAAGTCTTGATCAAAGAAGGAAGTCCAAGGAAATGGAATGGATCTACTCAATCCAGCTAAAGTCTAGAGAGCTATATAAAAGCAAGGAAGGGTAGATGGGTACAGTGAGTTCAAAGCATGGAAGTCAACTTCAAGGTTCAAGAGTGTCAAAGATTGAGAGGAACAGGGGGCTCAATGGTGGTGGCATTTTGGGACAATGTTGTGAATCCAGGATTCTGAATTCCAGGAGAGAAATTGCTCAAACAGCCAAGGGGGGGGACAGAACCTCAGGAAGATGTTCATCCTATTCACAGCAAGAGGGGGAAGACTAAACATCCTCCTACCAAAGGATAGAAAGCTGACTGAAATACCTTTTCTGTTTTTTTGTTTTTGTTTTTGTTTTTTTTTGGTAGAGGTAAAGTCTTGCTACGTATGTCATTTGAGAGAGTTTTCCAGTCTGAATCTCTTCTAAATATATTAGATAATAAAGCAGTGTCACATAAGTGGTCACAAACACAGGACCTAGAATCAATCAAACTGTCTGGATCCATAACCATAGATCCAATACTTACTAACCATGTCACATGTCTGTGCCTGTCTCCCCATCTGTGAAAAGGTGATAATAACAGTATTATGTCTCATAAAACCATTATGAGACTATATGTTAGGTATATTAATAGCATATTTATTAATTTATTTATTTAGTTTAGTTTATTAATAGTAGCATTTTTATTCTTAATTGAAGGAAAAAGACCCAGATCCTCTTCATACAGCTTAGATTACACATAAAGTGTGTGTGTGTTTGGTGAGTGGTGGCTTACAAGGGGCAGCAGTGGGGGAGGCATTAAGAAACATAGTTAATTAACTTGGATGCCTATGAACTATATGAGACAAACCACAATCTTACTTAAAAGTATAAAGAAAAATTATTAGACCAATCCCCCCCCCTTTTTTTAAGTAGGCTCCACAGCCAATGTGGGGCTTAAACTCAAGACCCAAGAGTCACATGCTCCACCCACTGAGCCAAACAGGTGCCCCTTTTATGAAAGACAGAAAGATGGTCTCTAATAGAGGCCCTTTTCCAAAGTGGGACTCTGCTTGGCCCCCCAAGCCTGTTTAGCTTTCTGGAGGTGCTGATTTGAATTTACCCAATGATGAGGCAATGAAATGGTAATTTTCAATAAAAGAAGTCTTGCTAGACTGAAGGATAGAGGAAATACTCTAGGAAAATCCCTCAAAGGGGAGGAGAAGATCTCTTGTGTGCTGGGAAACAGCTGATATACTGCTGGAGTATCTGGCTGGCCCTCATTCATCTGAGTTGGGTTAGCCTAAGGACAGTCAGATGAGAGAAAGGGTAGCTTTCCAAATCTAACTGGGAGGAATTCCTTCAGGGGAAGGGCTGCAGTGGCAGGGAGGCAGTGTAAATGAAAAGCATGCAACAGCAACCCAATGGTTTTTGAAGTGCTGGAGAATCATGGCACTTGCTGGCTGTGTGATCTTGGTGGAAATTCTGTTCTCTATGCCTCAAGGTCCTTATCTATAAAATACAGATGAGTAGTACCTATCCATTGTTGCTGTGAAGATTAAATGAGTAAATATATGTAAAGAAACATTTAGCAGAAGTATTAGCTACTTACTAAAACAACTTGGTTGTCCACCCCAGGACAGCCATTCAGTAATGCAAAAGTCCAGGACATGTTGTCTCATGCCCTTTGAGTGAGAGGAACAGATGAATAAGATTGGACCAACCAACTACCAGGGTGCTGCTGGTGGTGTCTCTTAATCCAGGCACTGAAACCCAGACTTCAACAGCTCACAGAAGGCAGACCACCAGGGGGTCTGGTACACTAACTGCAGTCCTATCGTGTCTTCTCAAGGTGGATTCCTGCCTTGTTTCAAATGGACACAAAAAGCAATTGTGCTTACTTGCAAAGAATAGTGCCTACTAGACTCAGAGCGGGCTGGGACACTTAAGTAAGTAATGGCATCAGTTCAAAGTCTGTGTGGAACACATAAATGTGTCACTAAACCCTTCACAGTCTAGAGGGTCAGAAGGGAACCTGGAGGAAATAGAACCAGCCAGACTGAGAGATCAGAACACCCCTGGAAACTGGGCCTGTCCACTGGAATGAGAAAGTCAAATGATGAAATAACCAGCCTCGTGATGTGGCAGAATGGGATCACAGTGATGAGACATTGGGCCAAGTGTTCTGAAAATATGGTGATGTTGGGGGGGCAGGGGAGTCAAAGTTCATAAGCATGGCAAATGTGGGAAGCTAGACGTATGAGTAGATGGAGCTGAGTGCTTGGTATGGACAGGCAGTCTTCTATACCAAATGAAGGATTATCCTTGTTGGATTGAGGGCCCCAGTTACCAAGTTTCCACAGAAGGAAGAATGTTGAAAGGCCTCAAAGATTGTGGGTTGAGGCAGGATTTGGTAAGAGTAATTGCTACATTCACCAGGATGTCTAGGAATAGTTTTGGGGAGCTGGATACTAAGTCCTTCTGCCTTTCTTTTAAGCCTTAAGACTATGGAGATCCTTGCAGACCCTGAGCTCAGAACTAAATTCTAGGACCAGTGTTTTTGGCTCAGAATAGACTTATCTATCCAAACATCTAGCTATAAATTGGGATACTTAACTGGCCTGAAGACAGCTCCGGAATCAAGTTAGCCCTTCTTTCCATGATAGAGGTCTATGGAAGTGGTCCTAGATAGTTAACCCAGTCTTCCCTTTCAGTGTTAGAACTGGCATCTCAATGAAAATTACCTTAGGGAACTCACTTGCCTCTTTCCTAACCTGTTCAAAGTTGTAAGAGGACAGGAAACTCACAGCAGATCATGTCCAGTTAGTCTCAGGGTGGACAGCATTTGCCTGCATTTGGGAGATGTCCCTGAAATTTTATAGGTTAGAGTTGAGAGTTTCCTCAACTCATCCTAGACTGACAGTGTTTATGACACTTCTCCCAGTCTCAGGGGAGGTACTTAGGTGATGCTAATGTCGATGAAACGAGAGAATCATTTGATACTGCAGAAACGTGGTATCTGTATGGTTCTGATGATTCTCTCTCTCTCCCTCCCTCTCTTTTCCTTCCTCTCTCCCCTCCCTCCTCTTCTTCCCTCCTTTCCTTCCTTTCTCTTTCTATCTCTCATCTCTCTCTCCTTAATAACTCTTTAAGAACCTGATGAAAACTATGGATCATGGTCCCTAAAAGGGACCCACATTTTTATGCATAATTTCAGGACCCTAGAAGTCTGTTTATGAATTCCAGATTAAGAACTCCTGCAGCAGATAGGACCAGCAAGAATAGGCTTTAGTTTCTTGGCTTTCTTCATTGAAATGCAAACTTTACTATATTCTAATATGGTGTGTTTGCTGTTTTGTTTCCCTATTTTACTCCAGAAAGTGTGTCGAGGTTAATCAAGACATTTTAAGATACACTTTTCTTTCTGTTCTAGATCTGTGGGATGTCATTATATTGGGATAATTTCAATAACCTGTGGAATTGTGTGTCACTGAAAACAGTTTTTCTAATCATCAGTTACTCATTAAAGTTCTCTGTTCTTCTAGAGTGTATTACGCTACATGAAATAAGTCAGTCAGAGAAAGATAAGTATCATATGATTCACGCATATGTGGAATTTAAGAAATGAAACAGGTGAACATAGGGGAAGGGAACGAAAAATAAGATAAAAAGTGAAGGAGGCAAACCATAAGAGACTCTTAAATACAGAGAACAAACTGAGGGTTGCTGGAGGGGAGGTGGGTGGGGGATGGGCTAAATGGGTGATGGGCATTAAGGAGGGCACTTGTTTGGATGAGCACTGGGTGTTATATGTAAGTGACGAATCATTAAATTCTACTCCTGAAACCAATACTACATTATATGTTAACTAGCTTGGATTTAAATAAAATTTAAAAATAAAAAAAAAATGGAAAAAAAAAGTTCTCTGTTCTTCTTGGGATATTTGTTACCTCTGCTTAGTGACATTATTCTTTCTGGCTATCAGCATGCTGATGAATTAGCATATAAATTATTAGAACAAAATATTTAATGCAAAAAGGCTACAAAATATTATTATAAGAAATGGAGGAAATTTAGCTGGAAATGTTGCTATCATTTCATTAAGATAATATGGGATTTTATGCAGAAACATTAGTCAAGATTTTATTCATCTCAAGGCACCTGGGTGGCTCAGTTGGTTAAGTGACCTACTTCGGCTCAGGTCATGATCTCATGGTTCCTGAGTTTGAGCCCTGTATCAGGCTCTGTGCTGACAGCTCAGAGCCTGGAGCCTGCTTTAGATTCTGTGTCTCCCTCTCTCTCTCTGTCCTTCCCTCACTATCTCTCCCTCCCTCCTCCCCTCCCTCTCTCTCTGTGTCTCAAAAATAAATAACATTTGAAAAGATTTTATCATTGCATATTTACTATGCAACTATAAACCTCCTATCTTACTTTTTTTCTTCTTTCACTTGAGAATGCAGTACAAATGCTTGTATCTTATATGACAAGCCTTACCTTGGAACTCGAAGGCACTAACTTCAGCTTTCAAACTTGCTTTGTAAATTGCCCTTACTTAGAAATGGTGGAAATATTTTACACTCTCTGAATAGTAATGAACAATGCTGCTCAGTGATTTATAACTCTAAGAGCTTTATGATTTGATTTATGAACAGCTCTCAAATTTTCCATTGGCAGTTCATACAACTATGAGTAAATTTTCTGGCCAAATGACTTAGTATTTTGCTGCATGACTAATCCCACACTCAATGTTAGAAACTACATAAACGAATTCTATTTGCTTGTGGATAATAAATGATTACTTTCCAAAAACTGTCTGCAAAGCATTCTAGAGTAGATGAATTCAATTACACTGACATTTTTAAAAAAACTCTCAGACTCCGTAGACTTTTTTTTGAGAAATCTGTAACGTTCACAAAAAATAACTCCCCCCCCCATGCCCCAACAGCATTATTCTAGATTCTGTAACCCACAGGACAATAAATCCTAATTAGGCTCTAAAATTCCTAAAATGTCACAAGAACAATTTGGAATGATTCACTTGAAATATTTTCTCTTACAATGATGCCTGTAAGTTATTTCAAAAGTTTTTATTATGGCAAGATGAGTCCTTTCCCATGTACTGAAAATAATATTTGATATTACTGCAAATAATAATTTTTCCTTCATAAACACAAATTTTAAAAAGACATCCACCCACATGATGGCTCCCTTGATTCTGGTGGCTAGAAATTGCCTCCAAGATTACATTAGATGATGTAGGGTCTTCTAGAAAATGAAGCTCCTTTACCTTTCAACACAAGAACATGTGCTTTGTTGGCACAGGTCTTGGTCTCACTCTGTCATGAAAAGCCATTTGTGAATAAATAGGTGATACAACACATTGCCTCAGATACCTCTCAATTTTCCTTTTATGTCATTTAAATTCTTTTTTTAATTTTAAAAAATGTTTATTTTTGAGAGAGAGAGAGAGAGAGAGAGAGAGAGAGAGAGAGAGAGAGAGAGAACGCACAGGAAGGGGAAGGGCAGAGAGAGAGGGAGACACAGAACCCAAAGCAGGCTCCAGGCTCTGAGCTGTCAGCACAGAGCCCCACATGGGGCTCAGACCCACAAACTGTGAGATTATAACCTGAGCCTAAGTCAGATACTCACTGACTGAGCCACCAAGGCTCTCCTATGCCACTTAAATTCTGAGAGTAAAAAGCTTCACCAGTCCAAACTCAATATGATCCATTTCTAAAACTTTGTTGCTAGAGCCATTCTTACCTACACTTTTTGTTTCCAAAGGGGTCATATTTTTATGTAGTGTCATTGTGTGATTATCAGTTGGGTAATACACTCACTTCCATTTAAGTTGTAATAAAAGCTTACAGATAACCTGGGCTACATTCCAAGACATTCCTTATCTTTGTCTAAAAAAAAAAATCACTCTCCTAGTTTGAGTGTTAGTAGTCAGGGATGGTGGGGAGACCATGGGCAGGGAGCCATCCTAACCAGTCAGGGTGAGTGTTAACTGCAGAGTCAAAAGCAGCTGGAGAGCAGAAAGAACCCATGGGGGTGGGGGTGGGGAGAAGACTGCAGGTAAGTTAAAACAAACAGCTAAACCACACCTGGCTAGAAGAATGCCTTCTTCCCTCCTCTCTTTAACTCTCAATTTCCCCTCCCTCTGTTGGTTCCATTTCTCAGGTTCCCTGGAAACTTTTTTAGATACCCCTATCCTGATCAAAAAAACAAAACAGAAACAAAACAAAAAACAAACAAAACCCAAAAAACCATTACTCAGCCTTTAATCCAGCTCTCTCTACTTGTCCCTTTTAGATGAATTAACTTTTAGAGTTAGAATTTAAGTTTTCTGGTTAAATTTCTCCAAAGATTGTGGACAGAGGTTCTCTACTGTTTTCACCTCCTACTCCCTCTTCAACATGTTGATGTTTGGTTTTAACCTCTCCCACCACAATGAATCAGTACTCTGGAAGGTCACCTCATCACCAGTCCTCAGTCCTTGCACACCTTCCCCTCCCATTTGTGCCTCTGTTCTAGTGTGCCACTAAATTGGAACACTTCCTACTCTGGCTTCCGTGGACTTGCCTTCTGCTGTCCTCTGCAGTCCACAAATGAAAGTTGTCTCCAAAGTTCTGGTTCCAAAGTTCTGGTTTCCTAGTTCCTCTTCCTTAGTCATTTTGTCCGTCATGACCTCAACTGTAATTTATGTTCATGACTCCCAGTCTGTCTCTGGTTCTGACTTTTCTACCCATGTTTCCGTGGGCTTGTTGGATAATTTTACATGGACATTCTGGTGCCTCTATCTCAATGGGTCTAAGATTCAGTTTGTCCTCTTTTCCTACAGAACTGTCCTACCACCCTAGCTCAAAGGTCGAGTCATCGTCATTCCTCCCTTTCTCTAAGTTGGTCACCACAAAGCTTAGGGTGGAGCCTCCTTTTCTTCCTGATGCTTCTCCTGACCCATGAATTAGGAATTTGTGCCACAACTTCCCATCTCTTAGAGAAGTACCACAGAGCTTCTATCTTTATTAAAGTCCGTTACTCACTCTTACTTTGGGAGGCAAATGACTCAGTGATGGGGGAAGTTGAGGAGGGCCTTCCAGTTGATATATGAAAGGTCCCCTTCTCACATATGGTCCTGTCTCTTGTTCACTAATGCTGCAAACCTCAAGAGTGGGAGAGTGTCACGCTCTTTTTGGCCTCTGGTCTCCTGGTAAGAAGTAGAATCCTAGTGCCCTAGTGTTGGGAAGGCCTGTAGTTCTTCAGCTGTGACTGGATGGGTGTGCAGAGTTAGGAGAAAAGAAATAAGATATCTCATTTTGGCCTTGAATCTAAGCCATGTTCTTCAATCTGACTTTACTCTGAATAAAGTTAATATTTTTGTTTCCTTTTGGCTCCTCATGTGTGTTCTCAATCCAATTTGGCTGAGAATCCAAAGGGAAGAAGGGCTGCGTGATAGGTCATCTTCTACATTCCTGACACCAAACACTCCTATTTTTATCAACTCATTTGTCTTCTCTTGGGTGACCGTGCTAACTCACTATCATAAAAAGTCAAAATATTATATATACTTTTCCATCTTGATTGCTCATTTCTTCATATGAAACATTGACCAAGGACCTTCCTCCTCCATTCCTACCGCCAAACCTTAATCTTTTTGTGACTTTGATACAATGTCAATTATTCTTTGTAATGAAAACCTAGCAGAAAGAAAATATATGAATTCTATTAAATTAACTTCCAAAAAGGATTGATTGGCTAATTTAATATTTATTAAATTCCACAATGCATTAGCATTACATAAACACACAGAAAGAAGAAATTAATATGCCATTATTTGGAGATGGAAATGATAAATTAGCAACAAATCAGAAAACAATGGAACCTAAATACTAAATTCTATCAATGATCTGGTTTCCTTATTATTAGTATCCTTGAGGTAACTGATGTAAAGAACAGACACAAATGCATCTAAAAAGAAATATCTATAATCCTACTGCACGCAGTTAAAGCATTTGTCTGCCAAGAGAGATAAATGATGTTCTTGTGTATACTTGAAACTTATAAATGGCTGCAGCAAGACACAGGATGATAACAATTGTGCTAAAGTAATAGCTCAGAAAACCATAATTGCTATTTAGTTGCTTTTTGTTGTTAAAAATGCAGAGTTTGGAGCAAATTGGTTACTATGCTGTGTTTGTGGTCTTAGACATGTTTCAAGGATATTTAGACCATTTTAGCTCACTCACAAATTTTAGTCAGTGAGAAGTATCAAAGTAAAACTGACCTTTCTAAATTCTATTAGTCATTTCTCCCAATGTTTGCAAAAGGTTAGTTCATTTTTGTTGTTGTTTTAAATTACTCTACTGGGCCACTGGGAGTCAATGCAGTAAAGAATTCTTCCTTTCCTGATGTGCCACACATTGTGGACAGTCTTCAGTACTCCTGCACAATGGACAGGAGTACAATCTCTCACTGCAGTGGGCTGCGGTATCAGGAGACCTTTGAGCAATGTGAACATGAGACTATCCTACCTGTCAGACCGCGAGTGCCAGGGGCCTCTGAAGCCTATCCTGACTTGTAGTATATAGCCTATTCTCTGACATTCGACATTCCCATATACAGCATCTTATACAGCATCTGCAAGCAAGGTCTTTGCATCTTCAAACCCAAACGACCGAATGTGATACAACATGTCAACAACTTGACTGTTTATTTTGTTTTAGGAAACATGTTGTACATAAGAACATTTAATCTGTGGTTTCCCACGTTTATGAATCTGGCATTTAGGAAATGCATTAGCCAATGCCTTTTGGAATTTCCTTTAATGCTTACACATGGTAACGTGTTCTAGGCCTTAAGAACATCAATGGTTAAGCTTTTATGCAGAGTTGCACTGTTGATTTTGTATAGTTAGAAAACAATACTGATTTTAAATTCCTACACGCAAATAAAACAAGTATTGTCATCTATTCTTTGAATGCTTTTCAGAATTTTACAAATTACTTTTCTATGACAATTTCTTCAGTGTCTCAAATGTTCCAAAGTAAGAGTCCACCTTTGTAGTTATTAGAAACTCCACAAATGCAGTAATATGTTACTTTATGTCACTATAATTGCAGTTGCCTTATGCGGGTAAATAAAACAAAACAAGTTAAAAACAGCCCCCCACAGGAAACGCCTGCATTGCCTAGGGTGCAGCTTAAGGCGGTATAGCGAGCGCTGGGCCTGCCAAGGCCAACCGATGCCGCAGACTGCAGCCGCAGCGGCGTCCGGGCCAGGTGGCGGTGGCTGTCCGCAGAAAGGCACACTGCAGCGCTCCCGCCACACCTTCTGCGTTGGCATTGCACCAGCGACCACTGTAAAATCTCCCGGCATCAACAATATACTTTTTGCTGGTTATGAAGAAAGGGGAGGGGGCCGGAGGGAATGTGTTCATTTTGAGTGTGACAGATCATTATTTCCTCACACTCCCTGAAATATTTCTCCTCAAAATATTTACAAGCCAATCTCCAACTTCCTTTATCTGCCAGGTCTCTAAATCTTAAATTGCCTCTCTCTCCAAACGCACTAGATGAGTCAGGGCTTGACGGTAAATGCACGGAAGTGCCCGTTTCTCGGCTGCGAAATAGCACCTAGATTGGGGGTGTCACAGTTCACGTCTGCAGACCGGAGCGTTCTACCGGGGAGCGCTCCCACTTTAGAGAGGCTTGGAGAGGGTGGGCCTCCCGTTCTTGGAAAACCCCAATTCCCAGGGAAGGCCCTTCCCGGCATTCACGCTTCAGCGTGCGAGGAACCCCCCGCAAGCAATAGCTCACCCGGCTGCATCCTCCAAAGCCCCAACCTCGGGGCGGGGCGCGGGGAGGTGGGAGGTGGGGGTAGCACCGCCTGCAGGCTCCCGCCAGCGCCTCACGGTTTTCCCCCTGGCTCCTTGGCGCCCCCTGTCGCCGGGCTCCCCAGCCGTTCGGCCCAGGGAGGCTGGATAGGTGGAAGCCCCAGGTGTCGGGGAGCGGAGAGGCGCGCGATCTGTGCACCCGCGGACCGCGCGGACTGGCGGGCGGCCCCGCGGGAGGGCGCTGGGCGCTCAGGCCCGGGCGCAGCCCGCGGCCGCCGCCGAAGCCGCCGCAGCCATG
>NW_024412394.1:22676055-22708029 GCF_014898765.1 Herpailurus yagouaroundi | reverse complement strand
GGGGGCGGGGGCGCCTGGGGAGAGAGGGGGGAGGCTCCCCGCCGCCAAGTTCCTGCCTCGTCGCCGTCTGCTGAGTCATGGCAAGCGCTCCCCGCAGCCCTGGATCACTCGCATAGCGCGGCTGGCGCGGGGTGCGCAGCCATTGGGCTGGGCGCGGGGCCGCGAGCGCCGGGCATGACGCGCTGAGCCGCGCTCGCCCGTGCCCGCCGCTCCGTGGTGCGCCCGGCGCGGGTGCCTGTGCCGCCGCCCTCCAGCCCCGCCGCCGAGCCCCCCCCGCCTCGCCCGCACCATGATCGCCGCGGCTTTCCTCGTCTTGCTGAGACCCTACAGCATCCAATGTGCCCTCTTCCTCTTGTTGCTTCTGCTGGGCACCATCGCCACCATCGTCTTCTTCTGCTGCTGGCACCGCAGGCTCCAGAAAGGGAGGCATCCGATGAAATCGGTCTTTTCGGGTCGTTCAAGGAGCCGAGGTAAGACACGCCGCGACGGCTTTCTTTCGGGCTAGGAGGAACATTTAAGCCGATTTGGAGAGTGAAGTGGGGTTCTCTCTCCCTTCAGCGCTGCGGTCCCTACCCCCATCGCTGCCCACTTCGCAAGCTGAGTACGTTTATGTATATAACGTTCTTTGCTTGCCCTTTTTGCCCTCACCGCCTTCCTCCGGTCTCTGTTGGGATACCCACGGTGATGCCCAGAGCTGGGAGGGGAGGAGGCACCGACGCCGGTTCTTAGCGGCAGTTTGCTAGAGCCCTAAGGGTAATTGGAGCGGAATCCGGGGCTGCGGCAGCCTCCCTCCACCCATCCATCGCTGGAGCTTAGGGGTAAGAAAGTAAGGCACGGAGAGTTCGGGGCTCCCCAACTCTCCCAGAACTTTCCCTGAAACTTCTCGCGGAGAACTCACCTAGAGATCGATGGCCTAGTAACCTCCCCGCCCTATAGTATGTCCCCACTGAATTTAAGGCGTCCGGGATGTGTCTTCCCGACCCTTGTCCCTCAGGTAAGTCCTTAGTAACTCGGCAGGTGAAGAGCAAAGAGTTAAATGAAGTCTCGTTTTTCTCTTTTCTCCCCAGATGCTGTTATGAGATCCCACCACTTTCGTTCTGAGGTAATTTATTTAGCGCGCACGCTCAAGGTCAGAAGAAGTTCTCTTTCCTGAGTACCAATATTAATCATATGCGTGTTAAGAAACCAGCAGGGCATTGAATGGCGAGCATGCTGCCCCCAAGCCTAAAGTGACGTTTCTTTTTAAGCGATTCCCCACCGTTGGTGCCCGCCGAACCGGCGGTGTTAGCGGATTTCTTGTGTGGTGGAGCCACTGTACCGGAGGGAGAAAGACGGCCCTTAAAAGCGCTACAGACCTTAGGAAACTTCGCCACGGGGTGGATCTCAGTTTCGTTTACAATATGTAATTTGCGGGTGGAAGCTGTCTGGGTGCTGTGAGCTGGTTGTGGTGGTTCCCTTGGAGAGCCAACGACAGAGGGGAGCTCTTAGGAGGTTGGTGCAGAGCAATTTGATCCATATGCATTTCATTTTAGTCTTTCCAGTGTACATTCTTACTCACTCATAAAGCTGCCCATGTTTTCTTCGGGCCATCTGATGCTTTTTGCAAAGGACGGTGGTTGTGATCCGGCCTTATCTGATCCCGTGCGCTGGTCTTTGCTCTCCGAATGCGGACCATCCCTACGTGAGCAGGCCCAGCATTCCTTTATGAATTTCCAGGCCAACCCCCTACTTAGTGTGAGACAATTTTCCCTCTTTTTAGGAGAGTTTCACACAGCCAGGCTTGGAGGTTACCAGTAACGATGCTTGCTGTGGTTTACTCATTTTAGCAAAGACTTGGTAGTTAGACACCCTCCATTTACTTGCTATTTACCTGAGACGTTATTTCACATTTCGTTTCACTAGTTAATCAGATGTTTTATTGCACCATAGATGTTTTCTTGGACTCTGGTTGCTTGAAAGCTTTAATTGAATTATTACAACATCACTATAATGTTGCACAGTGAGTAATCCCACTGCATGTAGCCCTGGAGGGTGGGTGAGAACTCTCTTCTCAATTTAGGATACTTAAGAGAATAAATTTACCAGTCAGATAATCAAGAGGTTCCATTTCTGTCTTTTCACTAACTAGCTGTGTGGTTCTGGAAAACTCTCTTAACTTCTCAGCATCTCAGTTTCCCCATCTGTAAAATAGTACCTTGCAGGGTTACAGTGGGAGGGGAAATTTACAAGTAATTATGTAAAAAGAAAAAAAAAACAAAACCAAAAAACAACCCACTTAGCTCATAGTAAATATTCTGTAACGGGTAGCTACCATTACAGGTTATAAAACTGAATTTAAAAATGTGTAAAAATAAAAATCTTTGCACAATTTAAATGAAGTCTTAATTCAACTAATTAATTCAAACTTAAAGGAAACAACATAAACTCTGTTATGAAGCAACATTTTTGAATATCTGCTTAATTAAATAGAATAACTCATTTAGATGTGACAAAAATAAATAATGGTCAGGGTGCAAACATCAAAATTTAGGATTTTTATATTAAGAAGAAGAGATTACCAGCTCCATACAAATAAGTGATAGAACCAAAATAATCCTGTTATGAATTACTTTATTTACCATTAGGCATTTTAGCTAAAACACAAATGAAAAAATGTGATAGGACTATGTCTTGTTTAGTTATCTCTCAGTTAAGCATTTATCCTGTGCTTGAATTTGGTTAGGAAAGCTGGGGACAGTTGTTTAATGCTTTAACTCATTTCACACAATTCCTAATCCAATTTGACATCTTGTCTATACTTCATATTTGCCTAATCTGCTAGCATATGAACTCTTTGAGGACATGAACCATGTCTCTCCTTTTAGGGCTGTATCCCTACTGCCTGGTATATAGTGGGTTCTTAATAAATATTTATTGAATGAATAAAAAAATCTCTCAGTGTGTGCCAGTTCTCATAAATTGGCAAATAGAACCCAGAGTTGGGCAGAAAAAAAAAAATGCACATTCTCAGGATATTTCTTGGAATTCAACATTTGCTGAATCTCTTTCCAGCTTTTAAAATTGCCCTGGAGTTTGTATTAAAAATGTAAGTCACTAATTATAACAAAATGAATTTGGTTAGAATGTTTTTTTCTCAGGAAATTAAATACAGTATTAGCTTAATTTGTTGATGGGCTATCTGTGTGTCTTTCTGTACCAGGTTTCTTTGGTAAACTACTCAAAGAAAGTTATGTGAACATCCCAAGTGCATGAGAGTGCCACATTTTTTCACTGTTTTATGCTTACCACAAATAAAACATTTTCCTTTAAGGAAAACATTGGGAATTATTTTTTTTTTTTACTCCCTTTTTATCAAAATGCCATTTCTTGCAGGATTTTCTCCTTGAGAAATACCTCTGAATTTTTTGGATTCCAGCTTTTCAAAAAATTAGAATTTGAGTAGCATAATGGATATTCTTGTTGCTTTTTAGCAGTAGCTGCTGCAAAATATTTCTCAAAGAAAATGTTTTGAGTTTTTGACCAGTCATAATCATACTGAACTAAGAACTTAGTGCCTTCTTCATTCCAATCTCAGTAAGTAGATAATTCACTTTCAGCATTTCCATTGCGGTCAAATAAGGAAAATGAGTTTAGGATATGCTGACTCATTTGGAAATGTGAAAGAGCTTTGGGAAAGCCCTTGAACATGTGAAGAAGTTTGTTAGCCCTGTGCTGCTTTGCTTGGCAGAGGTTATTGCTTCTGCTACCTACATGCTCAGGAAGGAGTCCAACTGGACAGGAAATTTCAGGATGTTCCTTCCCAGATAGTCATACTTGTCCAGAGGGGGAAACCATGGCATCAAGACCCACTTTGCTTTGTGAAGAAAGTCACATCCCTCACCTGAGGAGCTCCAGCTTTGTTTTTCTCACAAAGTATATAATAAACAAATTTCTTCAACATGAAGTTAATTTCTTCCTCATGAAGCTACAACTAAATAACATAGATGTTTATAAGATGTTTTGGAAGTGTAACCATCTACCAACACTTGAAAGTTCATCTTTACTGGCTTAATAGTCCTCTAAATTTTTCTTAAATGTTTGTTTATTTTTGAGAGAGAGAGCGAGCGAGCTCAAGTGGAGAAGACAGAGAGAGGGGGACAGAGGATCTGAAGCAGGCTCTGTGCTGATAGCAGTGAACCTGATGTGGGGCTTGAACTGATGAACTAGAAGATCATGACCTCAGCTGAAGTCAGATGCTCAACTGACTGAGGCATCCAGATGCCCCAACAGTCCTCTAAATTTTAACAATAGTATATGAAAATGTGAAATTATTAAACCAGCCAGCAGGGTCTGAACACTATAACTCCAACTTACCGACAGATATAAAGACCCAATTAGATAGATAGAAATGTGTGTTTTATGTCTGAATATAAAGAACTTGTGTAGTTTTTGTTTTCATAGCAAATGAAGAGAAGTGATTTCACATTGAAGTAGGACACAGGTTAGAAACCCAAGTATTCGATCTGAACATCTAAGAAGTGTACTTTTCCTGAGGATTTATAATGTTTTATGCTGTGACTTTACACAATGGTTAACTGTTACACTGGATTCCTGTGGTAAAAATCAGGCAGTGACAATCCTGATTTTAAGGAAATTTCAGAAAGTGATATGGGTAATTGAGGTACCATGAGATTTCAAGAAAGAGCCTTGGGAGTACTTCAATAGGATGAAGACAATTATAATGCCCTTTGAGAATACCCGGAGTGAACAGTGGTAAATGATCCCTATTCATCAGCTCAGTGGAATAAGGGGAGCCTTGTTTCATATAAGGAAGGGGACGAGTGTGTTGTGTGTCTATCAGGATTTGAGTAAATATCTTCACTTCCCGTTTCAGGTTAAGGAACCAAAAGAGTTAACTTAAGCTAAGCAGTTCTCAAAGAGTCACATAGCAAGATAAGGACTGAGTAAGACAAGAACTCCCTGGCTACATTTTGTCTGCCCTATGGTGTTTAACTGTGTCACTCATAGCTCAGAGAGTAATATGCTCAACATTCTCAATGAAAGAGACAAGCTAAATTGAATGAATTTCTTACAAAGCTGAATTAGGTAAATCCTTTAGACTTCCAATGATTATCCAAGTTATTGTAGATGAAAGGATAGTCCACACAAACTCTCTTGGCCTCATTATGTTCTCCAGAGTGTTCCTTTAACAAACTGTGCAAGTATAGTCAGCAAAATAACCATATTTCATAGCTTCTCGTTAAACTTGTGTATTTCATTGAGAATTACCCAATTTAGTGAATTAGAGAAAGTGATAGTTTATTATTTAGCTCTCTTTTAAATTGGATTATCTTTATAAATAAATTCTTTGCTTAGAACTAAATTCTAGGTCTAAGTTAATTTATACTAATTAAATCAGTCATAAATTGAAGTCTACACGTGATATGGTATTAATTTAGCTTCACTCAGTCATTTTCAAAATAAATACATTTACATTTTTGTTCTGTACAAAGTGTGACGTTAGATAGTAGGGCTAACCGAAGGTCTGAGGTATAGCCCTGTCCTTGACGATTGCTTCTAGGTCATTTCCAATATCAGTGCTGAAATTGTATAGTTGCTGGTTTCTTCTGTTATGGTAACTGAACTGCTGTGCTGTTTCCAACTATGAATCACAAATGTGGAAAGAGCATCAAAGGCTAGGGTGTACAAGTACAGCCAATACATTTGTAAAAAAAGACAAATTCACCCTGTTCACAGAGCTTTATTATGCCAGAGTCACCACTACCATATAGTTTACCCTTATATTAGCTACATGGCAACCAAACAGAATGCTAAAAGAAAAAAAAAGGAGAAAGAATAGAAACCCATTTTTTCCCCCGTGCAATCCAAGCCAGTTAAATGCATCTAGATAAAAGTTGTAACAAAAGCTTTTCCAGAGAAGTTTGAATCTTTGTCTAGTCTTAAGGCTCAAGAGTGACTCTTTTTTGAGATTTGGATTACAAAATAGAACTAGGCTAACAACAAGTGTTGGTTTAAAGAAAGGAAGGTAAGCGTAGAGTTTAAAATCCTGATTTGGGGTTCCAGCTGTGCCACTAACTGGGTGACCTTGGTCAAGTCTCTTAGTATCTCTGAGACTTAGACTTGGTGTTCACTGGTAACATGAAGATGGTATCTGAAGCCCCTCCAGAAGTAATAGGCCATGTTTCTGCTATGTGCAAAGCATCATGCTAAAAAGGCATCATGTAAAACATGATTCCTGCCTTCTAGGAGATTAAGGCAGATGAAGATAAAGATATAATTAACAAAAATACCAAGGAACAAATTATGTATAGAAAAGGAATGGTTGGAATCGTCCTGGTGAAATGACTGCTTCTAGCTAGGGTGATCAGAAAGGCCTTGCAGGAGGCGGTGATATTTTCACTGAAGCATTGAGGTTGGGTAGTATCTGGCAAGACAGGAAATGAGAGCAATCCCCCAGCAGAACACGTGAGGATAGGCAAAGATTTAGGAAGGCATGCGCCTGTTTTCAGAGCTCAGAATATGCTAATATGATTAGAAAAAAGGGTTCCTGAGATTGCAAAAAGAAGTGTAGAGGTAGAAATATAAGTGGATGCCAGCTACAATAACAATATTTTTTGCATACTACTTGACAGTTAGCAAAGGACTTTGACATAACATTATTTTGTTTGAACACTTTAGGAAGGCACCTGCTATGAGCCCTCTCAAGAGAAGCAAAAAAATCACTTTTTGATTTCTTTCCCAGCAACTATAGCAAAACAGCCCTATCACTGTTTTTTTGTTTTTTTTTTTTTTGTTTTTGTATGCTCAGGGAGAATGGAGAGTCCTGTCCACTGCTGCAGAGGGCCTGGGAAAATGAGTGGGTATGGGCTTTTCTGGTCACCCAGAAGCTGCACTTTTGCAGGATAACACATTTTTCAGGTCCAGTGCTCAAGTATCACTGGGTTGTATCTTGACTGCAGATACCATATGTCTGGGAATTTGTGACATCCTGCTCATGTGTTCAGTGTGGTCATTACAAATCCTAATGCCAAATATAATAACTTTGCAGGTAATTTGTTATGTACAAGCCCATTTTGAACAGCTTTTGAAATATATTACAGTTTTTTTTTTAATTTTTAACGTTTATTTATTTTTGAGACAGAGAGAGACAGAGCATGAACAGGGGAGGGGCAGAGAGAGGGAGACACAGAATCCGAAACAGGCTCCAGGCTCTGAGCTGTCAGCACAGAGCCCGATGCGGGGCTCGAACTCACGGACCATGAGATCATGACCTGAGCCAAAGTCGGACGCTCAACTGACCGAGCCACCCAGGCGCCCCTATATTACAGTTTTTTAAAGTATTCGAAATATGTCTCTGCTTTTAAACTTCTTCCTTGCAAATATGTCTCCCATAGGAATTATTCTAAGTGTTTATGTCCTCCTTAAATCCTCAAGCCTACTCCTTCACCCTCGGCCTGTGACTTTTGTCTCCTCCTAACTCACAGAGAATATCAGTGCCATCAAGCAATAAACTTTTTGGCTCCTACAAACAAAGTATATCTTAAACTTTCCTCCTAGTCCGATAGACAACCCATCTGTCCTCCTTTCTAGTATTTCATGCTTATGTGGTGAGTTCCTTTTCTTCCTAGCTCTTGGGGGATGTTGGTCCATGAATCATCCCCTCCTCTGTTAACTTCTTTTGCTTCCCCTTTGTAGGCTCCTTTCCTTAACACATAAGGATCATTTGTACTGCCTTTTTTTGTTTTTAAGTTTATTTATTTATTTTGAGGGAGAGAGAGAGCATGAGCGAGGGTGGGGGGGAGGACAGAGAGAGAGAGGGAGAGAGAGATAATCCCAAGCAGGCTTCATGCTCAGCACGAGGGAGTCCGGCACTGGGCTTGATCTCATGAACCATGAGATCATGACCTGAGCTGAAATCAAGAGGCAGTCACTTAAGTGACTGAGCCACCCAGGAGCCCCTGTGTTGCCTTTTGAAAACAATACAAACCTCCCTATACCACCAGCTCTTCTCTTGGCAAGAAACATTTCCTGAAAAAGATTCTTTGTCACCTTCTGTTCCTCACCTCTCATTTATTCCTCAACTTTGTGTAATCTGGCTTCTGCTAGTAAAAATCACTTACTCTTGGGACACCTGCGTAGTTCAGTTGGTTAAGCATCTGACTCTTGATTTTGGCTCCGGTCATAATCTCACGGTCATGATATCACAGTCATGAGATAGAGCCCCTGCATTGGGCTCTGTGTGCTGAGCATGGAGCCTGCTTGGGATTCTCTCTCTACTTCTCTCTCTGCCCCTCCCCTGCTCATGCTCTCTTTCTCCCTCAAAATAAAGAAATAATAATAAAGTAATAATAAAAAAATAAATAAAAAATATCACTCATTGTTAGCTCATCAATGATTTCCAAATTGTTAAATATTTCAGCCAGTGGGTTTTAGTGTATCTGCAAGGTTATGCGACCATCACACAGTTTACTTTTAGAACACTTTTATTACCCTCAGAAGAAACTCCATACCTGTAAGCAGTCACTCCCCACTCCCCCTTCCTAGTTCCATCCCCCAGCCCTAAGCCACAACTAACCTACTTTTTTATCTTAATGGATGTGTGGGGCCTTAGTTTTGCCTGCCCTATTCACTCTCCTTGCAGGATCTAGCCATACTTACTGTTCTAGTTTACTTACATATAATGGTTACTCTGAAATCTGTACCTCAAATTCAGACTTCACTCTTGACCTCCAGATACAGACAGTCAACGACTCTTCCCTCATTTTCACATGGAGGTACCATAGGTATCTCAAACTGAACAGTGAACTCATCAGTCCCAAACCCTAACTGCCACTGTTTTGAAGAGTGGCACTACCCTCACCCCTACCCTCTGCAGCTGCTCAAACTAGAAATCTGGAAGATATGACAGATCCCTTCCTGTCTATCCTGTCCGCTTTTAAATCTCTCTGGAGTCTATGCCTCCTTTACTACATCCACTATGGTTACCTTAGTTCAGGCCCTATAATAAGCCTCCAGAGCAGCCTCCCTGCCTCCTCATCCCCAGTCCATACACACTAATTTAATAAGGATCATTCTCAAATACAAATTCTTAAAATTTTTTTTAGTCAGGGAGACAATCTTATTCAAGTAATCCCAACATAAAAATGGATTATTAATAAACAGGGATTTGTATTCTCTCATAGCAAGAAGTCTGGAGATGCTGCAGCCTTTGTTTGAGCTTCATGGTGGCAGGATGGCTAGCATGGCTCCAGACATCATGGCCAAATTCAAGGAAGGGAGAGGAAGGGACAGGAAGGATGTTCATCAGGATCAAAATTTTTGCAGAAGCCTTTCACACTAAGTTTTTTCTTACACTTCACAGGTCAGAACTGCGTCAGAGTCCATCTGAAAGGAAAGCTTGGGATATGAGCTTTTATTTTTCCTAGTTTCTGTAGTAGAGGTAGTCAAGAGAGGAAGGTTGGATAAGCCATATTCCTCTTCTATTTTATATCTTTCAGTGGCTTCCCACTTCCTTCAAGGTAATTCAACTTTTTTTTAGGTTTATTTTTTATTTTTAAGTAATCTCTGCACCCAGTGTGGCTCTTGAGCTTTCAGTCCTGAGATCAAGAGTTGCATATTCCACAGACTGAGCCAGCTAGGAGCCCCAAGTTCGACTTTCTTTATTTCTTTTTTTTTTAATTGTTATTTATTTTTGAGACACACACACACACACACACACACACACACACACACACACATACACACACACACAATCTGAAGCAGTCTCCAGGCTCCACACTGTCAGCACAGAGCCCAACATGGGGCTCGAACTCATGAACTGTGAGATCGTGACCTGAGCTGAAATCAGATGGTTAACGACTGAGCCACCCAGGTGCCTCCCAAGTTCAACTTTCTTAATATAACATCAAAATGATCCCTATACTGATGTCCTTGTGATAGTTCTATTCTAACCATTTGTCTACAGTTACAATTCTTGAAACAGACCATGACCTTTTAGGATTATTGTTTTTTTATTTTTATTTATTTTTATTTATTTTATTTTATTTTATTTTTATTTTTATTTTTATTTTTTCAACGTTTATTTATTTTTGGAACAGAGAGAGACAGAGCATGAACGGGGGAGGGGCAGAGAGAGAGGGAGACACAGAATCAGAAACAGGCTCCAGTCTCCGAGCCATCAGCCCAGAGCCTGACGCGGGGCTCGAACTCACAGACCGCGAGATCGCGACCTGGCTGAAGTCGGACGCCCAACCGACTGCGCCACCCAGGCGCCCCTAGGATTATTGTTTTTGTCCATATTATTTCCAGCTGAGAAAGCCTCTCTTTCTCTTCCATTCCTCTCATTGCCCACTCACTGCCAATAAAAACAAAAATACTCAGGCACGAAAGGCTAACTTCTGACTTTCCTTAAAAATTTAGTTCATAAGTCATTGCTTTGAGAAACTTTCCTAGCTCCCTCTTCATAATAGTAATTGAGGTTTTTTGTTTGTCTCTTCTGCAAGATTTTGAGTATCTTGAGGGTAGTGTTAAGTCCCTAGTTCTTAGCTCACTGTCTGGCACAGAATAAAGTTCAGTAAATGTTTGCTAAATGATTGAATATTTGATGTTTTCTAAAGTCAGTTTAACTCTCAATTTTCATGGATTCTGTAACAACACAGTCTTGGCAATGGAACCTGGACTACATTTATCAAACATAGTAGGGAAAGTTTTCACTCTGCATGATAAAAAGGACAGCCAGATAGAAACTTTCACAGCAGTGAAATAAGATGGGAGAATTTTAACAAACTGTTTAGTTTATTAAAAAGAGACTTCCTGGGGCATCTGGGTGGCTCAGTCAGTTAAGCGTGCCACTTTGGCTCAGGTCATGATCTTGCGGTCTGTGGGTTCGAGCCCCGCATTGGGCTCTGTGCTGACGGCTCAGAGCCTGGAGCCTGCTTCGGATTCTGTGTCTCCCTCTCTGTCTCTGCCCCTCCCCCACTCATGCTCTGTCTCTCTCTCTCTCTGTCAAAAATAAATAAACATTAAAAAAATGTTTAAAAAGAGACTTCCTCAGGGGCGCCTGGGTGACTCTGTCAGTTAAGGGGCTGGCTTTGGCTCAGGTTATGGTTTCACGGATCTTGAGTTGAGTTCGAGCTCAGCATCAGGCTGCTGTCAGAACAAAGCCTGCTTCAGATCCTCTGTAACCACTTCTCTCAGCCCCTCACTGGCTAGTGCTCACCCTCTCTCAAAAATAGATAAATATTAAAAAAAAAATAGATTTCCTACACTGCCAGAGATCTTGAATATGCCACCTGGCCAGTCATCCAAAGCAATTCTTCTCATAATTGATGACTTTGGCTTCCACTTTGGGAAGATAACTACCTTTTTCTGAACTTATTTGGATTTTGCATTATTTAATGTCTTCTACGGAAGTAGGTCCTTTCTGTGTTTTAAGGGTTTTTTTTTTCTTGTTTTTTTGAAGGATTCTTAACCTTTTGATCTTGGTATTAATGGTCTTGAGTTTTTTCCATTCTTGGTTTGATTTCTGTGCATTTTTGGCTGGAATATTTCATATAGATTTCTTTACTGGGGTTTTCCCTTTAGCTCTCTTATCAAAATCATCATCATTATCATCATCTTCCTCCTCCTCTCCATCATATCATCATCTTCATTAACAACAAGTTTTACCTTTTTCTGTGGAACTTTACTACCACTTCCAGGGACAGATCGCTTTCCAGGTATATTTAGGAGTTTCACATCTTCCTCCTCTTCATCTTCTGACTGTGCATCTTCCTACATAGTACTAAATGCTATCCACAGAAATGCACAGCCTTGAATCACAGACCACAGGTGGTGTTATGCCAAAGCACCCAAAGGAAATCATTGACTGTACAGACATTTTCAAAGTTGTCAGTGTTACTGTAATTGGGCTGCCTTCATAACTCATTGTCTCTGCCTCAACATTGTACAATTCATCTTTTTTTTTAGACTGAAGATCAGATATATTTATTATCACATACATATAAATTAATGAAACATACTAATGAAAAGGTAAAAGGCTATATAGGATTTAACAAAAAATAATGAACAATGGGTTATGTCCTACATATAAGAATCAAACATTTATATAATGTTCTCAAAATAAATCATGTAGAGGAACAGATTAATGACTTAACTTGATTTTATTATTTATTTATTTAATGTTTATTTTTTGAGAGAGAGAGAGAGAGACAGCACATGAGCGGGGGAGGGGCAGAGAGAGAGGCAGACACAGATCTGAAGCAGGCTCTAGGCTCTGAGCTGTCAGCTCAGAGCCTGACACAGTGCTGGAACTTACAAACTGTGAGATCATAACCTGAGCCAAAGTCAGATGCTTAACTGATTGAGCCATCCAAGCGTCCTTTATTTTTTATTTTTAAGTAGGCATAATGCCAAGCACGGAGCCCAGTGCCAGGCTTGAACTCATGACCCTGAGATCAAGGTCTGAGCTGAGATCAAGAGTCAGACGCTTAATCGACTGAGCCACCCAGGTGCCTCTTAATTTGATTTTTTTAAATTGAAAGACAATTGACATACAACATATTAGTTTCAGGTGTACAACATGATTCAATATTTATATATATTGTGAAATGATCACCATAATAAGTCTAATTAACATCCATCACCACACATAGTTACAAAGTTTTTTTCTTATGATGAAAACTTTTAAGATTCACTGTCAGAGCAACTTTCAAATATACCATACAGTATTATCAACCATAGTCCCCAGGTTGTGTATGACTTCTCCTTGGCTTATTTATTTTATAACTGTAAGTTTGCATCTTTTGACCCCTTCCCATATTTTGCTTATCCTCCACTCCTCCTCCTCTGGCAACCACAATCTGTTCTCTGTGTTTATGAGTTTGATCTTTTGTTTCGTTTTGTTATAGATTCCACATATAAATGGGATTATAGGTACAAGAAAAGAAAGCTCTCTGTTCAGATCTGCCTATTTTTTAATTGGGTTGTTTTCTTTCTCTTGAGTTGTTTGAGTTCTTTATATATTTTGGATATTAATGCATTGTCAAATACATGATTGTACAGTTCATCTTTTGCACTGGTCTCTAAACTGACCATTCTTAAAGATAACTGGTGTTCATTTTTATCATTATCCATCTTAAACTGATAATTTTTGTCAGGTTGTAGTTCATACCTGGAAAGATAGTTCTGGGGCTTCAGTCCATACGCAGGTAGGAGAGAAGGTAGATGGAGATAAAGGACTGCTGCTCCAGAGAATAGCCACACAGGGTGGACTCATACCAGGGCTGATCTTTGCCCATTTTTAAGCTGGGTTCTGTGTCTTCATGTAAGAGTTCTTTATATAATCTGGATATAAGTCCTTTAAACAGACATAAAATTTGTGAATGTTTTCTTATGGTCTGTGGTTTGTCTTTTCATTTATTTAGTGCTACCTTTTTAAGTGTAAAATTTTAATTTTTTTGTTAAGTCTAATTTATTAATTATTTTCCTTTATGATATCATATCTAAGAATTCTTTGCCTCCTAGAGTCATGAAAATTTTCTGTTATTTTTTTTCTGGAAATTTTAGAGTTTTGATTCTTACATGTAGTCTCTGATCCATTTAGAATTTTTCTTTATTTTATATGAATTATTGATATTCTTTTAAATATTAGTAGAGTTCATCAGTGAAGCCATGTGAGGCTGGTGTTTTCTCTGTGGGACTATTTTATCAATTTAAAATTAAATATTCAATTTCTTTACTTTTTATATGCCTACTCAAATTTTCTTTTTTTTTTTATTAAAAATTTTTTTTTTTCAACGTTTATTTATTTTTGGGACAGAGAGAGACAGAGCATGAACGGGGGAGGGGCAGAGAGAGAGGGAGACACAGAATGGGAAACAGGCTCCAGGCTCCGGGCCATCAGCCCAGAGCCTGACGCGGGGCTCGTACTCACGGACCGTGAGATCGTGACCTGGCTGAAGTCGGACGCTTAACTGACTGCGCCACCCAGACGCCCCTCAAATTTTCTATTTCTTCTTGAGTCCGTTTGATCATTTTTATCTTTGTAGGAATTTGTTCATTTCATCTAAATTGTCTAATTTGTTGGCTTAATAGTATTCCCCTTTAGTTCTTTGTCTTTTGTATAGTTGGCAGTGCTTTCAGATTTCTTTTTTCTTCTATCTGGTCAGAAAGTTGGGGCTTTCATTAAAAAGTGTGTGTTCTGTTGCACACTTCTGTGACTATGCCTGCATCCAGGGCTAAATGGCAGGAAGACAGAGAGAATATAAAGTGGTGAGAGTTGACCCCACTCTCTTGGGATCAGAGAGGAAGGTTTCCTTCCTAAGAGTTTTAGTTCCTATTCTTTTGGGACTTCTAATGTCACTGCCAGTGGGATTGCTTGAGGCTGGAAGTTAGGAGAAAAAATGGGGGGATTTTTGCACTCCCTTCCTCACTCTGCAAGTCAGAATAAGGGGTCTTCTCTTGGAGTTCTCTGTCTCTGCTCCTCAGTACCTAGCTCTGGGTTTCAGGGTGTGCAGCTGCATTGCATTCAGTCTGGGGGATACTGGAGGCGAAAAATGGCAAACTCATGATTAGTTTGGTGATACTTCGAGTTCTGGCAGTTTTCCTTCAAGTTCCTTGTTACTAGGTGCTTTTCAGAATCCTCAGATAGCTAGTTGCTCTGTGCATTCTGTTCAGTTATGTAGTTGTGTTCAAGGGGAGACATATGCTTATTCTACTTTACTGTACTCAAAACCCTGATATGTTTTTAATTTGTCTATCCTCCTTCCACCTTAAGCCTGTTGCTTTTCTCCCTTTTATTTATTTGTTTTTTGGAAAATCTTGTAGCATTTTGCCATCTAAAATGAAGTGTGTATTGCTACATATAACTCATGTAACACTGCAGATTCCATTTATTTAATCATTATACAGAATTTTTAGTAACTTAACTTTAATATGTTTTCATTTGGAAAAGTTTCTTTTCTTTTCTGATCAATCTCATCATTCTCCAGATTGATGTGTTCTCTAGATTTCCTTCTAATTTCTGGAAACGAAATAGACTGAGATTAAAGAACACCCCTCAGATTTTGGAGAAAACAATATACATTTTATCATGTTATTGAAGTTATTTACACAGAGAATAGAATTCTCACATTAAGAATTAGGCAGTAGACCATTAACAAGCTTTAAGTAACTAACTGGCCAACTCTGGAGAATCATTAACAAACGTTAAATAAGTAAATTCCTGCCACTACCCATTCTGCAGTGAACTGTATGGGGGAGGAAGCAGACATTTTCAAGCATTTCAGACGGATGTAGAGTGTAGCTAACTGCCTTTTGTTTTAAAAGCTGCTAAAGGGCATCCCAAAGGAATCCCAAATATATTTGAGAAGATTTGGTGAAACTATCTAGTTTTTGTTTGTTTGAGTTCCTTTATTTTGAAGGAGAGAGCAAGTGGAGGGGAGGGACAGGACAGAGAATCCCAAGCAGGCTTCACACTGTCAGCACAGAGCCCAATTCTCCTGTGAACCGTGAGATCATGACCTGAGCTGAAATCAAGAGATGGATGCTTAACCAACTGAGCCATTCAGGCGCCCCAAAACTGTCTGGCTTTTCAAAAGTGATGTAATATAACAGAAATTTGCAATGAAAAAAGAAACTTAAAAGTTTAATAATTAATTTATAATCATGAGGTCTATTTCTACTGTTCTGAAGTCCTCTTGTGGGATCTCAACTTCTGAGGGACATTGTAAGAATCTGATGAAATCTATGGTCTATATCTCCAGAAATGTTAGGGATACATAGACATATACATTTGCATATACGTATGCAAGTGACTAAGGAGGTCCTTTTAATGCTCACGTGTGAATTCCTAGGGCAGAGATAGATTCCAGTTAAGAAATCCTGCAGTATTGGGGCGCCTGGGTGGCTTAGTCAGTTGAGTGTCTAGACTCGTGATTTTGGCTGAGGTCATGACCCCAGGGTCGTGGGATCTAGCCCTGTGTGGGTTCCATGCTGAGTGTGGAGCCTACTTAAGATTCTTTGTCTTTTTCCCTCTGCCCCCTCACCTTGCTTGTGCTTGCTCTCTAAAAAAATAATAATAATAATAATTAAAAAAAGAAAAAAAAGAAGTCCTGCACTAAGATAACCAGGTATCTTTGTCTAGTTAGGGTTGGGATCATTTTCAAAAATCTCTGCCAGGTAAAAATGTGTCCTGGGTAATGCCTTTGGCAGGGTGAGGTGAGTTGAGCTTTAATTCCCACTATGGTTCAGGTGTGAGATGTTGCAGATAACTTCCTGTATATTATCAGTAATGCTTGGAGAGATAGTAATTCATAAAGTTATTCTCAATCTATAGTGTACAACTGGAAATTCTAGCTCACATCTTTTACTTACAGCATGGATGCTGATGTGCTCCAAGTTTGTTTAACAGTGAAGACATACATATTCAGGGAATATATGGGGCTACAAAAACTCCCTGGGGCAATGTGTCTCTGCTTGTCTTTACCATGCTGCAGTAATAGGGCTGCAGAAGTCAAGTGGTATAGTGGATATGATCCCAACTTAGTTGTTAAAAGACCTAAGGACAGGGGTGCCTGGGTGGCTCAGTCGGTTAAGTGTCTGACTTTGGCTTAGGTCATGATCTCACAGCTTGTGAGTTTGAGCCCCGAGTCGGGCTCTGAGCTGACAGCCTGGAGCCTGCTGAGGATTCTGTGTCTCTCTCTCTCTGCCCCTACCCTGCTTGTGCTTTCTGTCTCTCATAAACGAACAAATGTTTAAAAAAATAAAAAAGACCTGAGGACAAGTCCCATTCTTTAGCTTCCCTAGCATAAATCACTTAATATTGCCAACGCTTACTTTCTTCTTTGGTAAACCAGAAATAGTAATAACTGTTCTTTTTGCAGGATATTCTGAGGATCCATGAAAATAGTACATGTATGTGATTTTTTAAAATATATAAACCTATCGATTGAAACATAAAGAGACACATCGCTGTGATGAATGGAAACTTCATTCATTCACCCTGCATTTTTTCATCAGCAAGTACCTACAAATCTAACATGCATAGGGAATTTTTTTACTTCCTTATACTCCTGGCTGGAAATATGGCCCTACTATCTCTCAGATACTTTTTAGAATCTGTCCATCTTGTATAGAAAAAAGAGAATAAAAGGATGCTTAGTGTTAGAGAATGAGGAAGTCAAATGATCTATGTAATATTTGAGTTGAAGAAAATCAGTAATCAAGTAGTTTATATTAGCTCTTAAATTGATAGTCAAAAAGAGCAGGGTGATTTTAGGCTTTCCTGGAAATAGTGAGATCTTATCCTGCCCCACATCCTGGGTCAGAGATGGGGAACTGATAATAGCTGCCATTTCCTGAGAGCTTTCCTATCTTTACATATGTTCTATCTCATTTAATCATCACTTGCCTAAGGTCCTACAGAGGTTGTTCCAAGTTGAAATTCCAACTCTGGTCCTTTTTTTTTTTTTTAATTTTTTTTTAATATTTATTTATTTTTGAGACAGAGAGAGACAGAGCATGAATGGGGGAGGGGCAGAGAGAGAGGGAGACACAGAATCGGAAGCAGGCTCCAGGCTCTGAGCCATCAGCCCAGAGCCTGACGCGGGGCTCGAACTCACGGACAGCGAGATCGTGACCTGAGCCAAAGTCGGACGCTTAACCGACTGAGCCACCCAGGCGCCCCCCAACTCTGGTCCTTTTACCTGCATAGTCCATGCTCATAGCTACCCATCAGAGGAATGGGGCTGAATTAGAGCAAGCTGAACTGGCATTTGCCTCTTCTAAGATTCATAAGGATCAATGTTAATTCACATTTTTTAACCTTGAAAGCTCAGAGCAACCTTTGAGCTTGCTCTTTAGGACTTACAGACGGTGATAACTGCCATCTGAACACAAGACGGGATTCAGATGGGATCAAGTTTTAGCTTTAAGAAATATGGATCTCTGAGCTCCACTTACTAATTTTTGAAATTCTTAAATGAGTGAATTTACAATATTTAATCTATTTTCTGAGAGGTCGTTTTCAAGCATATTGGAATTTAAATTTCTGAGTTATTAGAATATATGAAGCAATATGCTTATTATAACTTGTAAATATAGTGCATTTTGTCCATTATTATTAGAAAGAAAAATGTGGGGGCGCCTGGGTGGCGCAGTCGGTTAAGCGTCCGACTTCAGCCAGGTCACGATCTCGCGGTCCGTGAGTTCGAGCCCCGCGTCGGGCTCTGGGCTGATGGCTCAGAGCCTGGAGCCTGTTTCCGATTCTGTGTCTCCCTCTCTCTCTGCCCCTCCCCCATTCATGCTCTGTCTCTCTCTGTCCCAAAAATAAATAAACGTTGGAAAAAAAAAAAAAAGAAAGAAAAATGTGCTGGTGTTTTCCACAGGTGCAGTCAGGTGCAGACTGAGGGCCTGAATTCCCCCTTGGTCTGCTCTTTTAGCTGTAGTCTGCTGGTTACAATACTGATGTGGCAGAACAGAAGAAACCAAAGGCTGAATTTTAAATAACATTCTTAGTTGTTTAGACCCTCTTAAAATATTTAGAATATCTAGCTATATGTCTGAATCATATGCTGTACTGGGTGGGAGGTAAAATTAGGAAATTTTGGCTGGCTACTGCTACATTATAATTTCTCTAGAAACCTGAAGAAAATAACGGACTCAAGCATGCCTTGAGCTGTTTTCTGAGAAACTATGGCAACAGGGCTTTTAATTAAAGCTGAACTAGTGTGTGTAGCTTAGAAAAACAGATACTGCCAAACTGATAGCAAGAGTGTATGGGAATAATCCAGGAAACTAAAAAAAAAAAAAAAAATCTTTTTAGATATGTGGTAATTCTTTGTTATCTATATTGTTCAAAGAAATAGTAGGAAAAAAAAGAAACAGTAGGAAAGTCTTTTAGTGGATGTCAATATTTGGCCTTGGAATATCCTGTATTGATTTTCTGTAAGCAAATATAGTTTCCTAATTATGCTTTTTAAGGTTAGTATTCAAATTATGTTTCCTGAGTGCAGGTTAAATGACCTTGGAAGGGCTAGCCTGGAGGCATCCTCCTTTGCAAGGGCAACCAACCCGGGATAGTCAAAAAGGATGATCTTTCCATTTTGATAACGGAGACTATATGTGTGCCACAGTGAGACAGCTCGTGGGCTGTTGATCAACAAATTAGTAAACTAGCCTCCAGCTGAGCTGAACCATTTACAGCCAACATGCTAGAGTTTGTAAACTCAGAGCATACCAAAAAGTAGTTAAAAAACCCCGAAAAGTAAATGGGAAGTCAAGAGTTGCCATTTTTCTAGGATCAAAATATGTGTTATGCTCATAACTCCCAGTGATGGAGAGATTTTATCACCTTCTTTGCCAATGGAAAGTTTGAGTTTATGTCTATTGCTTTGATATCCCACCTGATTAGTGCTCCCATTCACTCTTAAAAATGTATGTTGTTTGGAGCATAAATTGTAAATCACTCGGTAAGGGCAATAACAGAGAAGATGAGCCTCTAATGAAATAAAATGCAACGATGACAAATGTAAAGTTCATAAGCCAGAGACAGTGTAGGAACTGGCTGTTAAAATAGTCTGTTATCCAGTCTCCTTGGTTCTGGCTTGCAGTTTACCTTTTATTGTACTGTTAGCAGAGTTAGCTAGTATAGTATAGTATAGTATAGTATAGTATAGTATAGTATAGTATAGTATAGCTAGTAACAGTATAATCAGATCTGATCTTCCACACCTTTTGCTTAATGGCTTCCCATTGCTTACAGTATATCCTTTCTCAGTCTCAGCTCCACCCTACCTCTAATGCGTACATTACCTAAACACAAACAAGGCCCAGCTGTTCAATGTTCCCTGTCCTTCTCTGTGTGTTCCTACTTTTCCCAGTGCCGGAATTCCTCTACTCTTTGTGTGTGTGTAGCGAACTCCTACTCATACTTAAAAACGAGGACTGAACATCACCTTTTTCCTTCCTTTATCTCACAATCCCCACTTAATTCTCTCAAACATTCTCCTCTGTAGGACTAGGTGCAGGGATTTACACATCTGTCTTCCTAAGGCAGGTGCTCTGTACAGTTGACCCTTGATGCAGGGGTTGGGACATCAACCCCCACAGCAGTTGAAAATCCACGTATAACTTTTGGCTCCCCCCAAAAACTTAACTACTGATAGCCTACTGTTGACCGGAAGCCTTACCAATAAAATAAATAGTTGATTAACACATATTTTGTATGTTATATGTATTATATACTGTATCCTTATAGTAACATAGAAAAAATGTTATTAAGAAAACTCAAGAAAGAGAAAATGCATTTATAGTACTGTGCTGTATATAAAAAACAAAACAAAATTGTATGACCTGTCAGAATGGCTAAAATCAACAACTCAAGAAACAACAGGTGTTGGCGAGGATGTGGAGGAGGGGGGAAACCTCTTGTACTGTTGGTGGGTGTGGTCACTATGGAAAACAATATGGATGTTCCTCAAAAAGTTAAAAGTAGAACTACCCTATGGTCCAGCAAAGGCACTATCAGGTATTTACCCAAAGAATACAAAAATACGAAGTCTAAGGGATACATGCACCCTGATGTTTATAGCAGCATTATTACAATAGCTAATTTATGGAAACAGCCCAAGTGTCCATGGGTTGACGGGTGAATACAGAAGATGTGGTATATACACAATGGAATATTACTCAGCCATAAAAAAGTACAGAATCTTGCCATTTGCAACAACATGCATGGAGCTAGAGAGTATTATGTTAAGCAACATAAGTCAGTCAGAGAAAGACAAATACCATATGATTTCACTCATATGTGCAATTTAAGAAACAAAACAAATGAACAAAGGGGGGAAAAAAGGAGAGAGGAATGCAAACCAAGAAACAGACTCTTGGGGCACCTGGGTGGCTTCTTCGGTTGAGCATCCTACTTCAGCTCAGCTCATGCTCTCGTGGTTCATGAGTTTGAGCCTTGCATCGGACTCTGTGCTAACAGCTAGGAGCCTGGAGCCTGCCTCAGATTCTGTGTCTCCCTTTTTCTGTGCTCCTCCTCCACTTGTGCTCTGTCTCTGTCTCTCTCAAAAATAAAAAAACATTAAAAAAAGAAGAAGAAGAAACAGACTCTTAGCTATAGAGGACAAACTGGTGGTTACTAGAGGGGAAGGAAGGGGAGGAATGGGTGAAATAGGTGATGGGGATTCAGGAGTGCACTTGTGATGAGCCCTGGGGGTTGTATGGAAGTGTTTAAATCTCTGTATTGTATACCTGAAACTAACATTACCCTGTGTTAACTAACTGGAATTTAAATAAAAATGTAAAAAAGAAAAATCTGCGTGTGGACCTGCGCTGTTCAAACCTATATTATTCAAGGGTCAACTGTAGTTTTTATCTTGTCTCCACAGCCTTGTGTGGCGTGTGGCACAGAATGGGTACTTACTATTTGTTGAATATTTGATGTTTGGTAAATATTTGATGAATGGATGAGTGGGCTTAAGTGGGTAAAGTAATTGGAGTCACTAGGGCTTATTTGAGAAAACACAGAGTAGTTGAAATTTGGTTCTGCTGTTTTCCCTCTTCCCTTTTTCTCATTCTTCTGCTCCTCCAGGTGCCTGTTTCTTGGCTTCTCAGAACACTTTCTTCAGGGTCTCACCTGGGCTTGCCTTACCCCTGAATTCCCCTCAGCTTCTAAAATCCCTTTTGCCTTTCTTCCCCAAACTTCTATCTTCACCTCCCATCCGAATGTCATTTCCATACTGAAGAATGCAGCCAGATATAATTAGAGGATAATCACTTCAGCTTAATTCATTCCAGGTTATAAAAGACTGACAGGGAGACAGCAGGAAGTGTCTGATATTTGAATTCCACAATAGAAAGGCTTGCTTTGTCTGTTCAGATTTCTGACTGTGTATAACCTTCCCTTTCATATAGTATATTAATGCCATCACTAAACAGGTTTTCATGGCAGGGTTTCGGATTATGTCATTCAATCTTGACAAAGGAATATTTTGAGAGAGGCCTGACTGTAACCAGTTTCAGCAATATTAATGTCTTTGTTCAGCAGCATTTGTGCAATTATTTGGATATTTTATTGCTTTTTTTGGTATTTTTTTTTATATACATGAACGAACATTGGAAATACTAATGATGGTGATAAGGAAATTAAGTTTTATTCAGCTAATGAACTTCAGGCAAAGATATAAAAAAATCATGTGAGGCAAGTGTTGATTCTTAGTCTCAAATGGATGCTCACCAATTTTAACCCTCCGTGTAGTCTTTTATTATTTGGGAAAAAAAAGCAAAAGTAAGGAAAATGTATGGAATTCTGGAACTCTACTTCAAAATTGTATACAAAAGGGGAGCTATAACTAAGGATTTTTTTTTTTTTCAACGTTTTATTTATTTTTGGGACAGAGAGAGACAGAGCATGAATGGGGGAGGGGCAGAGAGAGAGGGAGACACAGAATCGGAAACAGGCTCCAGGCTCTGAGCCATCAGCCCAGAGCCTGATGCGGGGCTCGAACTCACGGACCGCGAGATCGTGACCTGGCTGAAGTCGGATGCTTAACCGACTGCACCACCCAGGCGCCCCTATAACTAAGGATTTTTTAATTTTATATTTTGGTTTCCAGGCCAGAAACCTAAGTCTCTCAGTGTGACTTTGCACATTTTATTTCTTCTGTGTTTTCAAAAAACCGTTCGGTACAACTGAGGGGCCACCTGTAAAAGGGAAGGAGATATGCTTGGGTTTCCTTCAAGCTGCCCCTTCAACGTTGTTAGCTCTTGCTTTAAATCCTTCTAGCAGCTAAAATCTAGCTAATCGATACCTTTGCTGCAACTACTTTAGTAGATCCCCAAATCAGAGCCCTGCAAAACCAGGATATGACACAGGCCCCTGGACTGGGTACTGAGATTTATGAGATGAGGCCAGAGGTTCTGAAACCATCACCACTTCCCTTCCCTGTTTTCCTCATCCATCCAGGAACCACCAGAGCCTGGAGGGCAGTTTACTCTGGGCCACGAATTCTGAAGGGCTCGGTCTTACTAGAAGAGTGAACTCAACTGACTGAGAGAGGCCTTTCTGTCAGAAGCTTAAATGGAATAAAATCAGATTGAATAAGACCTACCCTTGCCTTTGTGGAACTCTCTTTCCTCCCTTCATCTTATAGTGATGTATCATTCGCGGAGAAATTTGTCATTCACTGAAGTTAGTGTTCATGTTTTCTTTTTTCTCTTCTTTGGCTATACCTGCGTTTTCCTGAGAGTTGCTATACTTGTGCATAGAATCAAAGGGTAAATGGGGTTTGTTGTTATTTGTTTGTTTTTTCTGGCTTTGCACATGGGATTTTAGTAATGGGACTAGGAGAATGGAAAAAAGTAACCGTAAAAACTTTTTGTATGCTGGTATCTCTTCTCTGTAGAACTTAAAGATTTAGTTAGGCAGTATTTGTGGTTATTGCCTATTTATTTTAATTTTTGTTTTATTTTTGCATGTAAAACATTCACATGATTCAAAAATTAAAACATAAAATAAAAATATATCAGTGAGAATTCTTATGCCATTCTTGTTCTTCATATGTAAGGAAATCTTAGATTACCACTGTTCTAAGTTTATTGTGAATCCTTTATTATTTTTCTTTTTACAAGGAAATAAATATATATTTTGTTTTTCTCCTTTTTCATATGCGTAGTAATGTGCTGTATTCACTGTTGTGCATCTTGTTTTATCCACTTAATGTATCTTGGAGAACTTTCTATAGAGAGTGCTCTAATTTTTTTTTTATAGGTGCATAGCATCCCCTTTGATACAAATATAATTTAGTTAATCATCCCCTATTTATGACATTTGGGAATTTTCTAATCTTTTATTACAAACCGTGCTTAAATATAAAACACATTTCACATGTGTGCAAATGTTGTCTGTAAGATGAAACCCCAGAAGGAGAATTATGGTGCCAAAGATTTATGTATTTCAATTTTGATAAATACTATCATATGGCCTTCCATAATGGTTTGTCTTAGTTACTGATGCTTCATAATATGTCCTCTCTTATTGGGATGTTCTTTTGCTTGGCTATTTTTTTTTAAGTTTATTTATTTATTTTTAGAGAGAAAGAGACAGGAAGAGAGAGAAAGAGAGCTGGGGAAAGGCAGAGAGAGAGAGGAAGAAAGAGAATCCCAAGCAGGCTCTGTGCTGTCAGTGCAGTGCTGGGCTTGATCTCAGTAACCATGAGATCATGACCTGAGTGGAGATTAAAAGTTGGATACCTAACCAAATAGGCCGCCTAGGCACCCTTTGCATTGCTGTTTTTATTTTTTCCTGTTTTATATGAATATTAGAACAACGTTGTCTAATTCTAAGAGAAAGATTAATATTTTTATAGAGATCATGTTAAATGTAAATTTTGTTAAAGGAGAACTGAGTCTTTGTGATCTTGAGTTTTCCCATCTAATAATTGGTATGCTTTTCTATTTTAATTTATTTTTTAATTAATTAATTAATTTCGAGAGAGAGAGCACGAGTGGGAGAGGGGCAGAGAGAGAGGGAGAAAGAGAGAATTCCAAACAGGTTCTATGATGTCAATGCAGAGCCTGACACAGGGCTTGAACTCACGAACTCTGAGTTTATGACCTGAGCCGAGATCAAGAGTGGGATGCGTAACTGACTGAGCCACCCAGGTGCCCCTATGCTTTTCTATTTTAAACTCTTCTTTTGTGGAAGAGTCTTTTTCATGTATTTTCCCATTTCTTGTTAAGATTATCTCCAGTATTTTATCTTTTTGGTTGTGATTAAAAGTGGGTCTTTTTTTCATTATATCTTCTGTTTGTAGTTTCTATATATGAAAATTATTGGTTTCATTATCTTAACCTTATAGTCTGCTTACTTACCTATTTTACTGTTTGTAATACAGTGGAATCACTGTAGATTCAGTGGAATCTTTTGTGTTTTCCAGATATACAGACATATCATCGGGGGTGCTGGCTGGCTCAGTCAGTAGAATGTGTGGCTTTTGATCTCAGGGCTGAGCCTCCTTGGGTGTAGAGATTACTTAAAAATAAAATAGTATATGTGCTGCCGAAGCGAGTACTAAAAATAAAATCTTAACAAAAAACCCCACAAAACCCCCAAACATATCACCTGCAAGTAGAGATTATTGTACATCCTCTTTTCCTATTGTGAATTTATTATTTCATTGGTATATGTGGACATCCAGGAAAATGTTAAATAGTAGTAATGACAGTAGGTATCCTTTTCCAGTGCCTGACTTTACTGACGATATCTTTGGTATTTCCCTGGTAAGCATAAGCTGGGTATTGGGTTTAAATAAATACATTTTATTATGTTTCAGGACCATCCATCTGTGCTGGTAATTTATTCTCTGTTCTTTCAGCTCCACCTTGACCTTACATACTATAGTCCCTGGAGTTGGGGTCCGGGACTCTGCAGGCTACTTTTCTCAGATGCCTTTGACAGCTGCTTCCTATTGGGATCTGTCAATAGGGGGCACTAGAGGGAGTCTGGAAGTTGGGAGGAGGGAGAAGCACTTACTGTCTCTTGTTGTTCCTGTCAGAGGTGCCCGGCCTAGTAAAGGTAGTTCACTTCAGACCTCCAGCTTTTTCTCAGGAATGTCAGAACCAGCTTCATCACCTCCCCTCATAGGTATCAGCCGAGGCCAGGCAGTGATCCCTCTTCAGAGGAATGAGCCCCAACTGAGAGGCACTTTCCTCCTCTGTGCCCCTGAGGAACTAATGGCCCCTGAACAGTGTGCCCCTTTCACCCTCTGAGCTCCAGCTTTGTGGAGCCTCTCCTTTGAGCGCCCACATTCATGTAACCTAATCTCTTCCCACCCTCACCCCAACTAATGGGTGGCAGCTGCATTTATTATGTCTGGGTTAGCTCAGTGTCCTCCTTTTGCTCTTCCAGTCCTCCAACACCTGTTTCACCAATTCCCTTTATTCAATCCCCTCTGTTGAGTTTGCTGATGAGCTGATGAGCTGATGAGCTTTCTGCTTTCCTGAAAGGACCCAGTCTGTGACTCATCTATTCCTGTCTTACTGAATGTTTTGATCCAGATTGTTTTCCGAATCCTTTGCCCCAGTGCTTTTTCTGTGCCAATGGGGATGATTGTGTGGTTTTTCTTAATAGACCTATGAAATATAATAATGGATTTTTCTAACTAACACTGGACTCTTCTTGAATTTCTCTAGTAAGTCTCCCTTCATCATGTGTTCTTTCACTGGGCTGCTGATCCTTCTTGATGATATTTTCATTATGATTGTTGCATTAATCTTTATACATGAGAGTGGTCTGAGGTTTTCTATTTTTGGGTCTGAGGTTTTCTGTTTCAATGCTGTATTTGCTTCATAATAGTTTTAGGTTTCCCATTTTTTTTTTCTGAACTCTGGAACAGTTCCTATAGCATTTTACATCAGCCTTTACAAGCTTCTGTTGTTTTGTCTGGTTTTTGCTTCTTAAAGTTCGGTGGCATCCCTTTAGGAGATTCTCTGATACTGGTGCTAGTTTGGTATCATATACTAGGAGATTATTTTATTAAATTAATCCAGAATGACTCAAAAAATGATGTTTGATGCTGCATTAGCTGGTCTGGTTGAGAAAAGCTGGTCCAAACCAAACTGAAATAGGCAGTGTGTCTCTGGTGCCCTTTAATCCCATAATTATTGTACTATGTCTTTAAGTAATTCTGCCTCTTACCTGCTCCTCTTTTCCATCCTATTCTGATGCCAATGCCTGCTGAGGTTACCTACTCTGAACTGATACAGTTTTTGTTATATGACCCTGCATATATCACATATTTGCATGTTAATAACAGAATCATAAATATGTTCATGACAGAATCTTGGGTGCTGGTACTTTATGTTTTGTGTCTCTTGTGTCTTCTGTTTTAAGTTCTCCAAGTGCATTTACATCTGAGGTGAGACATAACTGTACTGGGTTGAGGAGAGTGTATCTTCCTACTGACTCAGTTAAATAGGTTTAATAAACTTAGCACTCAGAAACCTGAGGGGGGGACTCTGGCCTTCTTTTAAAAAAACTCCAAAACATCAGGGTCACCTTGGAGTGAATAAGGGAAAAATGGAAGAATGCCTTATTTAAATTTCTGATCCCATCTCTAGATTCATGGCTCATCATTTATTTTCAGTGCTGTTATGCATCCTCCTTTCTCTGACCAGTGGCCATTTTCTTGCCCTTGACCTTGTTGACTGCTTTGCTGTGACCCTGGCTTTTCTTACACAGTGGATTCTCCCCTCCTCCCGCCATGAGCAGACCACCTCCTCCATTGCCCCATAATGTCTCCTGAGCATACTTCTTTATGTCCCCTTCATTGCGTCACTTATTTTTAAGTCTGTGTTCTCCTTTGGACTGGTTGTTCCTGAGGGTGCATTGTGTCTATTCATTTTTGTTTTCAGTGTTTAGTACAGTGCTGCACACATAGGAGGGTTCAAAAAATATTGGTTGAATTATTGAATGAATAAAGCCCAAGTAAAAGTGGAGAAAAAAGAAAAATAAATGGCGAATGGCTACATGACTTCAGTACTATGTGCTAGACGCTAAAAGGTGGGTTCTGAGTAATCTACTTGCACTGTATGAAAAGTAAGCATAATGCTTTCATTCAGAGAGGATTTAACTTATATTTGATTTACGCTTACAGTGCAGATGCTTTTCTGGCAACACACCTTCTAAATCTGCTTCCTCAGAAGGTGTATATCAGAATAAATCAGAAAGACAGTTCTCAAGGCTATGGAAGTCTAAAAATCCTCTGGTAGCTTTATAATAATCCACCTTTTGTATCAGAAAATTTGTGTTTATTTTCCCTGCATCAGGAAATTTAGTCCTGCTTCAGGAAATGATAGTAGAGATAAGAGAATGAACGGGAATAATAAGAGATGCTAAAAATAGATCCACTGGGAGATCGAGATGACCTGAAAGCAGAGGATTAAGTTGAGGGGTTTGAGGGAAATTAAAGCTCTTTCCATGGTGCCTCCACCTGGAAAGTATAAATATAGAGCATGGGATTATGTTTAGCTTGAATGTTTTTCCATCTTGAGCAGCTAGAAAAATTTTAATTGGCAATCTGTGTTTGGATGACAACGGGAGGATTTAGAATTCTTTGGACCCACTTTAGCTACAGAAGTTATTCATGAATATATAAATATTGTTACCCTTATCTTACTGCTGCACTGATGCTACCTGCCCAAGGTAGACCTTAATGTACTTAGGTATTCTTTATTCTTTATCTCTAGGTAGATATTTTATGTTTTAGTTTTCTCTTTCTTATCAGTGTACTAAATTATGTTTAGTTATGCTGAATTGTGTAGGGAGAGTGGGACAGTTTTGGAGAAAATTTACATATATGTGCTTACCATTGAATTACATTAAGAGTTAAAATTAATCTTTGTAAAGAGTTTAGCATTACCCCCAAATAAGGAAAAATTGTTTGACAGGGATGGTATAAATTCGCTGATTTTATAACCTTACTTCAGAAGTGTTTATTCCTTTTGGTGAGACAGTTTGGTTTTATCAACTGTGATATAAGAAGGCTGATTCTTACCTCTAAATCAATATGAGTGCCTTCATTCCTATCCCACAGAGTTAGTTTCTGTCTTCCTTTAGGGAGTGGGGAATGTGAGTGGAGGAGAGAAACCAAGGGGACTCTATCTTATGGTTTCTCCAGCTGGAGTGTCCTTCCCAGGGAAATGTGCCTCCTCTCCAAAAGGTACACAATGTGGAGACCACTGCTGCTGCCTTTACCTGAAATAAATGCACACTGGATCCCAGTAAAAGTTTTAGCAGTGTAGGGTTTAGGTGAATGCTCCAAAACTGTGGGGGTGGTGAAGGGAAGGGCCAGGGCTCTGTCAAGGTCAGGCCAGAACTCTTGGCCCAGGCTGTTCTGTCTCTTATTCTTTAACTCTTCTGTTTTTCTTTTTCTTGGTCTCTCTACATCCTAAGCAGAGGAATTTTCTCTTGTTCTCTGTGCTAGACTTTGCATCCTGCTCCTTCCCACCTCCCACCACTAGGGTGAAGGTCGATGCCTTTCTCCTTTTCTGCCATCTCTGAGAAGGGTAGGTGAACTTTGACTTGTGACTGCTGGCTTTGCCAATCTCTGCAGGATCTAGATGGGAAAGTAACATCCTTCCTATTTAATGCTATTTTGACTATGTATTTTTTGTGACCTGTTGCCCCAGCATTACTATGCCAAGACAACTTTTTAAATTAGCCAACCATTAAGGTGCCCAAATCAGTGATCCTTAATCCCTATGAAAAAAAAAAAAAAAAAAAGCAGGCACAACTATGTTAGCCAATTCAATCAAAATTTGGCCTGAAATAGAATATTGTAATCCATACCTTCTCCTACCTCATAAAATTAAATAAACATTTTTTTTTTAAAGCAAGCATTTGTACTTTAAACTCAAATGACCACATCCAGTACTTGGTAGCTTCTTTGCGTGTGTTTCCCACAATGCTCGTGGATATGTAATTTTCACTCCTTTGTTGGAAGTATTCTAACCACAAAAGGGGTAAGCAGGGTCAAGTCCCTTTCCATCTTGCAAGAACATTGCCTCTCATTTTAGCTTACCTTTTTTTTTTTATTAAAAAAATTTTTTTATACTATGAATGAGAAGTTATTTAGGAACATTTTAGGGTACACAGGTGAAATGAGAGAACTTTCTTGCATTGTGGAAACAGCTTATACTTCTGATGGCTAAATTGAAATAAGGGACATGTTTAAAAATGAGAAAAGATGATTTTGTACATTTGGTGCTAAAAATGTCTTCCTCTCTAGATATGTTTAATTTATTGCTTTCATCAAATATCCTCCACCATAAAAGAATATTATTAAAAACCTTAGATGGCCAAAGCTGAGATGAAATAATATAAATTATGTCAGCCATCCTCTTAAAGCATGTTGACCTTAAAAAAAAAAAAAGCCAGCTCTTTTACCAGCAAAATAAACTTTTTTGGGGAATAGCAGAGAATGGCATTTCAGGACAAGCAAACCATAGCAAGTCTAGAGAACAGGAGAGAGGGGCTTGCTTTTATAGGGGAAAGAAGGAAGCTGGAGGGGCTATTATGGCTTCTCACTGGCTGAATGTGGCAGTTTCCCACTGGCTGGGCTGTTGCTGGGCAAGTTATTCCTTCTTACTGCTGGGATAGGTTAACTAAGCTTTCTCCTGTTGAGGTATGCTTCTTAAGGTGGGTAGTAGTGCATGAGAACTCTCCTTTCAGGGTTTCTCAACTCCATTTTTAATGATATTTCCTTTATTTATTTTCACATTTCTCCCTTTGATCAAGATCTTTACTTGAAAGCATTGCTTGCTGATCAAGAGTTGGGGTTTTTGTATTTAGTGGTTTCGAACACTAAAGTGATTTCATCCCTTAGTGCCAAGAAGGACTTTTCTTGATTGTTATGTCCCAATTGCAGGGAAAGTGTGCAGACTGAAATCACTGAGGTCACATTTCAGTAACAGGGAAGGGTAGAAGGGAGAATTCTCAGGCATTTCCCATCTGAGGTTTGTATCTTAAGCGTTTGAGATCATCTTGAAGCACCAAGCTAACATCACCGTATTGGGCATGTCATTTTTACAAAAGTTTGACAGTCAACAGGTATAAGGCTTAAAAACGATAATACAGAACAAGATAGAGAGCAGACATTCTGCAGGGAACTATCCTAGCTTAAAGGAGTCTTTTCTAAAAGCCTTGCAAAGTGGAGTTAGCTCGTTTACATTTCCCTTAGATGCAGGGGAACAGATAGAAGACTGAGGGATCTCCAACATCATGAGCAGATCAGAATTCTTGGTGACAGATCCAGTAGACAGAACGGTTTCTCCCTTTTGTGATAGATTGGGCTAAGAAAGAGAGGGAAGAAATAAAGTAAAATGCAATAGTGAGAAAAAAGTATACATGCTTGTTCCAGTCATCTTGGGAAAATGGTCTCTTTGAGCTATTAACCTGCTTCAATTCCTGGAAATCTTTATTTTCAGGTCACCACTTGGTGTGCAGGTCCAGTTAGGGTTTGGTGCTTTCTTTAGATGTGACACATGGATCCAAGAGTCTTTTCCTTGGGGTTTGGCAGCACAAGCGTTGGTTCCTTTGCAACATGGTTGAGAAGAGTCTTTGTGAAGATATCTTTTCCAATAGTTGAAATCTCCAGGCTGCAATCTGTGATGTTGTTGGTCTTTGTCTCCAGGGAACATGCTTTTGAGAGACTGTTCTGCTAAAGTATGGTTATTCTCAGTAGAAACAAAAAGAAGTATATCCCTCTTAACCAGCTATGGGTCAGAAGAAGCATGACCCAAGTGCATTGGGCATCCTGTGATTATCTCAAAGGGTGAGAGTTTATGGGTTCCAAAAATGGTAGACCTGAGATTCAGAAGGACTAATGGCATTGCTTTTGGCTAGCTTATTTGGAGAGTCTACAGATTTTGCCGGTTGTCTTAATAATGCTGTAGTGTGTTCTACTAACCCTGAGGATTGAGAGTGAAAGTAAGACTGGCCAAATGGCACAGGCTTGTTGAAGCATTTGGCTGGTGAAGTGAATTCCCTGGTTATGAAGTTTCAGGGGCATTCCCCAGGTAGAAGTGATATTTTAAAACATACAAGCCATTGCCAAGACATATTTATATCCATGAGACGGGAAGGTGTATAAAATCCATCTGCCAAACCTCAAATAGTTTATTGGGAAATTTAAAGTGTCCGGGGGCAGTGAGGACAGGTTTTCTTGAATTGTATTTCGGGCAGGAGGTGGCAAGAAAAGTAGGCACTCTTTGTGGCCTTAATATTTCCCCAACCAGTATTGGTTCATAAAGGTTATCATTTCATCAGTAGACCAATGATTCAATGTCTGTTTAGTAGTCAGTAATGGAAATTTTAGTCTCTGGTGGGCCTGGATTATTATTTGGTCCAAGTTTTCTTTCTTTCTTTCTTTCTTTCTTTCTTTCTTTCTTTCTTTCTTTCTTTCTTTC